>NW_025335761.1:1361180-1449977 GCF_004798865.1 Varanus komodoensis
CCAGGTATACCACATCCACTGCATCCCCTCCATCTAGCCATCTCGAAACCTTGTCATAGAATTCCACAAGGTTTGTCTGGCAGGACCTGTTTTTGTGGAAGCTGTGTTGTGTGGCTGTCAGCCTCCCTTCCCTATCTAGCATCACTAGATCTCTCTCTATTATGAGCCTTTCCATTGTTTTTCCTACAATGGACGAAAGGCTAACTGGTCTATAATTCCCCATGTCCCTTCTACTAACCTTTTTGAAAATTGGGACACTGATGCCACCCTCCATTCCTCTGGAACTTCACCTGTTCTCCATGAGGCCTCAAAAATGGAGGCCAGCGGGCATGAGAGAACCCCTGCCAACTCTCTAAGTACTCTCGGGTGTAACCCGTCAGGGCCTGGCACCCTTGTAATGTCCAATGCTCTGAGGAGCCCCTCGACTTCTAGGGGGGTGACTCTAATCTGTGCCCCTAAATCTCCGGCCTCATCTAATCTCCTATGCGGATCTCCCCATCCAGCTTTGGGGAGAACACAGAGGCAAAATAGTCATCTAGCATCTGTGCCTGTTCCCTCATATCAGTCACTGGATCTCCTTCCTCCTTACTTAGTGGTCCCATCACTTGTCTCCCCTTCCTCTTCCTATTTACATGCTGAAAGAAGCCCTTTTTGTTGCTCTTGATATTCTTGGCAAGTCTCAGCTGATAATCAGCCTTAGCTTTACGAAGAATCCTTCTGCAACGGGCCTCCTTCTCCCAGTATACCCTTTTGTCTATTTGCCCCAGTACCCATTTCCTATGGAAATGGTACTCTCCAGTTAAAACCTAGTTCTGCAAACCTAAATAAATTAACAGACAAAATCCTAGGTGAAGGAAAATGTGTTTTTCTGCTTATGTAAAGACAAGAAAGAAGGTGCTAACTTTGCTTCTCTTGGTAGGGACTCCCAAAACCTGGGATCAGCCCCCAAGAAGGCCAGCTCTCTTCTCTTGTTCCCAACAGGACAAAAAGAAAGACATTTACCAGTGATTCTAAAACCCAGGCAGTGTCATAAGGGAAAATGCAAATAGCCTCGTCTGTGGGTATGTAAGGCTATACAAGTAATAACCAATACTTCGATTTGTGAATAGAAAGGGACTGCTAGTTAACTGTTGCTACAAGAGAGTGATGCTTTCTGTATAATTAGCCTTGATTGATTGTTTGGTTACAGCATTCCAGACCCAGCTAGAATTCCTGAACATTTTACAAAGGTAGTTCCACACAGAGCATATCACCATAGTCCAAATTGGATGTAAAGCATATATCAGTGTGGTCAGATCCATCATCTTCAGGAATGGGATCCATTGGCACAGTACTGTTGAAACAAGAAAAAATGGATCAAATAAACCCAAAATACTGAAATCACTGGAGAAGACAATAATGCCAGGGCAAGTCAAAGGCAGAAGAAGAAGAGGAAGACCAAATATGAGATGGATTGTTTCCATGAAGAAAGCCACAGACTTAACTTGACAAGAGCTGAACAGGACAGGACATTTTAGCGGGCTTTCATTCATATGGTTTCTATAAATCAGAGATGACTTGATGGTATGTAACATCAACTTGAACTCAGGTTGATACGGTAGTATTGTTTTACTTTCCCTGTTTCCCTGAAAAACTGGGCTTGTAGAAACACATCTTGGGTGTAATTTCCTAGGTACTTAACCATTACCTGCTTAGACAGTTCCTGTTCAGAGTGTCACCCACTCAAGTACCTTTAATGGCAGTGCCACCCGAAGAGCAGGTATGAATAGGTAATAAAGCTTTTATTCTTCATGTGACTTTTACAGATCAAGCTGCTGTTGAAGGCATAAGGGGAGCCCATATTTCTTTGCCCCATTTCAACTTCAAACAAGATTTGACTCTTTGTGTTGGTTCCAGAAACATTACCTCCTCAAGGACCCATAATTTATGCACTATACCTCGTTATGGCTTCTTCTTCCACTCAGAGTGGCATAACTCAAAGTATTGCTCAGTGGCACAATAATTTTAACTCTGGACTTAATGTGCAGAGGTGGGACACTTTAGCTGGTAGTGCATATTACCTTGCTTCAACATACAGAAAGCCAGCCCTGCTGTGTTTGAGACCTTTCCTACTCATTCTGGTGATTGGAGCCCTATCCTGCCCTGCTGTGCCAGAGTCCCAACCTGGCACAGTACTAGCATTGCTGATTCCATTTAAAGACATCTGGCTTGGGTCCAGGGTGCCTGAGGGATTGCTCATTTCCTAACTTCTGTTGAGAAGGCCTTTCTGTGTCCTGAGACTGAGACATGATTGGTTGGGATGACATAACTTGTGGTTGTACCTCGATTATGGAACACATTAGCTTATGAAATCCATCTCTTTTTATTCTGCTTTTCACTAGCTAGTGAAAACACTTTCTTTTTCTGGAAGCATTGCTGTTAATAGACTGATGACTTTTAATGTGACAAACCCTCATTTGTTTTAATCTTCCAAGTTTGTCTGTATTTTTAATTAACATTTTAGTTCCATTATATTGTCAGTGTTTTTCGTTTTTGGAAATTGCCCTGCTCAGTGCAAATGTGTTGGGAAGGTAGGATGTACTTTTTATAAAATAAATAAAAATAAATTTGATGATAGGTGTTTGCACCCTTCCTCATCCCTTGAAATGGAAAATGGTCAAACCACAGAACTGTTGGTCAGTGATTTTTTTTCCTCCCAGCATTTAAATAAAGTGATAGAAAAATAAAACTGTCAGCTCTCATCTAAGGATAAGGGACTGAAGGAAGAAGTAGAGAAGGCAATGCAGAGAAAAAGTGAAAAGAACTATGGCTTTTTCCTCTGTGAACAGGAGGGTTGTAGTTATGGAAAGATCCTTCCAAGTACCTTTTAAATGTAGATTGGTCCTCCATTTCTAGAATATGAAGTTGGTGAGGGCAGTGCTTTCCTCCAATTTATCACTGACTGGTTCTTGCCCAAAAGTGGGCAAACATTTAAAATGCGGACTCTGGACTGAATAATAATGAGGATGATGATTTTGCCCTTACAAGTTCAGATGTGGCTTTTTCTGCTGGCACATCTCCATGAAGTGAAGGCACCTCTTATGCACCTGTTCAAGAAGATGAAGTCAGACCAGCTTGTGGATGAACTGCTGAAGAGAGCATCAGTGGCTTGAAAGGACCATTCAGTCAGCCAATCCCCCACCTTTTCAGGGGCTCCTTAAAGCCGAATTTCCTTAAGGGAAACCAGATGGGGAGAAGCCCAGGCCAGGCAACCCATTCTATCAGTTCCTGAAGAGACCTTCACTCAGACTGAGAGAACTTTTGTTCTACCTTTTGAAACATTCAGTACTGCCTTTGATGCCTTTACAGAAAGGTGGTATATACATGACCTAACTAACTAATGAAAAGCACAGTGTTTCTGTCACAAAACAAAAAGGCCTCCCTATATCTTTTACCTCATGAAGGCGGCTCCATGAGGCGTCTGTTGTGGTGTACGTGTCAAAAGACACTACAATCTGTTCATCTTTTCCTTTACAAAATTCAAGCATTATGTTCTCAGAGAAAACGGTTGGTCACAAATAATTTGAGGAAGGAACTCAGCAGTTATACATGACAGAACATTTTACTCCTCCTGGTTCCTTTCCAATGATAAACACATTTAGCTATCAGAGCCTTTCATGTTCAAGGACACATTTGTCTTGATAGAAAAAGGGCCATGTTCATTGCTGTTGAAGCAGGCAGAGCTGGAAATACAGTGAACAGGGTAACAGCTGAATGTTGTTTCTTCAATATTTTTTTATCTCACTTAACATGCTCTCAGGATATCTAGGAATTAAAGAAAGGAAATATTTACATACTAATTATATTTCTGTTTATTTAATTAAGTTATTATGTGGCCCTGGCACTCAGAAGTGGCTCTCTTAAGCTCGTCTTCTAATGTTGCAATTATGGCATTATGAAAAGAATTCAAAGAATAAAAAGCTAGCCATCTGAGGAGAGAAGAGGCAATTTGCATTGAGCCAAAGGCAAGCCTTGGAACTGATTACTATGTTGGAAGGATCAATTCTGTAAAAAGAGGTAGAAGATTGTATGGGTGCAGAAGCCTTGGCAAGAGTGGGGGTGGGGAGTGAAGGGCTTCTCTCAGAAATTGTGTAGAAGTCTCTCCCTAGTTATTAAATAGTTTACATTGGTCTGCATACAAGAAAGTATTTTCCAATCCATCCACATTGCCTTCTAAGATAGTAATTTTTATGTCAAAGATATTTATATTAGGAATCCCACAAAGCCACAAGCTACTTTCCATAGATGCAACCTGTATGGGTCCATATACAAAGTTTCCATTAAAACACATGTAGTGCTTTATTTACAGCTTGAGATTTGACTGTTTATTTTCAACCACTGGTTACTATTCCTTCAAGAACCCTTTTTTCCCTCCAGGCAGCAAGTTACAACAGTGAATGTACAGATTATGAAAAGAGAACTCTATCGTCGTCAGAGTAATTTTATAGGATGTTGCCAGCCGATTTCCATCACGGTCAGAATTTGCCTGCGTACTTGCAGTTCTGACCAGGCCAGTACCGTGATGGAATGGAGGGGGAAATCACCACTGGTTGGAGCTGTTCCATCCCATTTCTGGATGTTTCCAAGGAACAGCAGTTCTCACTTTGTCTGGCTGTTAGTCATGAGAATTACATGGGACCTCTATGTTCAGCAGCACGATGCTAACTAAACAGCACATGGGATGATCCACCTCCCCGCACACTCCACGTTCTATGTAAGCCAAGGCCTCTAGCATCATGCCAAATTGGTGTGGGAGACCTCTGTGTATATTTAGCCAGACTCACCTCCCTGACATAGGCTTTGCAGCCTCTGCACAGCAGACATCAGCATGAAAATGTGAACTCAAATAACTTTTCCTTCACAGAACCAGACATTGTCACTCTCCTCGATTGATTGATTGATTGATTGATTGACAGCCCATGTGGCCCATTGCACATACAGCTAGATTTTCAATTGGCAGACTTGAGTTTAAAGCCTAGTTATGCTGCAAACTAATATAAGTGGGGTTAGTGTTGAACCAAGCTTTTCCTGAAGAGATTTTTCAAAGCCTTTACCCTTGGTGGTGACAACATCAGTGGTTCCATATGTACTTCCTGTCTTTTTTGAAAACCTAGAAAACTGGAAGTTTTCCTGGTAGGCAGGGCTTCTGACCACCATTTTCTTTCTACTAGAGTGGCCTCCAATGAGGCTACATTGAGATGCAGTGTCATTCCCAGGTGGTTTCTGGAAGGGAAGATAACATTCCTCCTGGTAGCTGCCATTTTTAATCTGAATCTGCCTTGGAACGAAGCTATGTCCTATCTTAGCACAATTGCAGGGAGCCGCTGGTGGAATGAAAATGACAATTGAAGGCCTCCAGTCACCAGGAGGTGCTCTAATTCTTCAAGGCTAAGTTTTCATAAGAGGAAAAAGGAAATGACTTGCTGCTGCTGTCAAAAGTAAGGGAGGGTCTAGAACATTCAGGTAATTTTCAAATGATCCTTCAAAAAATGAAGACAAGTTGCCTGCCCTAAACAGCACATGGGGGGGGGGGCTGTTCAACTCTAGTCTTTGATCGCGTTGTACTGTGCCTCAGTTTCTCATGTGTAAAAGGAGAATAATAGTTACATTCCTCACGAAATTGTTATGAAGGCAAATACTCCAAACTGCTGCTCTGCAAATCAGCAGACTGTGATCAAAGTACTTCTGTTCCCTTAGAGATCCTTTGACCCAGCAGGATCCCAGCATCGTTCAAATATGCAATATGAAAGAGATTCTTGTGCCACTCTGCACGAAGATAGCAAAGTCTCCCTTTTGTGTTGACTGTGAGTCTTGCATGGCTTTCTCTTCTACATAGACACTAGCAGACCTAAATATAGGTATCCCGTTCTTTAGCTGGGCATCCATTCTTCTTTCATATCTCCCAATGCCATCCATAGGATTCTCTTTTATCCCATAGATGTGATCTGTCATGTTGTGCATCAAAAGTATAAATAAAATCCAAATCACTGCCCTTTCCTGTGGAAATTCACCAAAGTCTGAGGTAAAAGATCTTCTTGTAGGCTATGATGGTGAGGGGAAGGCTGGCTGCTAGGGGCCAAGATTAGGCTTAATTATAAGTGGTGTGAAGTTTGGTGAGTTAAGCACATGATTTGTTTTATGTGTTACATTCATCTTTTAAAAACTCCACTCACTGTTTTATCTCAAAACTCAATTACTAAACCAAAGTTAAAGTACCTCTCAATAGTGACACAGCTGGAGTTGCTACTCAGCTATGGGATTATCTCTTCACTTGCCATCTATGACCTTTTCACTGAAACATCCTGAAATCTCAAATACAGGCCAATCAGAACTTATACAGAATGTGACTTTTTAAAAAATTAAACAAATAGATAAAATAAAGCTGTGGTGATCATGCCAATCTGAAACCAAATATAAACATTCCTCATTTTGCTGAGCATCTCTTTCTGTGTGGGTGTCTTTGTTCAGGGCACTGGGTGGGGGAGAAAGTCTCTGGCGGCCTGTGGTCAGAATAATCTCACCTCCAGGGCTCTGCTGTTCTCCTCCTGTTACTGTTTAGGGGAACACAATGGTATGCAGGGAATCCAAGCCGCAGGCACAATTGCCCCTTGCTTCTTCGGAGTCAGGGCTTAGCTCACTTTTCACTCTCTGCTGGTTCACGTTGAGAAGTTACTACACAACATTGCTTTGGGATGAGTGTTCAGCATTGGATCTTGGGGTTCCCCATTTATGTCGGTTTTGCCACCCCCCAGGCTGACAGCTGCCCACTTGGCAGAGAATATGGGCATCGAGAGTAGTAAGGGAAACTTCTTGTTCCAGCTGGCACTCCCTTATCTAACAGTTAGAGCTTTGTAAGTGTAGACAGCTGCAGTTTCAGGAATTGGCTCTGTCTGTATCAATTGGATTTGTGAAGTCAGTAAAAGGCCATGAGGCAGATTCATGGGATTTCCTGTTAGTATTAGTAAATGGAATCTACTGCAGAATTTTAAAGGAACAGAAGATGCAGTTTATGACTTTTATACAGAGGCTGTGGGGAAGGCAAGGCACAAAAAATGAATGCGTGGGAGTGGTGATTTCCTCAGAAAATGTTGCTAAGTTCTGTTGCGAAGAACAATGAGCTGCAGGTGAACTGTGCAATGCACTTCCAAGTGATCAAATACAGAAAATAAACTGTAGAAGTGCCTCTTGCTGATTGGTTGCCATTCCTAGCAAGTAACATCTGCAAAAGGAAATGGGAACAAAGTTGCAATCCCATGCAGATTTAAATAAACACCACTGAACTCGGTAAGAACTTACTGCAGAGTAGTTATGCAGAGGATCTGATCAGGCAGTTAGCAGTCAATGGATAGAGATACTACATGTTGTTTTCCTCTGTCCTGATGTATTTGTTTGTAATTTTTATTTACCCAGTTGCCAATGATCTCTGGGAGGTTTGCAAACATTAAAAGACTAAAATGCCCTGCAAATAGTGAAAATTTAAAATGCAGTTCAAATATTTAAAAGAATGCAATACAATGACACACAGGAATTGATAAAACAGCCATACAGTCTAGAACTCAGCGTCTAAAATGCTTAGGAGAAAAGAAATGGTGCTAAAAAGATAACGACATAGAAATCAGGCAGACCATTTTAGGAATGTCATCTCCACAAGTGACATGCCACCAGCAAGAAGGCCCTTCCTCTTGTAGCCACCAAAGAGACTCAAAAATTGCTTAATGGTCTGAAGCATTCTGTTAGATCAGGGGTCTCAAACTCGCGGCCCGCGGGCCAATTGCCGGGACGGGCGGGACACGGGAGAGGGCCCTGCAGCCTTCAAAGCGCTGGCGGCGCCCGGGCTGGCCTTGGGATGAGCGGCCCACCACCACTGCAGTTGTGGAATACTTGATGCGGCCCAGCCTCACCCAGCCTCTACTTTCAGAGGCCCCCAGGTCAGTTGAGCTTGAGACCCCTGTCTTAGATACATCGGTCCAAAGCCCTTTAGAGAGTGGACTGGAAGCCAGCACGTTTAAGGAACCACTGACATTCCATGTTCAAATCCGCAAGCCCCAGTTAGTTATCCTAGCAATTTTGTTTTGAACTAACTGGGGTGTCCTAACTGTCTTCAAAGGGAGCCTCATGTACAATGCATTACAATAATCTAGCCGTGAGGTTACCAGGGCATAGATAATTGTTTCCAGGTTATCTCTCCAGATAGGGTGTCAGCTGATATATCATTGTAAGCTTATCAAAGGCGCTGCTGGCCAGTGTTGTGACAAAGCTTTGTGGAATCCATTGCTTTTCAGTGCACAGGCTTTCTCTCATGCTCAGCCTTGTCTTAGAAAGTGAGTTGAACCAAGAGGAAGTCTGGTTGTATAACTGGCAACCTTCTTCCACGTCATGTGCATGAGAGAGGGATGTGCTTACGTGGTGTTTGCACAAGTCCCAGTTCCTGGAAAATGCTCAGTGCAATGGACTCATGGTTGCAAGAAAGCAAGCCAGAGCCCAGCTGAGCCCAGGGAACCTGATGGATTCCCATCCCAAAGTAAATTCCTCCCATATTCCTACTCCTGGCCACAGAAGCCACTTGAACCTCAAGTGGCCATGATAGTTCCAGGAGTATCTCCAGGCCGCATGCCTAACCTGCCAAATTATCCAAGCCTTGTGCTTTTGAGGGAAAAGCTGCATCGCTTTGTCGGGCTTCCCTTCACAGGCCTCAGTCTATAGGGAAAGAGCCATAGGGCAACAGTCCTTTGGTTCATGCCTTCAGCTTGTGGACCAAGACACCAGAAGCTTGATATACCTGCAGCAAATGGGGCAGAAACAAACTATCAGCAGTGGCAGTTCCTTGCTCATCCCTAGCCTCCTCCTAACTGTTATTTCCTTAGTAAGCCTCTGCCCTTGTCCTGGATACCATTTCCATTTCTTTCTGGGTCTGATTTCATCAATTTATTGCCCTTATGTGCTTTCCTTCCTTGATTGGCACAAAGGTACCCAGTAAGCTTCATATGGGAGGGGGGACTTGAATCTAGGTCTACCAGATAAGGATAGCAGTTTATGTATTTAGGGTAGCTATTTATAAAAAGCTAAAGAAGAGTAAACACAGCACAAAAAAGAATGAAAGGGGATGCGTTTTTGCATAAATTGTGCATTTACTAATTTACATGAATAGATGAACATTTAGAAAGAATTATTATGAATATTTAAGAAATACAACGTATCTCACTATAGTGGGCAAGACCCTGACTGGGTAACCTGCATCCATGCCTATTCAGTGTGCTTTCCAAGTGTCAACTGATGATGGTTAGACGTTCTTTTGGATCTTTACCTTTAAAATGGAATTAGTTAGAGAACTGTCTTGTGTATTAAAAATAAAAAAGAAACCAGAAAGGACACATGGGCACCCTAATTATGGGCAGGTCCAGAGTCTCCAGATGGTTTATCTTTTATATTCAGGTCAGGCTGCATAGTGAAACTTCAGACAGTTGCATCTTCATTTCCTCTTGTGAAGGCATCAACCGAAACATTCTGGAAGAAGAAAGAAAACAACACCTGGTAAGTGAAGGAGGAAGCAGAGTGGTGCTGGGGAAGCAAAGAAAGTGAGGTGTTCAAACTGCTACAATATTACTTGTGGAGATTCCCTCTCTCTCCCCCCCCCCTCTTTTTAATTTTTATACTGCCCCATATCTGAAGTTCTCTTGGGTTACAGTGGTGCATAAAACAAAACAATGAAATGCAATACAAATATCTTAAACATGAAGCAATATTATAGGAAGAAAACAGTAATGTAATCCTTATATTAAACTATAAGACATCTTTGTGAAACAAAATCTGTTATTGCCAAACAACCAGACCTTCACTTCTTCACACAGCACATACTTATTCTATGGAACCAGCTGCCACAAGGTGTAGTGATGGCCATGAATTTGGATGATGCCAAAAGAAAGATGCTAGTTTGGATGGTTTTATAAAGGTATCAATGGCTACTGGTCCATGTTATCTCCAGTATCAGAGGCAGTGTGACTACGTGCACTACTTGGTGGGGAACATGAGTGGGAGGGTACTGGTGTGCTCATGTCCTATTTGTCCAGCTTTCCATGGGCAGCTGGTTGGCCATGGTGTGACCAGAATGCTGGACTAGATGGACCCTTGGTCTGATCCAGCATGGCCTTTCATATGTTCTCAAACCTGGAAGTATTGCTACTCCTAGTTCAATATGATAAATTGTACAACACATTAACTAGTTGCCATGCTGTTGTGCGTTCCTAAGAAGGCATTCTTGTTTAATTCTTAACCCTTTTGTCCACAAACTGTGCATGTGGGAACAACCTGAAGATACTCTCTCTATCCAGTAGTATGTTTCTATGTAACAATGGCAAAAGCCATGGAAAAGTCACACATACTGGTTTTATGCTGTGTTGCAATTCTGCAAAGATAAAGAATCTTGAGATGTGTCCAGCTTCTAGCAGACCAAAGCGCTGGACAGACTGTTTGCAGAAGGAGTTTAATCCCTCAGCATACTGCATAGCAACAATTGATCTGGGGCAAGTTGCATGGCCCTGAGGTTCTTGAGACAGACCCAGTTGCAACTGGAAGTTGAGGGACAGTCAGCTATAAGTTCCCAGTCTACCTTAGACTTTTGCTTTGGCTTTTGTGGGTGCCTGAATCAGTCCTTTAAGTTGTGTCCCCCAGGACTGTCGGATTAACATTATAGAACAGATTTTCTTTCTCAACAAGCTCCAGAGTTTGAGTTTTTAGACTCTCTTCTCTAAAACAAGAAAGTGCAATTGCTAAAACATTATGGATATTTTTTAAATTTAGTGAGCTCTAGGATCACTTGTAACAGTGTGCTTTGGGGTCTTCCAATTTATTTAACTGTAAGTAGCAGTCATGTGGTCTTCGCTTTGGCCTTGATCTTCTATCATGGTCCCACAGAATAAGACTTTTGCTTTTAATAGTTCCTACAGAGCTATGTTGATTTCATTTACTTTGTTCTAGCTATTTGGTTCTGGTTATGGGATTTGGACAATGTGGCATTGTAGAGAAAGTGACTCCTTGCCATTTACAATTTTACCATGTGTTCACAAGTCTGGAAGCTTGAGTTCTTCTGTTGTCCTGATACTCCTATCTCATGTGTCTTTCCTTGCTCATCTTTCATTGTATGGAATCGGGCTATTTCTATTGTTGTTGCTCCATTTTTGAGAGCTTGGGCCTTCTTAGGGATGCCTTTCCCAGAGTCAGAGGCACTGTAGCTCCTTCATCTTGTACAAGCAACAGAATAAATCTATGTTGTCTTTATATTTCCACTTGCTCTCTGCAATGGGAAAACCAGTGTCTTGTAAAAGTATAGGGCTGTATAGGAATAAAAAGAAAGGTAGAAATTTGAGTAAGCATTGCTGTACATTCAAGAGTACTCTGAAACATGATATATGTCAAGAGAGTTCATAGTTGGCCAGGTATGCAGGCCCTTACTGTTAAACTAGGAATTTTCCAAGTCCAATAATGTCTATATGTTGTATTAGGAGCTGTTTCTTACTTTTATTAATTGTGTTTAGATCCTACACACTGGTCATTTTGTTTGGCGGAGGATCATGTACTAATATTGTATTTGCAGCCAGAGTGGGTCCTCAATTTATTTATGCTGTTAGCCGTCCAGAGACGTTGGTAATTGGACAGCATACAAATTTCAGAAATAAATAAATGATGCTGGTACAATTTATAATATCCTTTCTATTGGTGCAAACTTTGCAAGACATCTTTTGATTAAGAATTCAGGGCTTAAAATGACTTATTTAAAGACAGACCCTGTCTGGGAATATGCCTGTGCCTGTGCATGTGTGTGTGTGTGTGTGATAAGCAGAAGCAGGGAAAGAGTGAGCAAAATTAGCAATTTTCAGATTTGTTCCTGCGAGTTAAAAGACTAGGTTAGCCTCGCTCCCCACCCACCCCCCTGTCATCCAATATGTAACACATAGTATCAGAGAGGATTTAGGAATGGGATCTATTCAAAGAGCCTTTGCTTCGGCTGGCAAGAAACTGGAGATCTGTAGAGACTGGGGTCTCTCTGTTCTGTCTTGTTCTTCCACTTGCCTTTCATAGTGGGTGACTATTCCAGGAGTGCTTAGTCACACCTCTTGTATTGATTGGTTTGGAAATGTGCAAGTAGAAGTCAGCCCTTTCTTTGCACGAGCATCTTTCAAAGCTAGTAACTAGAAGGATCAGAATAATCACAGCACAGAGTGAAAATGATCTGAAGGCTTCAGACCTTCAGCCATCATCCTGAGTAGGCAATGGGGGGTGTGGTGCCTATGGACACCAAGGTGCCTGCAAATGCCTCTCTTGGAGGGTTCATACCTCTCCTGAGTTCTATTTTTCTTAACTTTCTAGCCTAGATTCTTGGCCAGTGACTTTTTTTTTTTTTAGTCGTGTCAGTTTGCTTTCTAGGAAAGGAACATATTGCAACTAGACATGTACATAGCAGCAGCCATTTTCTGAGAATACTCACAACACTTTCAAAATTCCAAATGTGGTCACTGATCTACAAGGTCAAGGCCTCCTGAATTAAGTGGAAGAACAGATTGAAATTCTAGCTAGGGAGGCCAATCTGTTTGAGATGTGTGGGGCACATTTGTTCACACACAGCACCTAGAACTAATTTTCTGAAAATATGCTAAGTATATAGTGCCTGGCTAACTTTTTTGCTCTATTTGTTAGTACATGCAAATGCTAATCTGCATGTTTATTTCATTTCATTTATTATATTGATATCAAACCTTTTTTCCTTATGAGAAACTTTACGTGACTTACATAATCCTCCTCCTCCTTTCCATTTTATCCTCACAACAACAATCCTGTGAGGTAGTTTGGGCTGAGTCTGTGACTGTCCCAGAGTTACCCAGTGAGCTCCATCCCTGAGCATGAACCTGGAAGCTCCCACATCACCAGCTGAAAACTCTATCCACTATGCTACACTGGCCCTGTTAGTATTGCTAAATGAGTATTTAGTACAATTGACACAATGTCTCTGACTTGGTATGCATGACACAGCTGCCCATCATGAGTAACCAGACATGGTTGGTTGTGTCATGCAATTCCAGACCACTTCCTGCAGGATGGCTTGCTTCTGGGCGACAAGCCACCCTGCCAATCCCTTCCTAAATCCATGGAAGTGGCAAACAAGCTGCTTAGCAAGAGCAGCAAAACCCTTTACCATCCTTGCCAAGGTGCAGTAACAACATTCACTGGCTCACCCTCCCTGGTGCAATTTGGGCCCCTTTTGTGGTCCCTGTGCCGTTTTTCTCTCAGCCCCCCAAGAGCGCTTTCATGGCCTCTGAATTGACAGTCACAGCCAGTGACAGGTTGTCTGTTGGAAGGAAGCACCATGGGTTGTTCCAAGAACAATTCACTTCACACTTTTTCACAGGATGAGATGATGTGTCACGTGCATTCACCGTTGGTTTGATTATAGATCATGGAAGAGAAAGACCTGAAGAAAGTGACTCATATGCAAGACAGGGGTAAACTGGTCATCCGCATCTTCCAGTGCTTCATCGCAGAAGAGCATCCTGTGTCCACAAGAACTGAATTATTAGAGGATGGGAATATTACAAAACACAGGATAATAAAATGTTGCAAACAAAAAATAATAAGTAAAGGCTTATCAGTCAAGGCTATTTCCTCCTCCTCATGGGCTAGCTTTCTGTTTCAATGTAGTTAAATGTAGTTTGTCAGTTTGTCTGTGATGTAAGAGCAGAAGTCACTAGATGGCTGGGAAATGGCAGCTTTTTCATGTAGCCAGTCAGCATATATCAAAGATGAAAATATGTCAAAATGCACAATATGCTTTAAAAAATATCTCAGCCCATCTTTTCTGCCTGCAAGTGGTGTAGAAAAATGTAGACAGCTCCTTCTTTATAGGGGTTTTTCAGGCATAGCTTCTACAGAGCAGTCCTAGTGCACTGATTCTAGCATTTGACCTGGGAAGTGGGAATTACTCTCAGGTAAGTGTGCCCAGCACTTCGGGCTCCAAGAACCATTGAGCATTGTTTGTATTTACAGACTTCCTTTCATCAGAAGGCAGAGCTGCATTCTACCAAAGCTATTCTCAGTCCCCTAGTTAGTGGTTGTTGATGGCTAATCCATAAAGGATGTGGCTAAATTCTACAGCAATGAGACACACTGTTTCCCGTGTTGCATAATGCAGCAATGCAAACCTCCTTCTTTGGAAATGTCAGATTAGGAGCTTATTCACTTTATACCTGTTGGCCTCTCTGAAGGTTGCCTTATTCTTGTGTCTTACCTCAGTGAAGCATTGATAGAGTGATCATTTTATTTTCTATATCTTTATACTACTGACTGCTGGAATTATGCTGCTTTTTTGTTTTGTTTTGTTAAGGCAGCAGGTAGAGCAATCATAATTTTGGGACAGGGTGAAGTGTATAAGGAGCTAGTCTACCAGGTTTACATGATTTTTTGTTCCTGGTAAATTTAATGTTCCATATTTCTGTAAGTCAGTGAGAGGTCCCGCTGATTGTATGGCCTGGCATAAAAACAACCAAATTTGGCTTTTAAAAAGAAAAAGAATAGAAATTGTACATGGACTGTATTTCCTACTGATAATTTCCAATAAGTGTCTCTACTGCACTTTCAAAATGTCCTGGAGATGATGTTGGTGATGATAAAGATGTAGATGATACAATAATACAGTGGTGCCTCATAGTTCGAACGACTCAACTTCGAACAATCCAGAGTTCAAAAGCTAAAGTCATGATAAAATTGCTCCAAAGTTCAAACAATGCTTCTACTTTTGAACTGCATGTGCAGTGAAAAAAGTGGTCGCTGCATAAATATTATCCGTTGTGCACCCAAGTCATCTCTCGCTGTGAAACATCTCTTGCGTAATGCTCTTGCAGTACAGTAAATGCAATTTTCATTTTATTATCAGTACATATTTATTTATTAATTACTTTCAAGTTTTAATAATAACTTTGGCATGTAATCATGTTATGTTTACCTTAAATTATGTATATTTGCTGTTCAAGTTTATTGAAATGGGTATTGTTTAGGATCTGGGAATGGATTAATTCCACTTTCCATTATTTCTAATGGGGAAAGTTGATAGACTTCAAAAGATTCAGAGTTTGAACGTCCTCCTGAAACAAATTAAATTTGAAGTATGAGGCATCACTGTATAGTCAATTATTAAACTAGCCTCACTGCTAGAGCAAGATGAATTAGCATTATGCTGTTAGATGGAAGTTTCCACCATTTAGATTGCCTTTTCCCTGTATATTGGATGTTCAGTGTTTCAGTGTTCCCTATTTTCTTTCTACATGTCATTTTAATAAAACATTCAAAATGTGCATATATACACACAGACATGTGGGTAAAGGGCTGAAGCATCATGGAGTAGTGAGTTCTGTCATAATAGCAAAATACCTGGACTGGACTGTGAAGTGGTACAAGTTGGTGGGTGTATTCATGTGTCTGGAGCTTCACATCTATTATACATCTGGAATATAATGCCTGTCTGTCCAAAAAGAAAACAATTAATATTCCAAAAAAAATCCTCATCCCTTTGCTTCAGGCTTTAAAAAAACTGCTGGGATACTGGGCAGAACTGAAAAAAAACTTGCTCCAAAATTTCATAATAATATGTTCCAAATGGTATGAAAGTGAGAGTGCATTTGGGCATTTCAAAAGCAAGATACAAATTGCTGTTTTCTTTTTATCAAGTGAGATACCATCACAGTTCACATGGTCAAGCCACTCAGAGCCCATGAGCTGTTGCAGGGCTGGCTGGTTAACTACAGCAACAAGCCACTTTTGCCAGATTTGCAAGTTGTGATGAGCCAGGCAACTACTGACCAAAGCTTGAATATTCAAAACTGTGCCCAGCCTGTGCCACAGCCCAACCTGGTTCAAGCCATGATGGGCAGCCACACTTGTTTGAATCAGCCCACTGAATTTATAGTTCTTTGTATTTTGCGGCTCTGATGGCCCAAGTTTACGTCACTTTATCTTCACAGCAGCAAACCTGTGTGGTAGGTTAGCCTGAAAGTAAGTGACTGTCGCAAAGTCATGCAGTGAGGTTCATGGCTGAGCGGGGACTAGAACCCAGATCTCCCAGGTTCCCATTTCAACATTCTAGCTACCTCACCACCCCAGCACATTGACTCCCAGTGGAGCTCACGGACGCTTTATTGTGCACTTAAAATGGAATGGAAGACAATTGTGTCTTTGGCTCATTGAGAAAAGGCAAGCTATACAAGTAATATGTATTAAATTATACAAAAGATTGGTCTCCCAGGTTTAAAAAGCCATGCAGTCTTCTTTTTAAAATTCGAACCATTTTTTTTTTCAAACAAACCTTCAAAAAAGGAGCAATGTCTTACTGACTTCTTTGAAAGAGAAATGAATTGGTATAGGTAGGTAGCCAAGAAAAGCCCTGCTGGGTCAGATCAAGGCTCTCTTGCTTACACATCAGTGGACCATCTGCTTGTGGGAACACTTGGGCAGGACATGAGTGCAACAACACCTTCCTGCCTGTGTCCTCTAATATGTCTGTGGTGTACTTTATCTTATACTGGATGTAGCAAGTGGCCATCCGGACTAGCAGCCTGCAATAGCCTTACTCTCAATGAACTTGTCCAAATGGGTGGCCCTCAGATAAATATTTGAACTATATTAACCATTTACTCCTCTAAACAGCTAATGGCAAAATAGTGGCAAAACACTGCAGCTTTGTGTGGAAAGAAATTTCTTTTCCCTATAGGGGTAGAACAACTCCGTAATTAGAAGTGGAGCAACAGCAGCCATGGAAACTTACAACACTTCATGAAGCCCCAGTGAAAGAAGTAGGCAAGTATTTATTTATTTATTTATTTAAAACATTTTTATGCCACCCCCATCACAACAAAGCCTCAGGGCGGCTCACAACAAAAACAAAATATACAAATATAACAATTATACAACAAAAATGTTAAAACCCGGTGCATCTTGGCTTAAAAGATTTAAAATCCTATAAATACCAATAAATTAACAATTAAAATAAGTTTTAAATAAAAACTTCCCTACACTTAGCACAGAGTAAGCTGATGGTCAGTGTTGGTCCCTTGAAATGCAAGGTATGGTGCCTCTGTCCCCATATCTCTGTACAAAGGCATCCACTTTTGCATCTTCTACAATCAGGATAAGGGACGAAACAGAGATGCAGAAGAAAAGGAAGTATAGCACAGCCCACATCCTTCTCTCTCCAGCAGAGCTGGCTCAGCATTGCTGGGCATCTGTTGATGATTGATGTTGATCTGCAGAGCTGCCTGGCCTTGCTATCCTTCTACTTCACTTCTGCTTCCTGTGCACCTGGTGTGTGACAGCCAATGTACAGCAGGTACGGAGAAACGCCACAAGCTCTGCATCCCTTGATCTTTCTCTCTGTAGGAGGTAGTGCCAAGCAAGTGAGGAGCAGTGGCCATAGTGAGGAGGTAGAGGTTTTGGCAGTCAAGTCCTTCCATGCTGAAAGAACCCATTAAAGCACCTTACCCAAGGGCGGTCCAAAGAGCTGGAACTGGCCTTCATGTTGGCATATAATCCAAAGATGCTCGAGATATGCATTACAAAAAGACAGAATCGTTTCTCAGTGTTTCAAGGTTCCTTTTACAAGGTTCATTCACACAACAGAAATAACAATCCAGAGTCAGCAAAGTCAGTTGAGTGAAAATGAGTGATACAGGGTACCTCAGGGTCTTTGCTGTGAAAGTGTGAAATTTCTTCTGCATCTCTCCCCTTCTGAGCCTGCATATCTATTTTGGGTGATTATTTTTTCTTAGAAAAGGGCTTCTGTGAGAGCTGGGAGATTATTTTCCCATCCATGTGCAACATGTGCTCCAATAAGATAGAAATGCAACTTTGTCTACATTGGTGGTTCTGTGGTGCCAACCTGAGATCAGTATCCTAAAGCAAAGTCATGCTTGAAGCTGCCAGAACAATTATTTTTCAATCAAACTCTTTAAACTACTGCTGGGATTTTGAGTTTACTAAACCTCTGGTGATAATCTTTTGCTTTGTTGTTTCAAATCAATTATTTGGAGGTGGGGAGAGAAAGCGATGCCGAAGGGGAAACAAAATGTATACAATCTTTCCCCACACACTTCACCATTAACTCTAATCCTTCTGGTTGATGCTCGGCTGGTAGCCAACTGACAGTTAAGCATCTGATGATCTTTTATCCAATGGAGAGTGCTTTTTTTATTTGGAAAATATGATTAGGGAAGCTATTTTGCTACTTATTTCCTCTGACTTAGTGCAGCCTTCGGCTGTTTCCTGAGCAAAAAGCTGTAGCTAAGCAGTCTCCCCACCCCCACCCCAACTTCATCCTGAGCAACATGTCTCAACATTTTCCTCCCAACCTTCCTGTAGGTCTCATGGCATTGTTGACTCTCATTCTACATTTGCTGGGACATAAATTACTCCAGTGCCCCAGTAACCCCCCCCCCCCATTCATGTACTTTCAAGGGGTTTAAACTGTGAAGGGGACCTACTTCAAAGCACTCTGAAGCAGCTCATTTCTTGAAGGAGAGAAGGCCAATAAAACCAAATTAGATTTTTATCTCATTGTCTCTGTAGGAATGAAGTATAATTATTTCAGGCAAATACATGTCGGAGACAGTAATTAAGATCCCTATTATGCTTTTATAGACAAGTAGATTCTAAAATAAGCATTAGTAATAGGATTAAACATTATTGTCATTCCCCCCTCCTTCCCAAAGTGCCTTGCAGATTTGAATATATAAAGTTGTTCAAAGGGGGGTTGGGAAAAGGAAGGAAATCCACTCAGAGATATCAGGGTTATTACTTTGGCCCTTCTGCTTACCAATTGTTTTATCCCTTAATCTGGATTGAGAAAATGTGTAGGAATGTTGAAGCCGGCAGCTGCTCAGTAGGGAACCCTCCAAGTGTTGTTCCTTCACACACAGAGCAATAGTTAGAGAGCAACCTGTTAAGGCTAACATTTGGTCTGCCCAGATTATGTAGCGGTACAATGGAATTTCTGCACTGAGGCATGCATAATGCACCACTAAATTCAAAGTGGTCATCAATGACAATGGTGCATGCTCTTCGAAAAACATTCGCTGCAGCAATCTGGAGTAGGACGCTGGCATTTTTGGCAAGGATGGGTTTTAGGTATCAGTTTTTCCTCTTTTCTCTCTCCCCTTTCCTTTCTACGAAGTCCTTAAACTCAGTCATAAAGTTTTTGTTGCCACTTCAGCACAATTGAGAACTCTGTTGAAATCCCAAACCCATAACGTGTTTTTGAAACTATAGCCATGCTTGCCCGAAAAGGAAGATCTAATGCATAAAATGTGTTGCATTTTCACATTAATGTTATATTGTAGAAAACAGCAGAGATGAACAAAACATACTTAGGATAGGACAGGATCAGAAAGAGTCAAGCCAAAATTTTGTCAAAACTAAAAGGACTTTAATCAGCAGAAGGCGTCTAAACTGATGTCCTATGACAAGGTGTTCCACATCATGAGAGTAAACTCTCTCTTGCTTTAAGGGATGCCTGAGTGGTTGTCATAGCTGGGTGTTGCTGCGGTTCATGCACAGACAGGTGTCCAATCTCAGTCTGTGCAGTCACCTGGCTCTGCAGCTTGCTTCTCCTTCCTGCTTCCTGGTCTCCACAGGTTTTGTCATTGGAATGTGAGAAGAGCCATGTGGAATCAAACCAGATGTCTATCTAGCCCAGCATTTTATTCACACGCTAGCTATGGGAATCCGACAAGCAGGGCATGAATACAATAACTTCTTCCTCATGTTCTCTAGTAGCTGATGAATATAGGCATTCTGCCTCTGGTACTGAAGGAAGTACAAAGCAGCAATCAGAACTAGAATTCATTGATTGTCTTAGGGCACAATCCCAAGGCCTCCTGACTGCACCTGGGAGTCCCTAAGATTTTTCAGATTCTTAGCATCAAGGCCCACCAACCTTAGTGGCCTTGGACTCCTCTGAGCTGCCCCCTTGCAGCTGGCGTGGAAGGGACCATACCTGCTGTCCTTCTCCATGAGGTTGCAGCTGGGGCTTGGTTTCAGTGTATAGGGGAAATTTATGGAAATTACAACGTTTATTTATATTTAGAATATTTGTATGCACTGAATACAAACATGCCTTTGTCATTCAGTAGACATGTGCTAATAATTGCACAGCATACATTCTAGCTGAGCTATTACCATTATGGTTCAAGTAACCTCTAAGAATTCGGAAGAGATTTAATCTTCTTGACTCCACCTTTCAAGCTCCTTTTTACCAGTTCCTTAATTTCCGCCTGTGTCATACTTCCTTGGCAATTTTCCATTTAAATTCAAATTAATGTTTGTAGTATTATGATCAATGTTTCCCCTGTTCAATATCATGCAAGGTCCTGAGCAGCAACACTTAGAATTAAGTCTAGGGTTGCTTTTCCTCTGGCAGTTCCATGACTAATTGTTCAGTACTTTAGGGCACTGAGGCATCTAACCTCTTTAGTATTCCTGGAACATTCATTGACCCATTCAGTTTGGAAGCAAAAAAATTACCCAATACTCTAATGGGAAATTGCAGGTTCTACTTTGCATGAGAGTAAGAACCTTTCCACTCATGCTGGATACCATTACGTAGATCTGTTCCAGATTAGGCTGCTGGTGAAAAGTAATGTTAAGAAAAGGGATGCATAACTCTCTGGACACTCTTTTTTGTTCTTCACAGAGACCTTTTTGATTACGTGGACTGCTAATGGCTGATCTTATACATTCGCCAAGAATCACAATGGGGTAGCAAATGACTACAGTCCAGGGCATTCTTAAACAGAACACTCAGAGACACAATCTAGATTTGGGATGGCATCAGTACTGCTATTACAAATTTTAAATTTTAATATATTTAAAATCTCTCTCTCTCTCTTTCCCTCCCTCTTTCTATATACATATTCCAAAGAACAGAAAGCAAAAAATGGTTGATGGTAACTAAAGCTTTCAAACTACACTATTTGTCTTGATCTACGGTGCCAAAGTAGTTTTGTGAAAGGAAGATGCTGATTGGTGGAACAGAGGGGAGGAAGCATAGAAAGCTGTGATGGGTTGCTAAACTTTAAAATTCATTCAGTGAGAAATCAGCTTGGCAAATTTATGAGGTAGCCCTTGGTAGCAGTTGGAAGAGCACAAAACTAGACCTCCTCAGTGTCAGCCAGTTAAACATGTCACTCCCTTTTGAGGCCGTTTCTGCTTTCCAAGGCAATATTTGTTTTGGTCTCAGTTCTTAAATTCTCATGCTTGTCTCATAGCAGCATAAGGATGAGCAAGGGTTGTGCATGACTTGGAGGAGCTGCTGCAAATGACTTGGGGGAAGGGGTTGTATCATGACTAATAAAGGCAAAATCGTATGCACATTTGCATATTTAGGCACGAAAAGGTCCTACAACTCCCAGCATGCTCCAAGGCAGCAAAGCTGGCTAGGGCATACTGGGAACTGTAGAAAATCTTTCTCCATCTAAACATATATAGGGCTGTGTCCATAAGAACTCCAAAGCAGATTAAATAAGGCTCTCTTTAAAGCAAGTGCATTGAACACAGCAGGCTTTAATGTGGATTAAGCAGGCATAACATCAGACTGGAATGGTATGCTTCAAATAAGGGAAGTGTGGCTCTTTTATGTATATGTGTTATACAATCAGATCTGTGTTGAAAACAATGTATATATGTGTGAAATTGTGATCAGCTGTGCTTTTTCAGTGCATGAAAGCATTATGTTGATACAATGAAACAGATGCATGTACAATTTGCTATATTTGTTGATCTGCCAAGGGTGTAGGAGTAATTTTTTATTCATGTCTTATTTAAAATACTTTACCCCTTCTCTTAATGCACCCAAGGAAGCATGCAGGAGAATAAAATACCACAAAAGAATGAGCAGAACAAAAATATACTGTTACCTGTATATGTATCATTTATAAATCTGATTTTAAACTAATACACTCTGTAATTAACCACCAAAAGTCATGCAAATCAATTGGGTTTTATATCACCTTCCCATGCTTCCCACACTGAACTCAGATACTGAGTTATGATAGGTATGTAGCCAAGAATGATACTGCTGAGAAACAAGATGAGCAACATGCAAGTTTGTAGAAGTACAAAACATCTTTAGGGAAATACTTCCAGTCTTTGAGATGGGGGCAAAAGCTGTCTGAAAAGGACAGGGCATGCATGGGTGTCTGTTGTGGGGATAAGAACACCAGATAGGGGGAATGGACCAGCTCCTATTGGTTTATTATGGCGATAAACAGCACACATCTGAGAAGGAGTGTGTGTGACTGTTCTTTTCATATCCTGTAAGAAAGGAACTAGTACAGGAACCTGCCAGAAGATAATTAGAATGCTGATGAAGCACACACGGAGAGAGGATCTGTGGTATAAGGACCCCTGTGTCATATCGGGCCACTTCCTCTGCCAGTGGAGCATCATGAAGTCAAGAGGCACACCCACCTTGTCTGTCTCTGAGAAGCTCCCCTGCTCCAAGCACGTACCGACCCTGCTCTCAAGCCCTCAATACCCATTTCAACGATCTCAAGCTCTGCATTATTCTCAGATGCGGCCCATGCACCTGGGAGTCTGGTCTTCAGATATGTGCCACTGCTTCTCTTATTTTAATGTCTGGAATTGTACCGCATTCTGAGGCCTCTTCCTGCTCCTCTTCCTCCTGTGAGTACAGTCAGGAAGCCTTGGGAATGAGCCCAAAGAGCAACGGTCTTTCTCACGCCCAACATCATCCTCCAACCTCCCATGGAGTGAAGCCAGAAGGATTGGCAGCCCCATTCTTGTCCACACAAAATCAATTCCTGAAAGCAAGTGTTGCCCTCCTGTCCCACAGTGAATTTCTCAAGAGTAAGTGACATTGATAACAATATGATTTATTTCTGAATAGGTGCCATTGGAGATAACAGGATTTTTTTCTTTAAAAAAAGGTAAGATACAAATAAAGAGGAAGAAAAAAGGGGAAAGGGAAGGAGACAGGGGTGGTGGATTTTCAGCCAATTGTTTCTTGAGGCAAGAGGGCAAAGAAGACATACCATGCTTAATTTTTCAAAGGATGGGAGAAGAGGGGGAGGATCACTTTTCTCTCCAGTTGACTGGGCAAGTCAGAAAGAGGGAGGGAGCAAAACAGCTAATGGGGCTCACTTTCTTCTAAGAATTACTGCTGTTTTGTTGAGTCTGACCATGATGAGTTCATCCAGAAACAGTCTTCCTCACCCAGCACTGCGAAGCATCTGACGTTTGTGCTTTTCATAGTTTTGCACCTCCACAACTTCTCATTAACAAATGTTCCCCGCACCAAACAAACCAACAACTGATAAGGCTGTTCATTTTGCACAACGCCCCCTGCCCAGCCCAACAACCCCCTGAAGCCTCTTTTCTTTCCTCCAGGATAGTATCTCAAGTTTAGCACACACTGAAATACATACCATAGGTAAAAACCATGTACTAAAAGGGTTGTGATATAACAGCTCTGGAGAAATCATGGATATAACATCAGAAGCACTATAAGGAGTTTGATCTGGGATGGGCATCATGTGATACTGCAGTGAGTCAGGCATTACAATGCCCACAAAGATCCCTAGTGGAGAGCCTCTCTCAGTCCCACAGCCGAGCCAAGGGATGGTTAGTTTTAGCCTTCCCTTGTTAAGTCATGTCCTTAGCAACTTGTCTGATCTTTAGACTGTATATATTGAAATAATTATCTCTGAAATAGATGATTTATTTTACATTCCAGTGTGGGTAGATATATCTTACTTTGGCTTGTCCTGTGCAACAAGATTTGCAGATAGTAGGAGCAATAGCTAATTCTCCAATTCTTTCCCAAGGGGAACCTAAATTAGTCTTGCAGTCGTCTAATTTGGCATGACCAGAAGAGACTTCCAGTGCTTTCCTTGGGAGACAGTGCTATAGTCCAATAAGCTTTGCTCATAGTTGCTATTCAGTCTAAATGGTCTTTGTTCTAGGCCATCCTGCTACTATTCATTGAAGGGGTTTTTTTTGGTTAATTCTTCTCCTCTCTCAGGAAGCGATTAGAACTTCCCGGATTAGTGATGGTATGCCTTTGCCTGTGCAGCACAGAAGTCACTTCACTTTCATTGACAAGGAGGATGTTGCAAGACTATTTACATTCAGTGCACATTATTCACATTGCACCCACCTAGGACTTGCTGTTGTAGATTGTACTTTAGATTTGTTAACCCTTCCCACTAATTTAGACAACATTTTTTCCTTGCTAATTAATGATCAGTTTTCTAGGCTTTTCTGTTGTTTTGTTCAAATAATTTCCAAGACTTTCTTAATCATGTTCAAGGTTCAAAGCTACTTCCTAGAAAATGATTCTGCAGTTCTGAGTGTTTTCTCACTTGACATCCCACCAACTGAATTTGGGTTTAGTTCAAGACTCATTGCTCAGTCGCACCAGTCCTGCTGATGCAGCTGTTACGATGAGCTTGTCTATACAAACAGCACCTCACAGGGTGAGAATATTCCTGTACCTTTATCATTTCAAACTGCGGTGGGGAAGAAACTTGAATTCATGCTTGAATGAAAAATGAAAATGAAAATGAAATAAGTGCTTGGATGGAATCCACTGCTGTCCTTCTGTTCATAGAGAGCTCTTTGATCTGATGGAGGCTATCCAGTCCAAGGGGGGGGAGACCCCCTTTTCCCCTAGGGCCCCCCTTTTTCTTACAGCTTCCATATCGTTGGAGCAGATTTGAGGGAGTGCAGCGACCTACAAAGGAAAAAGAATAAGTGAAAACTGCCTTTTTACGCTTTTCCCTCTCTGCTTTAATCCAGCAGAGACTGCCATTCCTGGAAGTCTCTGTTGGATTAAAGAGTAGAAGTACAGCATCGCATACAACCTAAACATAAACACCAAGTCTGGAAGAAGACTTGGTCAGAAGACTAGCTGTCTGTATTTAGGGAGTTCTTTTTATTTGGGTGGGGATAATTATGAGATTTCTCTCTTTCAGTTTCTGAAAAGGAACAGTCAGCTGCATAACATTCTTTGGAACTCCCTACTGTTTACTAAATTGAACAGAATGTGATAGAATTTTACAATAAACATTTACTCTGGATATTCTCCCATAAGTAACACCTTCTACAGTGCCTCATCCATGGATCTGCCAGTCTTCTCTGCAGCCATATTAATTAACATATGAAACCGTGTAGCAAGGATGAGTGGGGCACCACCACCTCTTTGCCATTGCTATTTTGGTCACCCTCAATAAGTGAACCTATGCAGCAGGATCCTTTCCTGTGTGTATAGACTCCTGAATCAGTAGAGAAGCCTGACTTCCCAGAGTCCTGAATTTGTTAGAGAAATGACTCCTTGAGGGAGCAGGGAGCAGTGCTTTCATGCTTGTCCCAGTCTTTCCTACACTCCAGACACACCACAGAAACAGAATACCCAGACTGGGCTTTTCTGAACAGCTTCGCTGGCATCTTGGGAGAGACTCAGCCAGAAAACTGAGACAGAGTTTAAAAAAAAGAGAGAGAGGAAAACAATGGGTTGGATTCAGCCCTAGTCATGGTAGCTTCCTCTCCTGAGGTTGCAACTCTGTCTTGGACATTGGACAAATTGGAATTTTACTGGATCCAATGGTCTCTCAGCCCTGTCCTTTTGCTGAGATCTCCACCCACAGCATTGAAACATAGAAACATAGAAACAGAGCGGGTCTCCTGGGCAATCTAGTCTGACCTCCGGCACCAGCCGGCTCTGCTCATGACATGCCCACCATGTGCACGTCCAGCCTATCTTTGAATACCCTCACCAAAGGGAATTTAGATAGGAGCTGAGACCTGTCTAACAGAAACCCCCTTTATAGGGGAAGAAAAAAGGCTAAAATATCTGCCATTCTTCCCACCCAGCAGGATGGATGGATCCATCCAATATCCATTAGATGAATGAGAACCTCTAGGCTGCTCCATCAATCTTTTTGCTGTTGCCATAGCAAACTGAACACGCACAGAATCTAGGGCAATATCTTTGCCTAGTGAATTCTCTTTCTTTAGAGAATTGCCTGAGCCTCTGTAACGTCACTAGCTATTATGGCAATGACCATCCTTGTCTCAGGTCTATTTGCATGCCCAGCAACAGAAATTAAAAAAGAACAAAAACTGTCAGGCTTAACGTGCCTGGAAATGAATGGTGAAGAATATTGTTGCTACAAAAGTGAGCAACAATCAGCCCATGTTCCTCTAGTACCAAAGTCCATGGCTGCATTTACATTTCCACCATTTGGTTGCCGTTTCAATCTGTTGCTTGCTTAAATTCTCATGTCTCCATAATTTGAAGACAGAGTATTATGGCTGTGCGTGTCTGTTAAAAAGAATTCCTTGGGGCCAAGATTCCTACCTATGCAGATCTATTTCAATGTGTGTGTGGATGTTTCTATTATGCTTTGTGGAACTTAATTCAGTACTTTTCAAGCATGTTGTAGAACTACGTTCCATGAGCACAATGCTTCTTTCAGAAAATTGTGAGTTTTCTTCTGCTGATTTCTTCACAGGACTGGTAAGGCAAGACACAAAACAACCCCATTCTAGGAGTTTGCATAAATCTCTTTATTCCAAATGAAAAATGTTATAGTAGGACATAAGCAAACCTGCTGAGACAATCATCACCCCCCTCTAATCTTGAATCCTATTTCCCATAGGGCTGGTCAAATGTTTCTAGAGCAGAAGCGGCATGCAGGTCATGAAGATACCAGCCCTATGTCACTGCTTCTGCAAATGGAGGTCCAATTTAATGAATATGGCCATTGATATTCATCCATGTGGTGCTGGGGGAGGCCTGGGGGTCATTTCTAGATAGTAGTGCATTCAGGTGGCACTGGCCCTTAAATAGTTTCCTGTGAGAAGACAGAATTCATCTTAAAGTTTGCTGTAAGATACAAGCTTTTCAATCTTGCTCTGGTTTCTGTAATCTACTCTTTGTTGAGCTGTCTGTTCTCATGTGCCGGCCGATACCTAACACTTCCCATGGTAGAGTTCTTGCCATGTAGAGAATCTCCTCATCACAAATAATCAAAAGTCACAAAAGAACAGGTGCTGTACAGTCCCACACTCCTAGGAAGCCTGATGCCAAACCTGCTGAAGTAAATGGGAGGAAAGTCCTAAAGCAAAGTAAAAAATGGAACAAGGTGATTCCTTTCCGCCAAAACAGCTGAGAGTGTTGTATATTCTCCACCTTTAGAGATGAAAATTCAAAGGGCTGTTCCATGGCACTTAGGCATAAGAGAAAACTGATACTGTATATGGGGAAAGATTAAATATTCAATCACATCTGAATTTAAGCTGGGAATATTTCCATGTCTCCCAGTTTTCCCCCACTGTACACAAATTTTAAGAATATGTAGTCATTGCTTATGAAAGTACTGAGTGAACAGGTACCACCCCAACAGATTTCTCCTGTCTACCTCAATCTTGATCTGAAAGGACCACCTGTAGGGTAAAATGTTAGCTTGGTATCCATGGTCTATTCATTTCTTGGCCACTCTGATGAGCCTGCCAATTAGTGCCAACTGTGGTGGTAGATTCTGTGATTTGGACACATGTTCCTTGGAAAGGAGACTGAGATACCCGATTCATTTCACAGAGCGCACAATGAGTTCTTTGCTTTACGCTATACAAGTGAGGATTGTCGAAAGCTTTCTTCACTGTTAGCCTCTGTACGCTTAGTGAGTGTAAATAAAAGGGAAATTGGTGTTATTGCAAAGACAAATTAGCACCAGAACTGAGCTGTATTTTTAAAAATGTGCTGCTAATTGTGTCCAATTTATGCTGCAAGTCTCGCTTAAATGCAAAAGCACAAAACCAAGGGAAGGTGCCAAAGCAAGCTTGCACTTTTTTCTTCTTAGCAAATTATCTATCTAGTTTCACACTACAGTAAGTGCCAAAGGGTTGCAATAAGAGCTTTATCTGGGGTAATCAAATTAGCACTGCATGTTAGTAAATGGAGTTTAATTTACAATGGTTTCGCTTTGCCATAGACTACATGGGCTGTCCCGGAAAAGTGCTTAAAGATTTTGCTTTTTAAATGTTTTTATGAGGGTTGCTCTGATTCTTTCTTTAGATTTAAATATACATAAGGCTGCTGAAATGGAAGAAATAAGGCAAGATTGTAATTGCATTCCATTTCCACAGAAGCATGGATTAGGCTTTGCAGATGTGTCTAAATCTTTTAAGCCAAGCCTGAATCTGACTGCCAGGAAGTTATAAAAATCCAAGAGTGGGTTTATTGTCATTTTACCCAGTGTGTTCTTTCCTGCCCTTTACTTCTTACATTTCAGCCATTATTGCATCTACAAAATGCATGGGTACTTCCCAGATCCTTTAAAACCAATGCAAGTGTTGCAGGTTTGTTTTATGTGCATTGCACCCATAGAATGGTTAGCTTTGCTTGGACAGCAGGTTAATACAGACAACCAAACTACCCTCAAAACTACCCTTTTGGAGATGCTGCATATTGAACCAGCAAAGCATGTTCTCTGCCACCATGCCAGGACCCCTTCCCTAATGATTGCAGTTTACTACTGTAGCACCTTGATGCTGCTGCTGCTGCTGATAATGATGATGATGATGATTTTTGTGCTTCCCATTTGTGTTTAACCTGCTAGCTGGGAATTATATTGACCTAATTATTCTCCTACATTAACCTTTCAAATTTATTTTAACTGCTGTTTGCTTTTTGGATTCTCTCTCTCTCTCTCTCTCTCTCTCTCTCTCTCTCTCTCTCTCTCTCACACACACACACACACACACACACACACACACACACACAATCTTCTTGGTTTTCAACTGCTTGACTAGTTACCTCTTCTAAATAGTTATTTTTGTGGCTGCTTTTAAAGTAATATTAATCTGTTTCACCAATGGTTTTATTCTTCTTGTTTTTATCAGGTATCTCACCCTAGAAGGCTACTCATTAGCTTATTTAAAAACAAAACCAGGCTGACCATGCTTCAGGAAGCAACAGTCCATGCACGGGGGCCGCTTCAGAGGGAGGTGAAGGCCTTCAGGCTCCCCATCCCCATTGTGTCAGGTAGTCCCGAAAGATGCACCCCTTTGCTTTGGCCTGTAATTGATTAGAATTTATACTTGCATATATGGTGCTATCTGGTTTTAATTGTTAATTTTCATCTTGTTTTAATTCTTCTCCCCCTCAAGACACACACACACACACACACACACACACACACATTGTTTGATTGTGTTTTTGTGCTTTAAACTGTGCTGTGTATCGCCTAGGGAGGGTTTACTGTATTGTCTGCTTTATGATATAGTGTAAACTGCCCAGAGAACTTTGGCTATTGGAAGGTACAGAAATTAAATTAATGATAATAGTAGTAGTAGTAGTAGTAGTAGTAGTAGTAGTAATAATAATAATAATAATAATAATAATAATAATACAAGGTAAATCCCATGAGAGAAAGCTATTTCCTTTGTATGCATTCCAAGTGGCTGAGAACAAAGATATTTTAATGGTGTTTTGATGCAACTAAAACCTTATTACTCATCTCTGGATATCTCAAAATCCATTGGATAATATTTTTAAAACCCAGGGTTGTGAGGAGACAAAACTCAGATGGATTCCAAAGGAACTCTTATGATGGAGGGACTACTTGTGTAAAACATGTGCTTTGCACAATTTTAGTCACCCACATGCTTAATGGGATAGAATAGATACTGTTTGTCTATTGAACTGGATCAGAATAAAAGATGTGGGGTTGGGTTTTTTGGGTTTTTTTTCCTGCAGCACATCCTCTTCAGTCCTCTGAACATCCTCTGATATTAAGCCCCCTCCCCGCAGTTTTACTGCATGATCCAAAAAGATTGCCCATTCTTTTGAACAATGCTTTGATGCTAAATATATAAAAATGTTTGATAGCTCTCCAAGTCAAGAAGGTAAAAATAGTAATTTCCAGCTTTGTTTCAACCTCTTTAGCTGTGCTGATAGGACAACTGAACAACACCAGTACAAGAGAGATGATTCCTTCCAGACCAAACTTCCTTCTCTTTTTGTAAATCTTCAGTGATGAGGAATGTTAGGACTGCAAGGAGGATCTTGCTGTTCTTCCTGATGATCGGGAAGGGACTGGAGTTCTCTGAGTGCCTATGCAATGCTTTAGCAAAGGAGTCCAGGGTGCACAGGGGAGCCCCGTGCCTAGTTCCCGTTTCTTACCAAGCATCCACAAACTGTATTCGTATAATGTTCTTTTGCTTTGTTTAGAGGATCCTTCTCCAACCTGATGCCTATGCTGGCACTGTGGTGAATAATGGGAGCTATAATCCAAGCAGATCTTTGGGGCACCAGGATGGGGCCACTAGCTTAAAGAAAGACCTGCCTTCAGTTATGAGTAAAGTTTTCTGGCATGACTAAAATGACATTGGAGCTTCTTGCACTGTTTATGATCTAAGGGGCACATTCATATGTCTACTTGCCAGCCACTCTTTTAGGATGCCAAGTTAGACATTTTTCTTATGTTTACTGGCATCATGTCTTAAGCTGACTAAAGTTACAGAGCTCATATGCTACAAATACATCCTGAGAGGGCCACTCTGATGGGGAGAAGCTACGTGTCAACACTATGATCATCTGCATTTTTGGTACCCCGCTTTCTCCTCCCAAAAGAAGCCCAAAGCAGAATGGGATATAGCATTGTAGGAAATGATTTCAGAACATCAAAAGGCAACAGTATGACAAATCATCCAAGCCTAGAAATACTACAATAAACCTATAAATAAATTTTCACACCAAGACTTAATATATGCCACATTGTTATTGGTGTTCATATTAACCACAGGGATAGGTGAAAAGGCAATATTTGAGCTCATTGTGGTTCTTCAAATTGTTCCTTAAAACTCAATTTATGTCATTCATATTTCTTAATGTGAATGTGTCCTTTGCCCTTCCTGTTGTGAAATGCATGTATCACAGCTGGAAAAATCAATTTTTAAAAGTGTACACCCAAAATGTGCACTTTTCGCATAGGCTGAAGTACGCCAATGTGGATAGAAGAATTGTCCAATTGTCCAAATGCACATTTTAAGTGCTAATGCCAACTCAATAAACTGAGATCATTCCCTGCAAACAGTCTTCCTGCTCATGTTCAGGTTGGCAAACAGGAACCAAACTGTTGCTATTACTGTAACCATAATGGTCATTTCAATAATCATAAATAAAAGAGTTGTGGATCTAGATCATTCTATGAACAGAAGATCTTCTTCTGTTTGCATAATGGCTGGGGATCTCGCAGGGGCTGATGTTTGAAGAAGGGAAAGTAAATGTTCCCATCCTCTGCCAAGCTCATCATGGTGAACTGGAAAGCCCTTCAAATTTCTAAAGGAGATCTTTGGAGAGTGTAGTGGAACTGCTGGGTAATAGGAAATTGAATGGAACCCTAAAAGAACTTTGTTCCACTCGCACACGTGCACAATAGCACTAACCCACGTCATTACCACAAGTGCTCCTTTGTGCAGATTTACACTAATGTACAGAAAGTTTACAGAATCAAAACCTACCTGCATCTGTTGCAGATTTCTCTGACACTCCAGCCAGAATCTCTTTTCCCTTATTTCTGCAGTTCCACGGCAACAGGGAGCTCCCTGCAAGTGTGCCTTCTCTTCCTCTCCCCCACTGCACTACAATCACCTCTCATCCTTCTTTAAGGTGTGATTTATTTCGGTGTTTCAGTTATAGTCCACTTTTCTTCCAAGAAGTTTACTTCATCCTGCTCTGCATATTATCCTCACTACAGCCCTGAGGTCAATTAGGCTTCAAGTCAGTGATCCCTGGTCTCCTCAGTGTTTCTTGAACATAAGGGAAAAGGGAGAGAAGAAAGAGCAAGGAAATGGAGGAAGGAACCCCCCTTCACACACACACACACAAAACTGCATCCAGTGAGTCAGTATCATATAAAGCCTTCCTGAATAAATTAAATAGGCTTTCATGTATTTCACCCCCCAGAACTGACACAGTTCCAATGTCATCTAGAAGAAACCATATACAGTTCCAAAACTCTGCCCCAGATTTCCTCTCCACACAACTATGAAGACCTCTTTACCAGGAAGAGGAGGAGGGGGAAAATGCATATTGTGTATAGAGCATGGAAATGGATAGGGAAATATGTCCTAAGCATCAATGCTTCTTATCTAAGGTGTAGCCCCAAATCCTCTGTCAAAGCCTTTATTGTCTTCCACCTAGTCTTTAGAGAGGCTGTAAACACTAATCTTTTCCATTTCTCCTTTAAAAGTGTGTTGTTTTAATGTTTTCACAGTTTTAATACTCTGTTTTTATTGTTTTAAATGACCATACACCACTGTCATGGCTTTTTGGAAGATAAGGAAGATAATCGTCAATGCTCATCTTCATACTCGTTCTTTACCCCTCTTGAGTTTTGGCCAAGGGTCATTTGGACTCGTATCTAGCTACTTGCATAAATCTCTTCTTTTTGTCTAGAAAATCTATGTTGAAAACATTACCAAAAAAAAAAAAAAAAAAAAACTGCTACCAAGCTAGATTTCAAATCCACAGAAACATCAAACCTCATAAGGAAAAACTGCAGATACATATCTTTACTCTTAAGAGAATTGCATACCTGAGTGAAAGCTACACCAAGGCTTTCTGAGATGAACTAAAAGGCATTTTTTCTTCACATGTTCGTCATGGTAGTGATGTGATGCCCACAGTACACTATCCTACCTTCATATAATTTATGGGGAGAGGTAGCCTTGCTCCAAGTATGTGTCTGTGTGTATACATGCATGTACACACATGCATACACATATTAACAGTATGTATATATACTGTCCAGTACCGAAAACAGAAGCCATGAGAGAAATGAATGGGTGGGGGGAGAATGAGGGACAAAATATGCAAGCTTGATCCAGCTGTTATTTCCCCTCAAGGGCCTCCCACCCACAAGTTACTTATGCTGGGAGTTATTTTGTTCATCTGTATCAGAGAATAAGGAAAATGTCCATGCTTTGCATTATGTCAGTTCATTCAATATCCATAACTTTATTTTCTAAGAAGTGTTTTTATTGCTAAAAAGACTTGCTAACAATGTCTGCATCTGGAACTGAAGAAATTATCCTTGTTTGTAACATCATGTTTCTTCACAAAGAGTGCAAGTCTAGGTATGTTCTCCTGAGTTCCATGGGACTTACCCTCAGGTGAGAATGTAGAGGATTGCAGCCTAGAGGAATAGAATAGTAATGGTTTATCCTATAAAAATTAAAATAAGTATCAGTAATCATATTAAAGAGCAGCCCTCATATTTCTAATACATTGCACACTTAAGAATACAAAGAAAGAGTCACTTTCCTTTTAGGTAACTTAAGAATTTTGTCAAAAGTTCAGAACTTTCCAATTCAAAACAACAGCATAACTGCAGGTAGTGGCTCAGTGTGGTGATACTTCCAGTGAGATATGAATTAATTCTAATTTAAATGGAAATTCCTATCTTGCTAAGTGATACCTGGCTGGTGATACCTGGCTAAAGGTTTCTAGCTTGTGGTATTTTATGAAAATAAATTAAATTGGTTCCATTGTTCTAACAGTCAGGAATATTTTTCATGATGTTCAGCTGGAATCTGGCTTGTAATTTGAACCCTTGGCCTTCCTCTGTGTGGCAACCTTTCAATTACTTGACAAATGTTATCGTGTCTTCCCTCAGTCTTCTCTACTGAAGACTAAGCATGCTTAGTTCTTTCAGTCTCTCCTCATAGGGTTTTGTTTTCTGTCCACTGATCATCTCTGTTGCTCTCCTCTGAAACTTTTCCAATTTCCCTGCATGTTGATTGGCGTATTGGCTTCTTTTCAGTGGAGAGAGTCCTTAACAAGGGCCAGTGTAGTGGGTTTCCATATGTGCCTGGGAGATGCTGAGATAATCAAGGTTGTGGTGAGAGCGGTCTATCAAGAAAGTGAATGGTGTTAGGGAGCTAACATGACCACCAAAAGCATAAGGGATTAGATACCTTATGCTGTTCATTCTTCTACTTCCTCCCAGAACTAATTAGTCTACCAATTTGCTGTCAGGTTTTGTGTTACTGCTGCTAAATGCTAGGTAGGTCTGGAATAAGATCCCCCTCATCGATGATGTAATTGTGGATGAGGAGGCCAACCTGGCTTGCATAACCAAATTGACACAAGGACACCTTCCATTTATCAAGGAGTTGCTGGCACACCATTTCTCACATGTACCTACTTTGATCCTAAGGTCATCTTCAGGGGCCACCCCCTGGGTGTCCTCTTCAAAGGACGCTATGCCTATGGGATAAGTAGCCCTTCACCTTGAGGAGAAGGCACCAGCATGCTCACAAATGTATCCTCAGTTTTCCTCACAGTTCTTATTGCAAAGCTACATTAGCCCTAGCAGCCTCTCCTCAACATAACAGTTTGAAGGAGGTGAAAGAAGGTGCTGTCAACTGGCCAGCTGTGAAGGCACTTCAGTCCTACTTAACCCTAAGAACTGGCTAATACTAAGTGACAATTAAGGGAAAGTGGAATGGCAGACAGAACAGTGGAGATCCCAACTGAGCTGGCTTTTAAAGACACCGGCTGCTACTGGATTCGCTAGCCTTCCCTCTCTTTTTTGAGGACAATGTCCTGTCCAATGTTCTCTTTTCAAATAAGAAGGGACCAACTCACCTCTTGCCCCAACACAGAGGCAAGCACCAAAATGATAATATATTTCCAATGAATGAAATTACTTTCTTCCGAAGCCCTGAATTTTCTGACAACTGCATTACCATATATCTATATTGTTTGCATGAAGTTTTGAGCATTGCCAGCATATAGCCTGAATAGCTCTGTTGTATATCATTCCAGAGATTAAAATTTTATTTGTGTAAAGCTTTACTATGATTTTCTCTCAGATCAATAGAGACAGTGTGCTTATACCGAGAGAGAGAGAGAGAGAGAGAGAGAGAGAGAGAGATCCTCTCTACTCACTGTCTGTAACTTTTGAGCATGGGTGACTTGTTACATGCAATACAAGCTTCAAAAAGCAAGTTAGGGTAAAATGAAAAGTGCAGTAGTATGGCTGTCTATTCAGAAGTAAGCTCCACTGAGTTCAATATGAGCTACTACTTGCTAAGTGGGTTTTGGATTGTAGTCTAAACTGCAATGTTTCTGGATTCTATAGGAAACTCTAGGGCCAAGCTTAGAATTTATAGGCTAGAAGGACCCTGTAACTTATATAGGAGGTACTGTGGTGCCAACTCTGCATGTTAGGCGATAAGCAGAACATGACCCTGAACTTAATTCATTTATATGGCACAGCTATATGGTACACATATCCAGACCTATAAAGTCAAGCCTTCCAACTGATGAGGATTCCAGTTCTACCTCACTTTTGTACTCAAGCAAGCTTGTATGTGCTCTTTACAGCAGGATTTACTTTGCTTATCCTCTTATTTCTACTTAAAGTGATATAGGTGTGTTTGAGAGCCTTCAGTTCTCATACCAAACTACACCCACACAAGTCCGCTCCAGTTCTAATGAGTAAAGGTCATTTAGATTGCAAAAGTAACAGGAAAGAGACTTACGCTCCTCTTTAAAATGATAGCACTGGAAAATTTGATTTATTAAGAAAGAGAATTGTTGGGCACGGCAAGGTTCCTTTCTGTAGCAAGTGTAGCTACTAGTTCAATCCCCGTGGATTGCCTTTGGCAACTTTATTATGCTCATTCGGCAAGTCCCATGGCAGATGAAGCATCCTTTCTTTAACAAAGGGACATATTCCCAGGAGAGTATGCATGCAGCACTCAGCTGTGAAAGGGGGCTGATTTCTTATCACAGGTGGGTGCAATCTTATATCCTCCATACGTTATTGCAGAGATCATAGGATACTTCTGCATCCCAGCTCCAAGATGCTATAGTCTTGGAGCTGGGACTCAAAAGACGAAGTCCTCACCCTGCCCCCTTGTAGCTGGCATGGAAAGAATAGCACTGGCTGCCTCCCTAGTCACAACTGACACTTGGAGGGAGAAAAGGGGGACAAGGAGGCTGGGGCAATAAAGTTTACCTAAATACGGTCAGTGTCCCAGCCTCCATCCCTCCCTGCCTTAAAACTAGATGGTGGGAAACTGCCATCTAGAGAAAAAGAAGATGCAAGGTGTGCATGAACTAGAGATTGTGAATCCACGCTTTGCACTTTGCACTGAAAGCTTAGAAGCCTCCAAGTGCACAGGCTAATGGGCCTCTATCATAGGGTTGCACCTTTGGGTGTTTACACCCTCTTTCTTGCTAGGTTGTTGGGAAAAAATGGTGTCCCCTGCAATGTAGCACAAAAGGGGTGGGGCAGCAGGAAAACAAGGAATTTATTACACATTTCAAAATTTAAAAAATCTGAAGTATGCCAATTTTTGAGCTTGAAGGAAATCTAAAACAGGTACATGGGATATATTTAAATTTGGCTACTTTTGAAGAATTACTTGTACAAGTGTATACTTGGCTCACTTGCCCACCATGTCATTCACAGCAGCAAGAAAAATGCTTTAATTACCAATTGACTTTGGGAATCAGCAGGCAGATCGCTTCAAGGGAGCTGATGTGGTGGATTGGCTAAGGGCCAAATGATATGTGATGCACAAGATCCATGACTGATTCTCCTGGCACCATTTTATGGTTGCAGGTCATGAAAAGGGGTGAAACCCCACCCCCACCCCTCCATCCTTCACATACAACTCTTGTCCATTACCTAAGGACCAAACTTCAGGCCAGGCTAATTGCATAGCAATGGTGTGAGGCAGAGCTGGGCAATTTGTATTTATTCAGCATAAGGTCCTGATCTAGGATTATCATAGTTCAAGAGCAGCACATTAAAATTTCCACCCTCACTCTTTTACCCCACCATGTTGTTGGGAGGGCATGAAAAAAGAAAAAATGTCTACATTCGAGATACTGGGAGGAAGTAAGTGCCTGAAACATTCCTTCTGAGCTCCCAGCACATTCCCTCTCTTGAACGACAGTGCAGTGCTGCAATCCCTAAGCTGGCTATTAAATGCAGTGGAAGATGCAACCCGTTACCAGTGCTTGGTAAGACTCAACTGCCTATCCACTCGGCACTCATACATGGAAAGCCTTCTGGAAAATGGGTCAAGGGAAGAGGTAGCATCTTCCTGCCACTCGCCTCAGCAGCAAAATGTCTTGCAGAACAATAGAAACTGATGTTTAGATGACTTCATCCAGGGCTGCATGCAGCCTCATCAAGTTGTAACTAAGCTAGGTAAGTGATGATTGATTGATTGATTGATTGATTGATTCATTCATTCATTCTTAAATTTATATTCCACTAATAATAGTCCATCAGAACTCTCTGTGGATTACAAAGCACACAGAATCAAATCAATAAGTAACAATAAGACAATAATACACATAACAGTCCACCAATAATAAATAATAAATAAAATCAAGTCATGAAGAGCATTCCATGCTCTTTAGGTTCATTTTTACATCTGTTTGACTGCTGGACAAATAATGAGGCTGTGAGTAATCAGAAGCAATACTGCTAAAAGGCCTCTGTCACAATCATGTGTATGAGAGAACTACTAATTGGACCAAGTAATAATTAAGGAACAGATGCAGTCAGCTTTTGCTGCAAAAATGAATGCTTTGCCTTGCTTCCAATAGCAGCAAGGATTGATCTAGTCTCTCTTTTCTCCTGCTTGTGGGGTTCATAATTGCAACAAAATGTGTTTTAAATATTGAACATTCATGCTATTCCCAAACAGCCATTGCCCTAGGAAATGAGGTACAGCAGCTTCCCCCTAGAATGATACCCTAGTCAAAAAGTCACAGGATTGCCTCTTGCCCCATAGTGAAGTCCCCCTGATTTAGTTGAAGGTGCTTCTAAACCCAAGGCCATCCTATATATTTTTGTGAACTAATCTTAACAAACCTTTGCTGAAAGTCTGTTAAAGGTCTGGAGGAGGTAGAAGGTTGAGTCACCCTGTTCTGCTTCCTGCAGCTGAACAGCTTTTTGGCACTTGGAGGCCAGGCAGAATGCGATGGCACTCCCGCCTCACAGGAGTTCAGCTGCTGGATGGAGAGCTGAGCCACAGGGCTGCCCAAAGTGTTTGGGATATCTCAGGCAGATGGGATGTTAGGGGCCCCACTGCTGAGCAGTCTTCAGGAGATCCGGGACTGCTTGCTATTGAATATTCTACTGCAGCAAATGCACTTGGCCAGAAAGAAATGACAGATCAGGTCAGTCAGTATTTGCTGAGTCTGAAGTGTGATGCCGCTTTCTAGACCTCTAACATCCAGCATCCACAGGCACCTCCAATGGCACCTGCAATGGAGCCCCCAATGTGGAGCCCAGGGACACCCATTTTTTTAATTTTTAAAAGGTTATTCATATACACAATCAATTTCTATGAAATGAATATTCAATTAGACATGGGGTTGAACAAAATTGGGCCAATTGTCTAAATAAGTATCCATTTGACATTGATCTCTCTATGCCATCTGTTCAAATGTCAGCAGTTTTGAAAGATCCTCAGCCCATTGCATTGTAGGAGGTGAGTGCTCTTTATTCCCATCTTGAAATACCTGTCAGAAGGGCACAGAGAATTGCTTTACACTGAGTGCTTTTTAATTATTAGGTAAATCATGTAAAAGAGTGTGAATATTAAAGAGTGTTCCAGTGCACACTTTATCTGTGGAAAATCTACCAAACAGAAGGAGCTATGGAGATTACAGCCAAGATATTTGAAGAAGACTGAGACTTAGAAGGGCAGCAAGGAAGCAACTAGAAATCATCAAGTATAAGAATGTTTCACTGGAAACCAAGGTCAAGATTGTCCACACCATTGTATTCCCAGTCACTATTGTGAAAACTAGACAGTGAAGAAAGTGACAGGAAGAAAAATGATACATTTAAAATATGGTGCAGGAAGAGAGCTTTGTGAATACCCTGAATTGACAGAAAGTTGGCATGTGGGTGTCTGATCAAGGCAGAACTTGCCCTGGAAGGAAAAATGACAAAGTCGAGGATATCATACTTTGAGCAAATGAGAAAGCAAGACTCACTGGGGAAGACAATCATGCTAAGGAGAACTGAAGGCAGGAGAAGTGGAGGAAGGCCATCTAGGAGATGACTTGATTCCATAAAAGAAGCCACAGCCTTGAGTTTACAAGAGCTGAGCAGAGCTGCCAAGGACAGGGCATTTTGGAGGGCTTCATTCATAGGATCACCATGGGTTGTAGATGCCTCAATGGTGCATAACAACAACAACATCAAACAACTGGTCATTGTCAAACCATGTTTGAAAGAAGCATTATCTGTAGTTAGCTGAATTAGACTATTATTAAAGCAATGTTGTGGTGTTCAATAGAAATGAAATCAAAGTTTTTGTTGGCTAAGATGCTGCCTGAAACATCCTAGATGCCAAAGCAGTGATACACTGATACACTGTGCCATTTGTGTCCACAGCAGGTCCAAAATGGTTGAGTATTCCTGCTCTGGATGTCTCCGTATAACAACATACATGCTCTCCATAATAACAACAGCTAGAGGTAATCATGTAAACTAGTAATGATGCACCACTATCTTATGACTATTTACTCAGAAGCAAGTTCCACTGCATCCAATCCCAGTATGGCTTATTTCCTAATAAATTCTTTTTGTTTTGTAGATTTAAACCTCTATCTCCCACCAATAGAAAATTTTCTGATCTAGTACCTTTGATTCACTATTCACTGCCCTTTACTGGGACTTTGCCTTACTCTGAATTTCAACTAAGTGCATTTTAAATATGGGACATCAATGCTATTCCCAACCAGCCCTTGCCCTAGAAAATGAGGTGGTCAATCAACTGATGGTACAGCTGCTTCCCCCCAGAATGAGGCCATTGTCAAAAAGTCACAGGGCTGCCATTTGCAGTTCAATTTATGAATTGTAACACATGGTTATGTAAAGAATTCTCACTGGGCACATATTTTACTTTATTACAATACAACGTGCAGATTGAACAATCAACCGTAACATTCAGCTCACAGACCTCATTGGCAAATCACAAATGTGTCCTGCATGGCCTAATCAGAATCTAGGCTGGTATTAAAGACAGATCAGCAAGATTCTTCCAGTTATGAAGACAAAAAACAAAACCTCCTCCCATAAGTGAACCAAAGGTGAATCTATTCACTTGCCATATTTCGAAAATCCAGTGAAGGGAGAACCTCCCCAGTCCTGCTATCTTTTCCAGTCCCTTGTTCTCATACTTCACCCTTAATGAAAGTAAAGACAAGAAAACAAAGGAAGATTTGTTAATATTTACATTCTGTCAAATCCTATTTCTAAATGTTTGTTGAATGCTGAAACATTTAAGATCCTTTATGCTGTTAGCCATGCTTTAAGGATCTGCTGTAGATAGAGAATAACATTCACTTTGTGGTTTTTTTCTTATGAAGGAATGTCATGCTCAATGAACTAACTAAAAAGCTGATAGAGGAAGAAAGGCTGATAAATGCAAACAGCCTAATACACCTCAGATTTATAATTTTGTACATTCCTCTTGCTTGACTATAGATTGTGCTACATAGCAAGAAGACTATAGATTGTGCTATACTTTTAGAATAGTTACTGTATATTTGCCTGCAAAGGAAATGCTGAGACTTCAGAGGAGCTGAACTGCATTTCCCCAATATATTATTTTAATCTAGTAAACTTAACTAAGTCCTTTGACAATTTTTCTTAACAGACAATATAAACACTTAAAAAACAAAACAAAGCTCAGGAAGACCTGATCTATAATTAAGAAAATTAGTAGATCCATTTTAAAACAAATAAAAGTACCCAGAGACTCCCACCCAAAGTGGGAATTTTGGTAAAATTAAATCTGTGCAATGGTGGTGATTTCTTGTGCATTTGACTTCAGAGAGGAACCAAAATCAAGCTATTTGTAATTAATTTTATTGTGAATTTGTGATATTGAAAAAAAGAATAAAGAAATATATAAAATACATTACAGTTTTCTTATATAAGATTTGAATATATGCATTATAATAGATACATGTGCAGCAAATATTACTGTATATGTAATTTTAATATTTAATATATTTTATTTATTTATTTATTTATTTTTCGATTTATATCCTGCCTTTTTCCTACAAAGGGCTCAAGGCAGCTTACATCTCCTCCTCCATCTTATCCCCACAACAACAACAACTCTGTGAGGTAGGTTGGGCTGAGAGTCTGTCACTCGCCCAAAGTCACCCAGTTGGCTCCATGGCCGAGTGGGGACTATAACCCAGATCATCTGAGTCCCAGTTCCAAGCTCTTAACCACTACACTACACTGGCTCTCATATATGCTACAGTTATTAAGACCAAATGCCCATGTAGCTGTGGACAAATGTTAGGCATAACATTTAGGTTATACACATTCAAAAATTGAAAGCATTATTTAGTCCTTATCCCACTGTGCTATTGAAGATGGCCATTTGTCCTTCCAATGTTGGAATAATAGTCTTTTAGCTTGCAAAAGGAATCCATTCATGATGACCTTGCATTAAGTTTTCAGAAGTAGGTAGATAGTTGAGAAGAACAAGCACATCAATCAAATATCCCTGATCAAATTCATCTCAAATAGTGGAAGAAATTCCTTAGATGGGCTTAACAAGTATGACGGATCATGTGGCCTCAGGTGATCATTGCCAGGCCCAGAGTGGTTTAAGGATAACAGCAAGCAGTTTTGAATGGGCCTTGGAAACACACTGGGATCCAGTGAAGATTAAATAGCATGGAAGTCCCCTGCTTTAAACAGGAGACCATTTCCCCCACATTTTTCAAAAACGTTTGAGGGATGCCAAGTGGCAATGCTCATGAATTAAGCATACAGAAGAGGAGCTCTTCAGAGGGAACCATAGACTGAATATTTCAATCTGGTTATGACCAAATTGAATAGCCAGACTAGCTTTCTCTGGAAAGGGGCAAGGCCACATGAATGCATTTTTGGCCACAGCGCATAGCTGTATGTCCAGGTGCAAAGTTGGGTCCAGAAGCGTGGTCAAACTGTAAACCTGATCTACCTCATACAGAAATGGCTGACTAACCAATCTCAGGTTGGCTTTCTGGCCAAGTGAAACCCCCTTTGACTTGTTTGGATTAAAGTTGGCTTTCCTAGGGTTGACTTTTGTCATCTTGTGGTGTCTCCAAAAGCCATCAAAGGACAGAAAGAGACAGTGTTTATTTTTGAAAGTTCATGGCAGTTTCACAGTTGGATTTCTGTCTGTGCATACTCATCCAGTTTTCAGTTTTGGTAGAGATGGTTTTAGATTTCTATGTTCTGTATTTAAAAACCATGAAAACCTGTTTGTCCATTGGCAAAAGAGGGGGTGGAGGAGAGAAAGAGAGGGGGGTGAGGGAGGGAGCGAGGGGGGGGGAAGAGAGAGAGAGAGAGAGAGAGAGAGAGAGAGAGAGAGAGAGAGAGCATGAGCATCTTGAAAAGTAAATGTAAGCCAGTTCCAGCCCTCTTCAAATACTGCCTATCTCAAGAGTAAATTGTACAGAGTACAGCAATGGCAATCAAAGAAGTAAATGTTATGTATGGGTGTGTGTGTGTGGCGCAGAACCCACAGGCTCAAATTAAAACTGGAATCCATCTATTTCCAGTGAATTTGACATCCCTGAGCAATGAGGACTTCCTTCACCTTCATAGAGCTGCGTGCGTTCTAAATATCTAAGGGCAATATTTAATTGAATTGTAACCTTATCTCTGTAACTTACTTCCACAATCAGTAGCAGTCAGTAAGAAAACTCAGTCCCGATTTCAAGATAAATAAGATGTATCGCAGCCCTCCTTTCAGTCCTGCATCCAGAAATCCCTCCGGACTCCTGCCATGTTTATCTATGCTGCCCTGGTGGTCTACTCCGTGCTGGTGGCACAGGCAGTGATCGCTCCCTGATGGCTGCCAAGTCCACACGACTGTGTCCTCGGCATGGAGCTACCAATAATTACATCTCTCTCCAAAGGCCCCACTATTCTCATGAGGCTTAGCATGCTGTTTGGAAAGAAAACAATTGTCACAGGATACCTGGTTCAGCTGGGGTTTCCAGCAATACCCCTTCATATCAATTCAAAACAATTAACCCTGGCCTTAGGAACAGCACTGCAAAACAGGGTATTCTCAATCTAGTACAGACATTCATAAGGCACAAGGGACAAATGAGATCAGTGTTTTTGAACCTGATGCTGTCCAGATGTTTTGGATTATGATTCCCATCATGCCTGACCACTCATCATCCTGACTGGGGCTAAAGGGGACTGTAGTCTGGAAGAAACCAGGGTGAATTACTCCAATTACATCCATTTTGACACCTATGTGGATAGGACACATAGATTTTAACCCATGTTAACCAGAGCTGCTATCTTCCACTTACCTTGAAGTAACCCTCACTGAATTAGTGAAATGTATTCCAAATAGCCTCATAGATGTCATGAGGTAGACAATTATACCATCTATATTCTTGTAGGGACCAATTGACTGAATGTGGACAACTAGATTGTCACTGATTTTCCTCCCTCCCTCCATCTCATCTCTCTTCACGAAGTGATCAAAATCTTCCACTAGCAAGTTGCCCAGTGGCTAGAACAACATCTGGGCAGATCTGCAAGAACACTTTATACATGTTGCATTTGGACTTAAAGCGAATTGTAGGCACTCTGATGATGAATCATTCTTGATGTGCTTTCATCATAGCAAACCTGCAAAGAGAAAAGAACTGCAGGACCATGGGCCCGAATCGGGGCCATGTTTGGGGTCTCTGGGCTCCAGTGTTGTTATCTAAAGGACCGGGATGACCACAAGGTGATGGATGCAATGGCAGTGCAGACCTCTTCCAATGGGCAAAATTTTTGCTCCTTTACTAGCAAAAGATGGAAGGGACATGCCAAAGAGACACTCCCCAGGTTGTGCTCTTGCACAAGCCCCTTAGAAATAATATCCATGATATTTGTAGATGCCATTTTAAGAATTGAACCCCTACATTTCTTCCATGTGGCTACATCACAGATTGCCCCTCACCTCTAGTGGTGTTTGAAGGCAGCAGCTTTTTTACTTAAAAAAAGGGAAAGGGGATCAGATAGAACAGGTTGAACTATTAAACTCCTAATGCCATGCACAATCTCTCCTTCCAAGAAGATTTTTGAATGATAGGCTACATGTGAAACTGTTTTATGACCCATTCAGGACTTTCTGTAGACCTCCTCCACAAATTCTATCTGAACACTTTTCTCCTACATGATATAACTGCTTCTGCACTCCAGCAGATCTGCACATATGAACAGCAGATTAGCTGTGGTTTCGATTAGTATAGAAGCTGTATATCCTTTGTTTTTCGATTCTGGACGAATCCTAAAAATCTTCCACAGAACCTAGTCTCCATAATGCTTTATCATGAGACCTTCCATATGTATACTGACATGTTACATTAAAGGAAACTTGGCCTAGTGGAGTATTTGAAAAGAGCAATGTTCTTTGTGTGGGAAAATCTACCCTCAGATGTATTTGTTTTACCATAATGATTCATGTGGTATCCTTGGAGGCAGCCACATGTTCAGTGTTGGACCTTCAGCTCCATTGTGTCATCATAATTTGTTGCCACAGATGCTGAGAAACCCTAGTCAAGATTTTGTATAACTTTAAAGATGAAGTATCCTTTGCATTAGCAGACACTGAAAAAGCAGCACTTAGCCAGAATGTCCTTAGAGTAAGCAGTGTCCTGTGACACGAGGCACAAGCCTGCTCCATTTCAGGAGACATCTCCACCTCCTTCATGACATGTCTACATCATAATCCCACCCCTTTCTGCAGAAAGTTCTGCACTTCTAATGATTCACGAAGGGATCCTTCTTCCTTAATAGAAAAAAAAATGGTTATCCACATTATGTGCATTATAACACTTGTGACACTTCGGTGAAAACTAGTGCCTAAAGGGGATGCAGGTGAAGGCACAGAAAGAAATAGACATTCATCTTCTTGTTTTGAAGCCATGACTTTCCTGAGCAAGGTCTCCATAGAGTGATGATCGTCACCATCACTACCATCCCTCATTATCACTTCCTCCGACAGCAACTTGCATTGTGCTTGTGCTATAGGTATGGAGTCAAAACTGGGTGGTGAGAAACCAGAGGGAAGTAGTAAGATGTGTGAGGAAATCCTGAGGTTTTCAGAAATACAGGGAAACTATCAGGCATAGGCAAGTTAACACCTTCCAAATAATTTGGACAATAGTTTCCGGAACCCCAGATCATTGTACACACAGGCAGGAACTGATGAGACTTTTAGTCCAAACACATGCAGAACTTGAAGTTGCCTACTCTGATCTTGAAAGCACTGATAATTCTATTTTAAGAAATTCTGAGTCTGGATGTTTAATTGACAACCATGATTCCTCCAGCTCATTTCTCCCTGCCCTTCATCTTTTAGCCTCTTTCCATTTCCCCATTTTTTGCCACAACAGATGGCAAAATAGATTGATCATAATAAAATTCAAGATAACCAGATATCAGAAATAGGATAAATTATATGTCGCAATGAATAACTCGCAATGATAGTGCTTGCCTTTCTTCTTTTAATACCTCCATAAGAAAAAAAATCACAATTATTTTAATTTTTTATTAGCTCATCATGAATAATTTATTCTGTTTCTAATATAAAGTTCATTTGGTTTTCTTGGTTTTGGCAAGATTGGGGAAGAACAAAACATAGATTATGCTGATCCCTATAATTGCACCCTGTCACACCAGAGATTAATCTACAAGAACCATTACGTCCATGTTGCACAACTGTGCATGAATTTACTTGCTCCAATCAACTTTGGATCTTATTTCTTACAGTTGCTGATGGTCCATCTTTGCCAAAAAATAAAAACATATTTTCCAAAATATTACTCTCCAGATTTCATCACTTAACATCTATTTTTATCCAATGCTGTACAGAAGTTACACCAGAGTGACTTCAGATGTCCAGTGAGTTCTTAAAAGTGATGTGTGTGCATGTTGTCAAGCCAGCAATTAATATCCCCATGAAACATCACACTGCCAAGAGGGCCCATCTTACTGTAATGGAGCAACTTTTCTTGGGTAATTTACAAACACAGCTTTCTGAAAACAATGAGACTCCAGAGCACAACTCACTTGGACAACTTAAGACCAATGTATTCTGCTGCATACTTATTACAAAAATTAGAGTATGATGAGGAAAAACCACACTTATCATTGGGACATCTTCAAACCATGATCACCAGGTGAATGATACCAACTGTACTCAAGGAGTCTACCTACTAGTAGCATGAAATAACACTTGTTAAGAGTTAGCGGCATCCATAATTTGCATTTCTGGGTAGGGATAAAAGGATGGTCGACAAGCAACAGTTGGTGGTGAGTAGAGCTAGGAAGCAGAAAAGATCCCTTACACAGTGGTGAAGCTAGGTACTCTTAGACTGGACTTAAGGGTATTGAAGGATGCAGTTTAGGCAGCCAGGTCTGTATTCATTTAGTCCTGAAATAGATAATTAGCTTATTTCTCTTCCTTTCTTTTCTGCCATTTTCTGCTTTTCAACTGTTTCTACATTTCTTAGCAAAAAAAAAAAAAAAAAAGGGGGGGGGGGGGAGATAATTAATGAAACAAAACATTCTCCTTAAAAATTACTCAAAAGCATATACAATTGCACATTTTAAACTTACTTAAATCATAGCATTGTCATGACAACCAGAATAAAATCTGTTGTAGTGATGTTAAACACATTTCCTTGGCATTTTGTTGTAAGAAATAATAATATATTTTAAAAGTTAAAATAATAAAATAAGCACCTGTAATTATGCACATGCCTGGTCAACTATATGAAGAAGCATTGAAACAAGAGGAAGAAGCAGCAGAAGAAGGTGAGTTGCTGTGGCAACCAGCAATATGCCCATGCTGGACCAAGTGCTGGTGCCAGGCCTGTCTGTCACGGCCCCACCATTTGTCTCTCTCTAGATGATCATTTGAGGGCCTTCTGAGCTGCAGAACCCTGAAGTTTTGTTCCAAAGTCCAACCCTAATTGCACTACTGTCTTTACAGCTGGTATGGGGAACTTCATAGCCAGATTAAAGGGTGAGCATGGTAGGAACGGCCAGGTGACCAGCAGGGACATATGGATCCAATCACTCTGGAGTTGCTCCTCTTCCTCAGAGCAACCTATTTATTAAACTCCCTCTCAGACCTTTGAGGTGGTGTGAAGGAGCAGTAGTAGGTGCCACTAACTTCTTGCTCAGTTTTGAGAAAGCAATGATGAGAAAAAGAATGATGGATGATAGCAATGCGGGGAGGAGGTAGACTTGATGGGAGAGGCTCAATGAAGATGTATTATCTAGGGGTACTCAAAAATTTGGAAATAGCCCATGGGTTGGATGCAGTTTGTGGTGCTTTGAATCAGGCCTGTAACCCCATTTCTACACAGCAAATAGGTTTAGGAAGAAAGGCCCCATTTGCGAGAATAGGAACATTTTTTCTGCATCTCACTGCCACATGGGGAATAGTCTTGTAGGAGGAGATTACAGGGAACAGCTGGTCCTTTCCTCATCACAAGCTGTATAAAGCCTATAGGATGGGAATATGAGTCTGAGAGGAGTAGTGTTTTGTGCATTTGTGGGTGTGCCTTGAAGTTTAGGATGATCTCCAAGGTAGTAGGGAAAGGACAGAGAAGATTTGTAGTATTTCCTCCTGCTCTGAACACATGTTTTACAATGTATTCATGAAAAGAAATGGCAGGCAGAAGAGACAGAAGTGGATTGAATTATAAAGTTATTGTGAACATCCCATAGAAGATGGAATGAGCTACTAGCAGTGGTGCAGGGCTGAACATTTTTCTGTAATGAATCACTTTCCACTACTATATTTTTCTACGGAAATTTTCTCATTGCTAAAAATACATTGTTCCAAATTACTTTAGAAACATAACAAATGGATAAGACGCCAATTTCCAGTTGCAAGCACTCAAGACATGTAGAAAACCTGCTACGTTGTGGCGGTCCCACTGCAGGCATCATCAGTTTTCTCCAACCTGCCGCCCTTCAGATCTTTAAGACTGGAACGTGCCTCATTCCAAGACAGCATAGCCCTTGGAAGTCACCAGCTTGAAGGACATGACTTTTGTTGAAAGAAATGGAGTTTTATCTATAGTATAATTCAAAAAGATGCCACATGGGAAGAGCACTTCCAATGGCACATTCAATCCTGGGGGAAATACCTGCTTCAAGGTGGGGTAATTATGCCTCACAGACATGGCACAAGAAAAAGATATAAAACTTCTCCATATACACTCCTGTTGTGATCTCCATCAAGCTCCTGATTCTCATAAATGTTAACAATGTCATTGTTTGTGTATTTGAGTGCCCTGGATTGATCCCAGCTTTGGGGAGAAGGAAAAGAGAGAAAGATGGACAGACAGAGAGATGTGGAACACATTTCTTGTAACATGTAGGTTGGGCTTCAGATTCCAATTGATGTAAGGCACAAGAAAAATAATTAATTGAAATCAAATCAATTTGAAATTAATTTTTATTTTGGTAAAATGTGCATCAGTGAACAGTAGTTGTTCTCCTTTTGCCTTTCCTTATTGTTTTACTTATTTACCACTTTTGTGATGACCTCACTTTATCTTTTGAGCTTCTAATGTGCCAGGTCATTAATCAGAAACGAGCTTGTAGAGCAACTTAATTAAATGTTCTAAATGTATTTTCTTCCTCTCTTATTGTCAATTCCATCACCACCTCCTTTTTCTTCACCTTTCCCCACGTAACATTTTTCAGCTGTATGATTCCCAATACAGAGGCCTTGTCTTTGGTTCTAAAAACGACCATGTACAGTAGCAGAGTTAATCCATGATATTTGCTGCCAAAAGATGTAATGATGGCCACCACTTTGCATGACTGTATCAGGGAATTATGCAGATTCATAAGGAATAAAATTATCAGTGGCACCTGGTCCTGATGGTTATACCTGTTGCTGGGGAACATGAGCAGGATGCTGCTATTGAACTTGTATCTTTCTCATGGTTTTCCTACAGGTTGCTGGTTGGCCACAGTTTGAATAGTATGTTGAATTAACTGGATTGTTGGTTTGATCCATGGCTCATCTCATGTTCTCATACCATCTTATCTAAAAATATGTTGAAATTTTTAAGAAAATGTATGTGGCTTTTGTCAATTCGCATGCAGCTTTTGTTTTAGTGGGTATCAAATTATTCATTCCACTAATTTGCACCTGGGATAATAAAAATGAAATTCTTCCTCATACTTTGATTTGCTCTGGGAGAGCATCAGATGATCTAGGAAAACACACTTAAGGACAAAGATTTAGGGCAAAGCTTCTGATTTGTAATCAAAACAATTTCTTACCCTCAGTTTTCTTTGCAGAAAATATTAAGGTTAATCATGCCCAATCTCATAATCCTTCCACTAAGGTTTAACCCATTCACATGGCCATACTTCCAAATGAAGCCATCTGCCTTTTTTGAAAACAATCTTAAAAATCAGTCAAACAAAGCTGTGAAGAACCTTTGCTTCTATATGGTCATGGAAGAATTGAGTATGATGTACATTTTTGTATATTCTCAATCATATTGAGTTTGTAGACTTAGTTAAGATTTACTTCCCATTTTCATGGTCTGGTAATCTCCACGTGAGATGACTACAGTTTGCACTTAAGGGAGGTTGTCTTTAAAGGTGATTTGGAAATTGACATTTGCAATGAATATAGCTGTTAAATAAGTAGCTGAGATCAATTCATCTTAATTAATCTCACAAGGGTCCTAAAGAGGTCCACTGGTTTCCAGTCCATTTCTGAGATACCTGAAGGAGCAGCTGCTCCTATAGCCACCTTCTGAACTGAGATCACCTTCAGATGCTATTCTCCAGAGAGATTCACCATTGGATGTGATACAGGTGAATTCAGAGGTGGTCTTCTCAATTGAGGTGTTCTGCTCATGGAACAGTGTTCCACACTAGGCGTGGCTGACACCTGTGTTGGTATCTTTTTGCATAAAGTGAAGGCCTTTATATTTTTCCAACCATTTGACCATCTACTGAGTTTTAATGGTGTTACTGTTTTAACTGTTTATAGTTTATAGTTCTACTGTGTTTCTTTGAAAACCACCCTTACAGTATTCATTAAAAATCAATCAGCCAACTAATCAGTGTGAATGCAATCAGGTTACTAATATACAAAATTAATATAAAATAATAGATACAATCTAATTGCTATGTTCGCTAATATTCTATGTTAATTCCTGTACTTCTTTTAACTTTCTTTCTAATCTCATTGGGAAAAAATGAGTAAAAATCATTGAGTAAAATGAGTAAAAATCTCATTTTTACTCACTCGGTTCTGTTCTATTGCAAAGTCGTGTCTGACCCAAATGAGTCTGCATTTTTATTTTAATACTGAATGTCCATTATGTAATATTATGTAGCTATTATGATTTTTCTTATTCTAACTTCAGATGTTTTTCAAAGTTTAAAGACGAACCTGATTTTTTTTCTTGTTGGTGTGTCTTTACTGATCCATCCTGTGGGAACTGTTCCAACAGACCTCTTGCAGCCGGAGTTGTCTTCTGCTTTGGCAAGGTGTCAGAATGAACAAAGGTCAGCCATTACAAATCATGAATTTACGACATGCTTTGGGAAGTTCTTCTGAATGGTTTCTTAAGAGTATTACAGCAAGATGAATCCTAGGTTACTGTATCTTACCTGGCAACCATTCAACTCTTAAGGACCTTGGGACCAAGATTTGTTTTTTGATTTCTCAGCCGTGCAAACCATGGGTACTGATGGTTCAACATATTGATTTATATTTATAGTTCAAAGACTCAGGGTAGATGAGTTCATGATTTTTCCATGAAAATTGCTGATTTAATTTTGAATGCTGCAAGCTAGGTGAAGGTTATGGCTATGTGAACCTAGGCTATGCTTGGGTTAACACAACACAACAAACAACCCTGGGTTGTTAACACAGTTTGTGGCTTTTTACTATGATCTATTCATCAGATGGATGCTGTCCTCCCTGCTCAGTCTTCCTACTGTTGCTACATATACCATAAAGCATCATACCTGAAATTCAGTCTTAAGCTTAATCTCTCCCTGCATTCATCATTTGCCTCTGTCTCATTGCTACTAGGCATAGAAGGACAGTAGATGCTAGGTGGCTGGAGAGACTTCTACAGTGGCCCCTCTTTTCAAGGGACTCTGTGGTAGTTGTAAACCAGGACCATGGAAATCACATTCCTGGGTTTCGAGAATACAACAAGCCTCGATGGTATAGACAAACCAAAAAACAAACTGTTGTTTTTACCATGGTTTCTAAAGACCAAGTAACTGGATTCAGACAAATGAAAGACAAACAATGGTAAAAAAGACCATGGCTTTGTGAGTTGTCTGAACAAAGACAATGAATCAATAGCTAAATTCATGTTTCCTGAAATTAGCCTTACACTTTTGTGTGACACAAATAGGAATAAAAAGGGCAAAAGAGTTGGGCTGTCTTTATGTGTGCATTTACTTCAAAGTTCTCAAATATCTTGGGAGAGACTTTGTGGCACTTCTATTACATAAGGAACTAGGAAGCCCTAGCAATCTCAAACAAAAATTGGTCATTTTTCTTAAGCAAAAGTCAAAATAGCACAACCCCCAGAATGTAAACAGACGCCTGACAATTTAAGAAATGTACCCTAAAATTGCAGTTTTCAGCCTGTGTACCCTAGAATAATTCCATTTACCTCAGTTACTACTTGATGTTAAGTAGTTTCAAAATTAGGGTGTTGATCTTACATCCCATTTGTAGTGATTCTAGTAAAATGCAAATGTCACAACTGGCTGCATTAGAATAATGAAGGCTATCAGTTTGACTCTGCAGTGTCCCGGGTCCAATGGAGACACCAAGTGTGTATTTCAGAAAGCGGGTCCAGTCCTGGAATGTCTGTAACATATATTTGCTTTCAAAAGTCACTTTGCTATATTAATCACTTCCTCAAAGTCAAGGAGATTCCTAAGAATGAAATATAGCCCTTTAAAGAAAAACTGGGAAAAATCACGTACAACTGCCAAATTGCAGAAATGACTTCCAAGATGTGAAAAGAAGGCAGGAAGGCATTTTATACTTTTTGAGCCCCACCTAGCAAATTTGGCTTGTTATAAACTATATTCAGGAGTCAGAGAATCATTACCAATGTTAAAAATGAAAGTGCAATCCAGCTGTTGATGGATCATAACCTCATTGTTTTGGCAGTGCTGTTTAGTTTATTTTCTCCCTCTGTTAAACTAACTTGTTTGTTCAGGTAATGGAATTTAGAGTTTTCCGTCATTTTAGTTATTCGCACCCTTCCTGGCAAGGTCTGAACAGTTTTTTATTGCTTATAATTATACCTACAGGTAAAATAAATACTTTCCCACGGGTCCTCTGTGGTGATGTGTCACTGTAGGTCTACAGAGTGAGTTGCACAACAAGTATTTCTGCTGTTGTGTCTTCTTATTTTTGACAAATCTTAAAGGCACAGGGACTGTGTGGCTTCCATTATTCCCACCAGGAATGGTTTTTTGAAGCCAACATAGATAATTAATTTTAGAAGGCAGAATAGGAAAGAAGAATCTGAGCCATACTAGTATATGATGAAAAGGTGCACAGGACAGAAAAGGGCAGACTATATTATCCTGGGATGGTTGACCTCCAGTCATGCATGGCCTGCTTTTCCAGCCCAAGACTGCCCATGGATTTAAAATCCACAAAACATACTCTGGATCTCTGAAACAGTTAAGGCATAACCAGTTAATCTTCTGAGATCCTGGATGTGTATTCAAGCTTGCAAAATAAGAAGTGTCTTTTAGATAGCATCAAGGTCACCTTGTCCAGTATTATTTGCAAGAATTCCAGCAAACAACATACACTTTGTGATCCAACATAAATTGGACAGTACAGAATACTGTGTGTTGGCTTCTATGTGTGCAAAGCTGAACATGGTGATATTTCTAACTACCACCTTTCACCTGAAACTCCCTACATCACCTCCCATATTGTTCCAGAGGGTCCCCCAAACCATTGGAGCAGGTGGGAGGCACATGGGCTGTAGAACAAAGGGAGAATACATGAATATCACCACTTCTTTCCATTCATGGAAACTTCTGCTGGGTCAAAATGAACACTATTGTATGCAACCATTTTGTTCTATAGGTCACTGAATCCATACCACGGATGTTAGATGCATTAGAAAACAGACTATGCAGCTCTACTCAGGTACACATCCTATCGAGTTTAAAATTCCCTATAAATAAAGGAGTCAACAAAGCTAAATGTTTATGAAAGGAGACTTCTTAATTCAGTCTCAGAATGGGGAAAAATCCAGGAAGCCTAATACAGTTTTACTTGAACACTGAACAACTGGGGGAGGTACTGTGGGAGGTACAGAAACTATCTTTGACTCCTTCCAATGGGCCACGTGTTCTGCCCATGGGTGCCAAAAATTGTGTGTGTGGAGAAGTGGCATCAATACAGCTCCAGAGTTGGAGGCAATTTGAGCGCTCTGCAGCGCCATCCCCTCCCCACCAAATCCCTACAATTTTGGCAAGTAACAGGCACTGCATGAAGTCCACAGACTGATTGTTGCCCATCCCTATTCTAACTTCCTCCATTTTAGGCTAGCCACTACCATTTCCAGACCAAAGTTTTTAAAAAGCAGAACTATGTAAATAGCTGTATGTGGTGTATTGACATAAATATGAGAATAGCTTTGATATGAATGGAATTAAAATTCCCAACTTAGGGTTATTGAGCAATTAAATTTGTCGCTCAATAACCTACTCACGTTTTAGATTTACTACCCTACCCTACCTTGCAATATAGATTTCTACTTTGAGATCACTAACTCTGGGTTCTAGCTGTCATTGTGCAATTGCAGGACTATAATTCTACAAATAATCAGGAGATTGTCCATTTTGTTCTTACTGGGAGCCTGATGAACCAGAAATCCCAGAGAGAGTCTGCCTTTAGATGATTTCCAGCCCATGTTTTACAGACATGAATTATTTATAGTTTGGATAAACATCTCTCCCCTTTGCAAGGGAGTGAAGCTCAATGTTTAGGACATTGGAAAGGGGGAAGGGGTTCGGCTTCCTTACATTTTCTTCCCAGTCCTGTGACTGATTTGCAATGTGCCCTCTCACAAATATTTAGCTTTGTTTAGCTCCTTTGTTCAATGGAGATCATGTTTCCAAAGAAGGCTCACTTCACACAACCAAATTGGCAAGACAACAGTGTGGTTTAACTGGATCCTTGCAGAAGTGCCTCAGGAGCTTTCGCAAAGAGGCGCTCTATAAATCTAAGGAAAAGCTGGACAGATAAATAAACAGAGAACCGGATACTTGTGGAAAGACTTGCAGGGTTGTTCCTGCATATGCACAGATTGCCAGAGTAAGTGGGACACCCATGGCGAGCTAAGCTTCAGATAGCGCTTGGGAGAGTTGACTGGACAGGTACAGTCCAATCTATGATGACAATCACTTGCTGGAGATTAGGCAAAATCGGGGTCCCTCAGCACACGTGGTCTACTCTTGTCTGCCAAAGTAGATGTTTAAATATGATATTGGGTTTTTTAAAATACATTTACACGATGCTGATACATAGCATATGAAGGATGGACAAATCAGCCACTTTTCAATCTGTATCACTTTCATATGTGTTCGTTCATAAGTCACTGCTCCATGACCACGTTAATGTGAGATATTTTCAAATCTTATAAAAATGCCTATATGCAAAAGGCAAAACTTGGCATTTGAATACACATTTCATATGTTTTTAAGAACACAATCCATTGTGAGTTTAGATAGAAAAAGCTGTTGCGACTGCCAATGTTCTCCTGCCTGGCTGGGGCATGCTAGTAATTGTAGAACATTTTTCTATCTAACTATTCATAGGAGTGCACCTTAGATGCATTTTCTCTCAAAATAAGCATTTTATAATGCATTATGATTTGTTCTGTGAGCCAACAATTATGTTGGAACATTTTGGAACCGTGAAAGCTGACAGCTAAGTTCCAGCCTGCATAGTCAACCATAGGTGAGGTCATCTCAGAATTCACAACTTTCAAATTCATCAAGTAACAGTAGTGTTCCTAAAATTTGCCCTTTAAAAGGTACTTTTATAGTACTTTTCATAAGATATTCTTATTACTAACCCAGAAAGCTACACCAACACTTAAATTGATCAGGACTAACAGAGGCACCTTCTCTAGGAAAAGTCATGAATATTCTGTCACAATATTCATCCGGCTCTTTCTATTTAGGTAAAATATAATTCCTTAGGTAGGCACCTTTGGGTTCTTCAGCATCACAAGATTCCTGAAAGACAGGCAACATTGCACAGATACGGAAAGACTACATTTTGCCAGACCCAACTTCATTTCCTTGTGCCTATCCTATGCCTCATGTTCCTCTTACCTTCTTCCCTTTTTTTTTTCTTTTCTTTTTGTGCTTCCCATTTGTGGTTCTCCCTCATTCTTTGAATCCTGCCCCCACCCACCCACCAAGGTCAAATAATAACCATATTCTAATAACAAGTAATTTCCATACTGGGTGCTGCTGGACCGCTTTGTCAGGAGATATAGAAAACTAACTCTATAGACATCAAGAGACTATACACCTATCTACAGAAATTGCATCTCTGCCCTGCGTTTCCATCCTTCCAGTCAGCAGTCACTAACTAGCTAAGCAACATTTCGCTTAGTCTTCCTTGACTCAAGAGAGTATTGGGAATCTCCATAATCATCATGAATATATACAGCAACACATAACCAAGTGCTGTAAGCGCTAAGGTGTTAGACTCGTCCTTTAAAAACAAGGGCAAGCAAGTTGGAGGACAGGGCTACTAATTGGCTAGGCCAATATTAAGTAATATGGCAACTGATTGGCTAAGATACAGATAATTTTTATTTAACCTCCATTTTAATTAATTCATAACAATTTTAATAGTGATATCAATTTTATACAGTCACGTTTTCTTTTCTCCTTTTGTAGTTATGAATTGTAGTTTCGTATTACTGTTGATTATTATTAGTACTTTATATTGTTATTTTAGCTTTGTAAGCTGTTCTGAGGCTCTGCATAGAAATGTTTTAATTAAATTAAAATAAGGCTCAAGGATGCCCACTACTGCGTTAACCAATCAGTAACTACATATCTGCATGCTGCTGACTCCAGCTACTCCCAGCTCCACTGCTATCTTGAGTCATCTGCCAAGACTGTTCCTCTTTGTGCCTTTTTGTACCCATTTTAGGACTTCATAAGCTGCTATTGAGAGTCCCCAGTTCCTCTGCCTCAGTTACGGCAGTGGCAGGCATTCCCCCTCTGAGGAGTTTCTTTCAGCACCTTTAGCAGTGTCCGTTTCACACTGATCTTGGGCAAGCTATGCAAACGGCAATGTGGCCATTGCAACATAAGAAAATACAATGTGAGGAACTACAAATTAGATGTTCTAAAGTTACTTTAAAATAATAATAAAAATAAGTATAACTTATTTGTAAGATTGTGTAAAGTATGTTGTTTCTCTCCCTCCCATCCCTCTATTTTACTCGACAGTCTGACTTTTGCTTCTTGGACCCTCAGACAGTGTTAAGTTCCAAAGAATTTTTGGACACAGACATCATCCATGAAAGACTGACCCATAGACAGAAGACATATTTAATGTCAGATTTTGCACATACTTTATATTTCAAATGTAAATAAAGATAAAAATGACAGATGGCATCAAAATGTGAGACGGTACAAATTATAGAGAAGAACAGTTTAATATACAAGTATCTTGTGATTATCTGTCTCTTCCTGGCACATGGAAAAATACTTTTTAACAGTTAACAAGTGACTGTTTTCAGTAACACTTTTCAAAAGATGGATTGAACATTGCTTCTAGCTAATATTCGGCAAATTGTATATTTGTGCTACTTCCTGAATCTGAAACTAGAAGAACCATATGTTTGTCTGCACCAGGAGTGAGGACATTCCATCCAGTTTCATCATGAGAAAGATGCTTCATTACCTTTAACAGTCAACAGCAATGGAGCCACAACTGGGCCACTTACAGGCTCTGAGCCATGATAATCAGGATGGGCCTGAACAGCTTTTCAAGGGCTTTGGGAAGCTGACCAGGAGGGAAAGTGCTAAGCAACTTCTATTGGTTTCTCTCAGGATGCCAGCCAATTTTGATAAGAACTAACCTAGAAATGTCAACAGTTTCCACAATAGACACAACCCAATAAAAGTCATTCACAAAGACAATTTCTTCCCACTGAAATTGAAGAATATAATCTTTTCTTGATGATTAAACAACAAGGGTCTCTGACTTAACAGAAAGACACAAGAGGGTTGAAAATATAAAATAAGTCTCTGCCAAAATTTATAAAGATAAACCTAGAGGCAGATGTTTTGACACCAGATGTCCTAAAAGGAAGTATAGGTCAAGGTAACCATGTTTCCTGCTATGACGTTTTCTGCTGCTAATCATATAGATGGGCTCACTCTATATTGTCAGTACATACCTACACTGTATGTGGTTTTCCATATATATGGAACCATCTGTTGACTTACATTCACTTGGCTCCTTCAAGACAGTCTTTAAGTGGACCTTAAGAACGTATCTTTTCCCTGTTGCATTTCCTTAGGAGAATTAGCATTTTTTTCATGCACTCATTTCCTTTGTCCACTGTACAAATATATAATAATGCATTATGCTGTCATTCATTTTTTGTACATCACTTTATAAATGCATGGCCCTAAAAATCTGCTTATAAATACTATGAATGAATGAAATTATCCACAATTTTCCTTTAATTACCATAATTATATAGTCCTTTTGCTAAACATCCAAATCTAACCCTCATTTTACTTAGTATATCTTAATATAATAATTCAGAACCCTCTCAGAAAATGAAAATCTAGATGAGTCTAGTAAGCATAAATTGATCCCATTGTTGTTATTTTGCTTTTACAACCATATGAACCTGGGACAGCATTGGTACATTTAAGAATTATTTACTCCATAGGTAGCATCTAAGAACTAGATCAAGTTCTAAGTCAGAAAGCTCTCCCAGCACAATAATGTAACTAGTATTAACCAAACCCAGTTTCGGGAAACACCCCACACTCTCAATTTTCCATTAAAAACTTAAGCCCAGATAACTGGGTTTACCCATTGCCCGTTAACAAATACAGATGTTCAAAACCTAACATTTACATTCACACCCAAATGGATTGGCTTTCAATCCACAAACTGCCATTTTTAAAAATGCACTTGTTCGAAATCTCTTTGTTAGCAAGCTTTTGGCTCAGTACCAGCTCATGTTAGCGTAATCTAAATGATAACACACTTGTCTTTGCCAAGATTCTCAGAGCTATAGGTCCATATCAAACTGACTATAACCCTCCCTTTCTTACATCAGTTATTTAGCATGCCTATGACTGACAGGTGTATATGCAGCTACCCATTTTCAGTTTTACTTCAGAGATTAAGAAAATTAATCACAATGGAGTAAAAGTAAGTGACAAGTCACTCCACGCTCAACTGATGAAAGTTCCTTGCTCCTTGCACAGCAGGTAAGCATTTTTATTTTTTTTTTTGGCATGTTATTCAAAAGGCCCTTTTGCACATTAGGAAAATAAAGGGGAATCAGGCAGGTGGTACAGAGGGCAGTAGTAAGCAGGGCTGGCTCATCCGTAAGAAAGGGCGCTTCTCCTGCCTCAGGCAACGGTGCAGAAGGGCGGCAGATCACCCTTCATCATCATCAGCAGATCATCAGGAGGACTGTGTACGCTGCTGCCCTGCATCTCACTGTAAGAACCTCTCAGATTGAGATGAGCAGGCATGTTCATGGCTCTATTGGTCGTTCTACTGCTGTGCAAGGAATGCAGTGGGGAAGGGGAAGGGGAAGGGGAAGGAATACGTGAGTGGTGCTGGTGGCAAGGGAAGAAAAGACAGAAAGCAGATGGTGCTGGTGGCAGCAGGGGTGGAGTGGAATTGAGGAGAGCAGTGCGGTTGTGGCGGCGAGAAAAACACTGCGTTTGACTCAGCGGAGTAAACTCAGAGTATATCTACGCTACAGACATAAACTGTTTAACATGTTGCCTCTCCCCAAGGAAATTTGGACCCTTAGCAATTCTCAGCACCCTCATCCAAACCTTAATTCCAAGGATTCTTTGAGAGAAAGCCATGCAGGTAGGGCACAGGAATGTGTATATTAAAGACATTAGATATGCCCTCAAAGAGCAAGTAGGACTGCATTAAAGGTTCCCTGTAGAACTATAAATTCCCAGGCCTCTGAAAATGGAACTATATATGCCTAATTGTTCTTCACGTTATAGGCTTAATGGCTTTCTCTAATGTTCAGTCAAACTGCCACTCGCCCTTTTGCAAACTCCTTGACATTATTTGGGCTCTTTCACTGGGATTCTGAGAGTTTTGCAGAAATGTCTCATTGTACAGGGTTTTAGTACTTGTAGGTGACTGAAGTTTGTCTTTGACCATTTGCATCCTATTTTTCAGCTTCCTAAAAAGCTCCCTGCAGGATTTAACCAGGATTTCCTGCCATGAGCCTTTCCAGTGCTGCTACCTGTTGGGGGCCCAAAAGCTGAGGGGGTTTTTAATGGTTAAAGTTCTTTTAAGAAAGAAAAGGAGAAAGCGCATAAGGAAGGAGGAATAGGAGACCTCAGTCCATTTTTAGGCACTTAGTAAGCAGAACCAGCATTGGAAAAATCCTGGAAGGAAGTCCTCTCAGGAAGCTCACACAGCTGGAAGGGGTACAAGGACAGCCCCAGATGCAAAGAGTAAAATAAAGATTAAGTACATCCCCACTGACAGAAAGCTAGCACTGAAGACCTACATATTGAGACATTGCTTCCAAATTCTTAACCAGCCCTGCCCACAATTTTCAAGCAATTTCATTTTGCCACCTCCCCAGTGAATGGTCAGAAATAAACAGATCAAAAACATTGGCTCTATTCTAGTTTTCTTTCCCATAATTCCAGAGGGACAGGATTGATGGCTTTAAACCAGACTGTAACTAGTCTAGAAGGACCAACTGAGTGACAATCATCACACAGATTCCAAGCACGGTCCAGTGTACTGCTTGTTTGGACCCAGGTACTGATCTTGGGGCTCAGCTTCTTGCTTCAACTGTTCCATCCTTCCAACTGTTCCTGCTTCCAGCTTTAGTCAGATTTCCTCCTTGCTTTGCAAGTGATGCCTGAGTGTATGTGACTGCCATCTATTGGACAGAATAAGCATCTCTCAAAAACACTTTTCTTGAAACGCTTAATGAAGATTCTTTTTTTTTTTTTTTTTTTGCCAATGGCTTGCTCTTTAAAAAATTAAAATCACACAAAAAGGTAGAATAGTAATTATCTAGACCTAGTAATTACCCTCTCCTTTTACTATCCTAACTGCTCTCCAAACAGTATAACCAAGAGGAAACAGTGTTGTGTGCTATTCCGTGATCTTTGAGCTAAACTATGTATTTTATTGCACTGATTCTCGTTTTATAATGGGTTTTGCTTTAGTTCACTCTTCCTAGTGTAGGCTGGTGTGCCTGGTGCGCTGGTTGCTGGGAAGATGAAATCTAGCCATGATAACTCATGCTAAGTTGGATTACCAGAAAGTGCTCTCCATGTACCATTTTTGGCAAACCTTCGTAAGTTTCAGCATGTGTCAGTAAGGGTGTTTCTGGGCACTTGCTCATGCTTCATAGCACAACTGTGCTGCAACATCAGCAGTAGTTACCAGTTTATTTCTGGGAACAACTCAAACTGCTGATGATTCCTTTAAATCCCTAAATTGGCGCAAAAAACATCCAGTTCATAGGTGGCATGCACCCCCTTCCAAATTTGCAGTGACCTCGGATTTTTCTTTTAAATGGGCTATGGAACACCCAGAGGGCCAAATTTAGTGTGCAAGTAAGTGAAATGTGTCCCTTTGCCCACTTCATAGTAGAAACAGGTGCCACTTCTTCCAAGTATATGGAATTGTGACCCAGTGGGGAGTACAGAAAGTCAAAATGCTTCCCAGACTTCCTGAACTTGCCTGCCCAGCCCTAAATGGCTTGCATCCAGGGTACTCCTATATCAGCTCATTGACCTACCGAGATATCTTGGGCAGGCCCTTCTCAGCATCCCAACAATAACCAAGACATGCTTGGTCAGGAGGAAAAAAAGTCTGGCTGCACCCAGACCATGGAATTTTAAACCTGTGAGATCCATGTAGATCCTGTTCGTACTGTTTTCTGACACATGGGTAAAACTTCCCTGTTCTAGCATTCATTTGCCTTATTAGGCAAACATCTGTTATGTCACACTTTGCTTTTGGAAGGTTTTTATCAGTTGAGTTGGCGTCTGCTTTTGAGTTTTCCTTATTTTAAAAGAGGATTTTGTTTGTAATTGTTGTAATTATGCAAATGCTTTGGAAAGGCAGGGTTTACATTCTCCAAATTAAATAAAAATATTTACTCACTGTGTTTAGATATGTTTGGGTATTTTATTGTGCTAAGTTCCCCTGAAGACCTGCTGAATCCTAGGGTAAATAACTTTAATAAATAATTATTAATATTATCATTACTAGTAGCAACTGTTGTATTAGATAAACTGACATAATACAAGAATACTCTTTCCCAATACACTCACTATCTGCCAGACAAGACTGACCTTAGTTTAATGCAATGTGAAGTGGTCTATGTAGGACAGGACATTACAATATGGATGACAATTTACTATCTGTATGCTGCCCTTTGATATTTTTTTTTTCTTTTAACATAATGAGCTCTTGTCCAAAGACCAGGAAGAAGTGTTTGTGTTTACATTCATTCATTCATTATATTTTTATTCCTTCCAATAGCCAAAGTTCTCTGAAGTCTAAAGACTGAAACCTAAAAATACAATATAAAACCATTTCCATACAGAAATGTCAAACAATTTGCACAATCAACAATACAAATCAGAAACCCATAAAAACATTATCACATGATGTCAAATGCCTAGGAGAAGAGGAAAGTCTTAATCTGGTGCTGGAAAGTTGACAATGTTGGCACCAGGCAGACCTCACAGGGCAGAATATTCCATAATCAGGGGGCTATCACTGAGAAGGTCTTTTCCCTTGTTGGCATCCTCTTGAGTTGCACTGAGTGGGCCCTTGGAGCAGGGCCTCAAAAATCACAGAGTTCAGAGGCTTAATTTTCCCTCAGGTTACAGTAATAGCGGGGGAACCATCTAGAGCACAAGGGAAGAGATGAACACTACCACTGTTGTCTTTGTTGGAGGCTTGAAAACCATGCCAGGATAAAACAGAGGAGCGATGCTGTAGGCTGAAGAAATCTGTTTGCTATTTTCAGCAATTTATACTCTTAGGGGAAGTTCTTTGCAATTTGCACTGTTTATTAATGCCTTAGTGCACAGGTTCATTTCGTGCATGTGGACCTAGCTTACATATTACCGATAAATAATGGATATTATATTGAATCTTTTCATTTTGCCTGTTCTGTAACTAATTTGAAATGTTACACTGCTAGTGTTAGCAAAATGAAGTGTTTGGGAATTTTACCGTAATAATTTATTTACTATATGTATCTATGTATGTCTTTCCCTTTTTGCCTTTTTTTCAAGGCAACCTAGATAATCTTCCTCCTCTTCCTCCTCCTCCTCTCATTTGTATCACAGCAAGCTAGTGAGGTTGGTTGGGCTGAGAATCTGTGAGTATCTCAAAGTCACCCAGTAGGTCCATGGCTGAATGGAGACAAGAACCCAGAACCTGAGTCCCGATCCCACACTCTTAACCACTATACCACACTGCCTCTCTGTATGTATGTTTCATTTATTCTTGTGAATGGTGCAGAGAGCTTCAGCTATTGAGCAGTACAGAAATGTAATTTAGGAGGACAAAGAAGAAGAGGTACTTGCCTTGAGGTATATACTGAAAACCGAATCAATGCAATAAGATGTACTTTCATGGATTCAGCATACATTTCGTCAGGCAGACAGTAATTCCACTGCACTTTCTGATGGAACTGTGAATGTAACTGTGGTTGTGCCTATGGACATATATGGCTATGCAGGTATAGGATAAGCAGCTGCTGTTCTATGTATGTTGTTATTCTGGATCTCCTGTTTCAATAAACAAGAGAAGGTGATGAGGAGGAAGAAACGGAAGGAACATTTCAGAAACTCCATCATGATGCAAACACTCTAATTAGGAAATAATGCTAGAAACTGTTTCCCTTCCTTTGCTATTTTCCAGGCAGGATGCATCCTTAGGAAATGGTAAGCGCTGAGGGACATAAGGAACTATATGTATCCCAACCAAATGATTACACAGGAAAGTAAAAATATTGTCAGGCACTTATGTAAGCAGGCTGGAAGTTATTCAGCATTCTGAGAGGAAGTATAAGCTAAACCCATGATCTCGATGTAAATAGTCAAGTAAAAAAAAAGTGGGGTAGGGGAGAAAAGGAAAACAATGGTCCTTATTTTACCTTGACTTCTTTTGCTAATGTTGCTGCTTTCTATTTACTTCAATCCTGACTTCAGAATAGTTACACAGACTAAAAATAACCACACATTTGAGCCTTAAATATGATTCCTGTCAGTTTCTGTGACCACAAGGTCAAACAAAACAGGCATTTCCTACTCTTTAACCTTTGCAGTGAGCAGAAGGAAAAGTGTTCAAAAGGGCCACTGTTATTAAGGGCAGCCTGAAACATCTGACCCTGAACTGTTTTGTTTTGCTTCTTGAATTCTAAATGCAAGGCGAGCTATGAGAATAATACATGCTTGTAGCCCTTTGGCTGCTCTTCAGTAACATGTCATGTGGACCTACAATGGAATATGGACCTAACTGAATATTTATTTACAGTGTTCTCAGAAGCAAAATCATCTATGGGAATCAATGTGACAAAAAGCAAGCCTCCTGGAGCCAACAGGAAGGATTTCCCTGGGTTTTGCTGGCATTTGGTTAGTGTGTTGATAGAGGAGCTGAAAGCATTTTCGATGAAAACTGACCTAAACTGTGCATTCAGGCTGTGAAGTATACACAAAGCATCACTGGGAGCTAGTGGGATGTTGGACTGGGGAACCTGGGAGATCTGGGTTCTAGTTGCCATTTGGCCGTGACGCTCGCTGGGTGACTATAAATCAAACGCAAACTCTTAGCCCAACCTACCTACAGGGCTGATGTTATGATGATAAAATGGAGCTATGTAAATCAGCATGGGTTCCTCACAAGAGGAAAGAACAAGCCGAGGTAAATGCAACGTAATACATACATACATACATACATACATACATACATAATATCATGCCACTGAGCAAGTTTACAAAATGTATTCTGATAGTCATGTTAGGGTGTTTACAAAATTCAGAATATTTTGCAAAGGAAAAAATCTTTATAGAGGATAAGGAAGGATTTGGAAGAATAGCGATCGAGACAGAAAAGTTAAGAAACCCGGTAAGCTATTCAGGGAATGTTAGCTGTCCCTCCCACCCAGAAATATCACTGTTCACATTTATATTTCACTGTTCCATCATAAAGTATTGGGAAGCTGACATGGGCTTTTTCTCTTGTCTATCCTACCTAGTGCTGAAGCAAAAAAAAAAAAATATCCTACATTTTTAACCAGTCTCATTCAATTTGTTAGAAAGGATATTGCTTTCAAAGGGAAATTCAGTGAAGGAAAATTTGGAGAAATGGTCATGGTTTGGGTTTCTTGTGCTTACCTTGTTTATGAGATGGCCAAGGATTGATCTCTTTGTACACTCATCTTTCCAACATTCTGCAGCCTCTTTGGCTTCCCATTCTTCATTTAAAGTACCAAGGGAAGAGATCAATTAAATTCTTCAACTAAAGCACCAAGGGGAGGAAATTCAGCCCACATGAGGGCTGAATTTTTTGCATTAAGGAAGTACAAGCAGTCTGGGAGGCTGCCGAGTAATGCATAATAGAAAGAAAACACCCGCACACAGCGGTGTGTGAAGGACCTGTCTGGTGGTGGGATTCCTTCAGATTCCTTGTGCTCAGCACCCTGGAATCCAGTCTGCTTTGCAGAGGTCCTGAGTCCCGGTTTCTGGTGAGCACACCAAGCATTCACAGGGCACGCACCAGGAACTGAGCCCAATCACGTTGTCTCTGACTTGTATGTATGGCCTCCAAAGTGTGTCCTGTTCAGCTCTTGGAAACCTCTCCACTATACCACATTGATTTTCAAGCTTCCCTTTCAAACAAGAAACCCTCTGTGGGTTTTCCAAAGGAGTTTCCATGGCTAATACTCAGTGAGACATGAACACGAACTTGCTACCTGTGCTAGCACAAGGAACCGTAACAGTGTTAGCTGGCACAATGGGTTTTTCTTGGCAATCCCAACACGTCAGGTAAAGTTGTTTGCCCCAGTTCTTAAGGGAATGCATTTCACAGTATGGGAACAACACAGGAGAAAGGCTGACAAATGAAGCAGGCCATTCCCTGCCCCCTGTGGGGAGGCAGTCCTTGTCTGGGGGGCAGAGGAGTGCCTCAGGGGGCCAGGCAAGTGCAGCATGGCAGCAACCTCGCCTGGGCATGTCAGCAGGGATGGCTCACTTCAGATGGAGCCGGCACAGTGTTCCCAGCTATGGCAACTGTGCAACTTCACTTGAAGCCTGTACAGTATCAGTCAGCTAGTGCAGGGCTTTCAAAGCAGTTTTTGAATTTATTTTGAATTTTCTGAATTCAAATTTGAATTTGAAGTTTTTGAAGTTTTGCATTTATGAAAGCTAAAAACAGCACTTAGTACTTGTCAGCCATGTTGGTACGACTGAGCTCAGAAAACTGGAAATTGAAGGCAAGTTTTCTTCCTAGTTAAGTAATCAGCTAGTATTCCTCTGACATATTTTCCCTATACTGTTGCAGATATAAAGGAAATAATAGAAACAATTACCTTTATTTTTGATGAAAGTTCAGGGAATGGAGGCTGTAATGTCTCTCAGGGAAACAGGACCCGTGTGCTATCTGCTTGCTGAGGGACAGGCTGTTTGGCCCATGACAGCAAAAGCACATTTGTAGATGTGGACTGCTCAATTTTGTCAGGCTAGAGTTGGGAAGAATCAGGTTAAAGTGAAAGTGGTCTCAGCTTGTAATCAATAATGAAACTATTCTTTGCTTTTTCTTCAAACTGTGTTTTATTTAAAAAAAACTTACACTCACAGATGATCAGCATAACGATGTAATATTATAATCTATTCTCTGAGCAATGTCAGTGATTTATTTATTTATTTATTTTAGGATTGTGTGGCATGGAATCAGCAAAGAATTGAATATCAGGAAGTGCGAAGAACCTTCTTTTGATGTCTCTTTTCTTAGCATGCACAAATGAAATTGTGGGGTTATCAAAGATTGTATGTTAGCATCTGATACCCTAGCTGGTTCATTAACAGACTTTGATATCAAATCCAAATCCCCCCAATTTCTTAATTGTGTATCTCCCCACCCCTTTTTTTTCTTAATATAACATATATAATTTGAGAAACAAAGATAGCCAGGCTGGTCCTTGAGTAAAAAATCCAAAATCTGGGAGTGAGGAGATCCAGAGTTCATAGTCAACACTTCCTTATTCATAGCTGGTATCCCCTTGGTTTTAGCTAAGTGCTTAGCAGAGAAGAAAACTGTTCTGAAGAACAAAGCTTAGCCCAGAACATGAAATACAGTCATGGACTATGGGAGCTATGGGAACTCTGCAAGCATTATGTAGAACCGCATTTCCTCCTCAGCACAATCTACTGAGTTGTTCTTCCATGCAACATCTGCTCATTTCAGTGGGCCTTGAGCATGAGCACATCCTAGTCCCCATACATCTACGATTAGGAAACAGAGCTTCCAGGTCAAAGGGCAGGCATTCCGGGCAGCCTTGAGTGCCTTGGCTCCTTTTAGAAATGAATTCTGGGACAACAATATTGACAGCGGAATTTGAGAGAAGTCTGCACCAAGTTTAATGGTGCTTTCTTCTTTGTACGTTGAGCATTGAAGGCTTAGGAGAGATGCTGGGACCTGCAAGAATTACACAATAAACATTTAATGTGTATGTGTGCATGTGTTGTGTGAAGGGAGAGTGTTGTGTACCTATGATAGAACAGCACCTTTTCTCCTTCCCATAATTTAGATGACTATATGCTGCACTGGGAGGTTAAAATAACATGGCAAGTTGAATGGGTGAGTGCCTGTTACTGCTGTCCACTTCACTGAATGGAGTGAGAAATTATTATTTTTAAGCAATGCCCAGCAAAGTTGAGAAATGTCATTTCTCTTTGTTTCCATCCTCCATGCCTCCCACTTCTCCAGTCTCTGTGTATGGGTCAGTGGAGAATGGGATGTGAGGTGAGAAGGGAGGGAAGGAGGGAGGGAGTTTCCTTCATGCTTCAGCAGTGGTGCGAAATGTGGAGGGAACAATGCTTGGTCTGATTCCAGGCATTCCTTTGGGGATAAGCTGTTGGAATGCTAAGCCGAGAGCCAAATAATTTTGCCCAGGTATCCAGCAGGCTAGGTAGTATTTCCAGACAGAAATTTACCAAAATAAAGGGCATTCTGGCACTCTGGTGTTTTGAATCCAGTTTGGTGGAACTATGAAGGCTGGCCAGAAATGGCAGGCTTTGGGCTACATGGAACTGTGATGTTCTGGAGTAATGGATGACCCTTAACGTTGAAGGGCCATCTGTCAAGCTTCTCTCTACAGAGAGTACTTTCTGGTAGATGTTGAAGAGGTTGCACTAAGAAGTCCTCTTGGTTCGTATGTGATGGATTCTTCTTCTTCTTCTTCTTCATCATCATCATTATTATTGACAAGATGGTAATGGCAGCCATTTTGCTCCAGATGCCTTTTGCATTGATTCTGTTTCTATATGCACTTTGAGGGAAATTTCCTTTCTTTTCGAGTGTTACTTCAAAGTTAAATACCTAGTAGGGTATTCTTTCTGAATAGCTCTTCTATTTGCAAGTGCCGTGTTCTCTCTTTGAAAGCCAATTCAAATTCTGTCCAATTCTAGCTTAAAGATAAAGAGCCATAGGAACAAGAATGACCAGCAGATTGAACAGACTGGCACACAATACATCGCATATTAGTCTTCAACACTATGTTGAGATGAACTAAAGTTCATTTTAAATCATAATCATCTCTAGATTGACACCTATGCATAATAAATAACTATATGCAAACTTTAGGCAAATCACCAATCTCTTTTTGGATGTTTCATAAGTGACCACTCCAGTAACTAGGAGCTTTCCAATGGAACTCATTAGAAACTCTGCCTTTTTGAGGCTTGCTGTTGTACTCTGCAGCATCTGTTTTGGAGCTCAGACCATTGTGAAACACAGTTAAGGATGAGAGCTATTTGCTCATGAGAGCTCATCTCTAGTCTTGAATTGGCATTTCAGTCCAAACTATTTGGCTGAAAATGAAAGTCGTTCTTGTTGTTTTTTACTTGCTTGAGAGGAAATGGTAAAAAAGTTATTTGTTGGGCGTTATCACCAGGAAGAGATCCGTATCAGTAACAAAGGAAGTACATAAAACTCTGACATACCAGCAGACAAAAACATAATGCTGTGATCTTCTATAGGGAACATAATTAACAAGACTGAATTAAAATAGCTGCCTTGTAAAAATGTTGGGCTGAGTTGTTGCTGGAAGAATAGAGGGAAAGACAATAGCTTCTCCACTTCTTCAACAGTGCATTTCCCAAGGTTCTGCATAGGATGTGATGGCTGACTTGAACAGATACGGAGGTCATTACATTTTTTCTTCTGCTTAAAGCAGCAAGGCATATCATTTTTTCATGGCTTAGAGAAAGAGCAGGCAATGTGGCTCTCCAGATGCTTGGGCCTATTTTCCCTCCCTTGGGTTGACTGGAGTTGTAGGTCAGAATATCTGGAAGACCACAAGTTGCCCACCCTGAGCAAACTGGTGCTAGAATAAATTCAGGGATTTAATTTTAATTTATAAAATGTAAGTGCATAGCCCTAAGAGTGGTGGAGACATCATGAAAAAACGACTTACAAAACTCACAAGGCAAACTTTTAACAAGTATTCTATACCTCTTGTAATTCAGTAAAATCACATTAATAGATGGATAGATGTTTCTTTAAAGTGTTCAGGCCAGATGTTTTGCCCACTGTAGCCAATGCACATCAGTGCAGCTCATTTGTTTTGACCCAATACTCACAGTTAGGTTTCATCAAGCCAAGTCCTCTCCTCTCCTCTCTCTTCATTTTCTTCTCATACTAGACTCTAAATTACTCCTTGCGGACTAATATCCTGATTCAAAGAATTAATCCATTTCCATGTTTTTTATTCTATTCATGAATATTAAGATTAGCACTCAGAATGAACTGAACAACCAATGGCAGCACATCTAGTTTATAGATGTATAGACTCTACAGCATCAACCTATTGCATACAAAGGGAAACGGAGCAAAGTGAACATGAAGACCATAAGTGCAAAGCACACTGAAAAATAAGAGGAGAGAAGAGATGATTTTTTTTTTCCAGAAAAATAGGGGACAAGCTGGTTAAGTCTTCTTCAACAGCGCACCCATCCATGAATATGCTCCCACTCCCAAGACACCAAATCTGAAACAGAAACAATCACATGGAAAAAATCCCTGGAAAAATCCTGGTATGTGAACTTCTTCAAATAAGGTGACAGAAGTTAAAGAGGTATGCCATTTATTATCTAGCTACCCATCTTTATTTCTTCATTAAATTTGTTTAAAAATCAGCTATTAGAATCATTATTAAAGATACTTTAAGAAAACTGGTCTGTATACAAATAGAGGGATTGATGGGAAATGTAGAGCAATCCTATGTCAGTCTGCTAAGAAGTAGTCTCACAGAAATTAATGGAATTTACTTCCACATACCTATGAACAGGACTGACGTTCTAAGGAAAGACATGGCTTTCCGGGTAAATGCTTTGTCCTCAGTTGTGTGTGTGCTATGCATATGTGTGTGTGTGTGTGTGTGTGTGTGTGTGTGTAAACGCGAATGCATTGGGGCTTGTGTGTGCTTGTGTGTGGACTGCGTCTCCTCTGTACACACTTGTCCCTCATGATTTCAAAGGCAGTTTCTTCAGCTTTCTTCTCAAAGCGATGCAGGTTATCACTGGAATGAAAAAAGTGACTTCAAAAGCGTGCGCCTGCATGGGTAGCCATTACTGTTATTATTGCACATGCAAAAGGATGGACTTTGAATATTCCGAGAAATTTGCTGTTGCTGCTGAAAAGGGGTTACGCCATCACCGCAAGTGGTCTACAGTTGTCACACCCACCTCGTTGGGAGCGAGGTCGTGATGACATCACTGCAGTGCAGCCCAGGGTTACTCTCTGGTTGGCTTGTGGGGTAGTCTGCTTTTTGGTTTCTTTTATGGCAATGCACGGAGGGGAAAGGGCCGTGAAGTGATACTCGCTTTCATTTTCTTCATTCAAAGAGCGATCCTCCTTTACTTCCTTTTGCTATTGTGCGCGGCCTGTCCTGCATGTTTACCCTCGCAACGATCCTGCGAGCTCAGCAGACTGGCTGGGATCGTCCTGAGAGTGGCCCGGCCATGCCTGCGCGTGTCCCATCAGGGCCACGGCGCTTTCTCGAGTGCCCTGGAGGTGCCCAAGGGAATACCATACTTCAAGGCGTGTCAATGTTGCTGGGTCCGGGCACTGCACGCTGTAACAGGGGAAGCTAGGCTTTCAATCTGAGTTGGAAAAGACATGTCAAGATACCTATGATTTCCATAAAATATGTGGTGAAAAGGTATCTACACTATTATTGTCCACCGTTGACTCTCTCACTTTGGGTGTGCTATGTGAATTCAGTACTGGGGACAAAAGAAGCAGCTCACTACAGAGAGCTGCCCTGGGGACCATCGCAACCTTGACCTGGCCCTGGCCCTGGAGGTTGTTAGCAGCGAAAGCATCCTGATACTGCGTGGTTGTGTGAGCTCCTCCTCTCCAGTTCACTCAGGAATGGGACCGCTCTCCGGAACAAGAGCATGTAAGTCCATGGAGTGCTTTTGCTGGCATATTTCTTACCACTCTTTCAATACAGCTTTCCATATGGAATAGTTATTTTAAATTGCCTTATTACTGCTGCATGAACACTATCAAGGACACAGTTTGTTTCGTGCATGAACGATACACATCCCACATGGTATTTCTTATACTTGTGTTGAGCTGTGAAGAATTCAGCATGATCGGAACATATTCTTCATTCAGAGAAGTATGATTCAGGAAGTAATCCTTGGGAAAGATGAATGAAGGTCTCGTGTGGGCCCCATTAATTACAATGAGAGTTTCACACAAGATGTTCTTTAGCACTGGAACCGTCCCCTTCCTAAAGAGAACTGCAGACACACAGTCCTGTCCTGAGCTGCAGACTCACACTCAGGTCCTATAGTATCTAAGGAAAGCACAATTGTCATCCTTGAGGTGTAGTCTGCTGTACCCTACACACCTATCTATTCACCATGTGATATAGTGCATCGCTCTCTCTTGCTCTTTCTTTCTGTTGCACACTGATGGTGGTACATCTTTCCTTTCCATTTCTAGTGGTGACAGCTATGGCTTGACCCATGATCTGACCTGGAAGCTGGAGAAAGAAGCAAACAGACATCTGTGTCCTCCAAAATATGTATCTTATCACATAGGCTCTGCAGAACAGCCCATCCTTCCTTTGATATGTGACAATGCACTCCATGCTTATTTTTCAACATCCACATTCCTTCCATGCTGGAGTCTAAACATATCTGAAAAGCTTGATAGGACCACATTCACAGCAGCAGACTTCCCTGCTTAATCTACATTTTAAGAATTTGATGGATCCTTCTGCCTTTCCTGTTATGTTTCTGAGTTAGCTCAGAAGAAGAGCCATGTGGCATCAGTGCAAAGCCTGTCTAGCCAGAATTCTGTGCCCGTGGTGGCCAACCAAAGGCTTATGGGAAGTCCACAAGCAGGACAAGGGCATCCTCCCACTCATTTCCTCTGGCATTTTCTCTACCTGCAATACTAGAGGCCATATCAGCCATCATGACAACAACTGTCCCCTCATGGATTTGTCCAATCCCCCTTTAAAGCTATCTAAATTAGTGGAAATTTCTACATAATGTCATAGCAAATTCCCTAGCTGAACTATGTGGTGTGCAAGACAATACTGCTTTTTATCTGCTTTGAAATTTCCCAGTTATCATCTGCACAGGATGGCCCTGGGTTCTAGAGAAGGAGAAAAAAAGGTCTTTTTATCTACCTTCTTTGCACCATTTCTAAGCTGCTTTGCTGTGTGACTAAACAGAAAATTCAGGCAGAATAATCCCTGTTCCCCCACCAAACCCAGCAACTACAGTTCCAGTACTAGCCATATATTATTTGGAATAATTCCTGTTTGTATAAGTAGCCTTCTCTTTGAGATGAGGTAGATGTCTGGGCAGGAACTAAGAACCAATCAATGTTTTCTGAAACCTCTCTTTTAAAAGGGAATGTACAAGACACTTATGTGCTTCTTCAATACTAATATTTAACTCATAAAACTGGTATTAGAAATTGAATTTGAATTCCTTAAACATGTACACATTTTCAATACGATCTAACAAAAAGGGCTGATCGAGGGAAGGAAAACAAAAAACAGCTGGATGCCAACTTAAAATCATCCAGGAGAAAATCCTGACCCTCACTGAGATCACATGTAAGGAAACTTCACATTTTGTATTGAAAGCAGATTTTCCAGCATCTTTCAAAGTATCATACTGAGACTGTGTATACAGTCCAGTCCAGAGGTCATATTGATGAGGTCACTCTGAATTTGATTGTACGTGTTTTATTAAAAACACGTTTTGGTGCCTGAGATTTTAAAAATGAAGCTTTGCACTGTTTTGGACTACATCACTGTAGATGTGCCAGTGGCTGAGAAAGCCAAACCCCAATAGTACTTCCTGGCCAATAGAGTTTCATAGTGGGAAAACATGATGAAGCTGAACCGTCTGCTTCAGATGCTGACCTCTGGCATGTCCATGTTCTTAACTAGTGGAAAGCAGTTTGGGTGTATTGAAATCAAACCATCTGGGGGTCAAGACCATTCAAACTGGCTAAACTCTAGACTCTTTAAAGATGTATCAATTTAAACACAAATTTACCAATCTGTGATGACTAATGGGAATCATTCCAAAAGCAATCATGATGATTAACTGTAAGGGACTGTTGCAATTCTTCAATTTATTTGTAATTATGTGATCCATTGGAATCCATCCCTATTCTCTTTGGTGCTTTACATTCTCATTCTACTGTGACAACCTTATAAAAGTGACAGAGGACACTCAGATCTTTGCCTGGCAAACAATATACATTATTTGTCACATGAAAGTAATGCATAGCTCTCTTAAATGTTCCCTAGCAGACTCCTATTGCATTCCACAAAGAGCCTGCACTTGAACCACCTCCATTCATATCAGTCTTTTTATCCCAGCACACATTGAGCAAGCTGCTCTGAAGCTTAATTCTCCTGACCCTTCAGTGCAGTCGGATATTGTCACCTAATCCCCTTTTTTCCCTTATGTCCCATGTGTGGTTTTGACTTCTTTTTCTTCTCAATTCCTTTTTCCTCTTCCCTTTTTCTTTCTTTCTTATTCTATAAGCCTCTCTCCAGGCTCCACATTCCAGAATTCATCCTTGCATTAGTGCTGCCATACAATGCTTTCCCAGTGTTAGAGGATTAGACATTAAGGAGACTGTGGCAACTCTAGCTTTACTATATGCACAGGGGGAACATAAGGGGATGGTGGAATGTCTACCCCCCTAAAAAATGAAGGAGTTGAAAAACCTGGGAGTGGGCGGAATGTCATCTTAGCTATAAACAAATGTGGATGAGCAATGGTAGTTCAGCTTGTAGAAATAGGATTGTATAAAATTACCTGAGATAGAAGGTAGGTTGGAAAGCTGAGCAATATAGCCTACTGGAGGGAGATGAGGATTGCTGAGTGGAAGAATTCTTGTAAATATAATTCCTTGAGTGATTTCTGAGTAATAGGCAATTTGAGAATATGTGTGTGAAAGGCGCCATCAAATGACACTGGGTACACTACCATTATCTTGCACTGGGTTCCCAGTACTGAGGAGTATAGTGTTCATAAATTCCATAGGTAGCTCCTTATTAACCCATTTGAAAGACTCTTCACTAGTTCAAAGCACTGTGGAAAGCTTGTGGAAATGACATTGCAGACACTTCCAGAATGCTGGTAGAAAATACAGGAAGCTGTTCAGAGGCACTTCATCTGGCATGGGGTATGGGGAATTGTGATCTACTCCAGATCAGATCAGCAGCCCCAAAGAAGCATATACAAAGTACATCTAAAATGAGTTTGCTCCCAGTATTGCTCTTCAAGATTTTGATATTTCCAGATCTTCTCTGAAAACTTCAAAACATATTGAGTCTTAAATAGCTGAAGTTAACCACTGCATTCAGGATTGCATGCCAATGCATTCAGTGCATTTTTGTTTGTCATAATACATGTTCCTACACATTCCTATTTTGTTTCTTGAGTTTCCATACTTGGGGCCAGCAACTTCCTTGGAAACTTGATAATATTTTTAGTAAATAGAACACTGCTTTTTCTGTCATTTATAGTTGGTTTCCTTACAAATAAAACAGGTGAAATCAGAGTTTGATTAAGAGAAAATACCATCTGTTGCTTTCATTCCTTGATCAGCCAGTCACTCTAGTTATTATTTACTCTTTTTTGTACTAGCTACTTCTCAGAATAAATTTCTGATAAGTGAACTCATTGAATGTTAGGATACAGCATAACTGTTCCTTTTACATTAGCAACACGATTGGCTTCTATATTTCATTATGAAGCTTCGATAAAGCCTTGAAATCATTTTAGTGGCCTTCTGCTGTGGAAGCTTTCCTGAACACTGTCCTCTCACAGGCAGGACTGCTTGGTGCTCCATCTCTAATCCTGAGAGCCGTTCTTCACTTTGTTCAACTTCATGTATGATGTTCAGATTACAAGATGAAGACAAGGTCCCATTCTCGCAGTGGAACTTACAGGTTTTGGAGGACCTCGGATTCATCTTCAGTGAATCTCCCTCCCTCAGGGAATCTACTTCTCCTCAGCTTTGTCACCGACTGTTGCTCCTTCTTCTCCATTTCCTTACCTTTGCTACCACCTGCTTGCTTTCCAGGCAGACAGCCATGGAGAACATTGGCAGTTGCATCAACTGCTCTGCCTTCACACAATTGCCATTGCCAGGCCCAGAGAGAGAAATGAATGAGGCTCTTGTCAGTGGGCTGTGGGCTTTCACGAACACCCAACCATGTTAACCTATGATGTTGGTCCTGCATTCTTCTCTGACTCTCGGGAGACCAGATTCTTTTCCTATTCCTTTCATGGTACACATACTAGACAGTCTTGGCATATTTTATTTCTTGCCATCATCCATGATGACTTGGATTTCAATTATTTATTTTGGCCCAGAGTATCTGGAACATTCCTTTCCCACCTGGAAGGTAGCTGTATTTCAACAAATAGCCTATGTGAAATGTTTGTTGGTTGCCACTCCTATAATCAACATGTAGTTTATATTTGTTGCCCTTTGATCTAATCACAAACCTCTGCATCTTTAGTGGGAGATGCCATGAAGGGTTTTATGAGATGCTGGGTAAGTTGTATGTTTATTTTATGTTTTCACAGTAGCTCAAAAATATGTTTCTTGTAACAGAACAGAGAGTATTTCAGTAAACAGAGTGTCACAAATTTTTCTAGTTGCACAGTTGTTGCACAGTTAGCAGCAGATTCTCTTTTACCAATCTGTTCATTCTTTCCAGTGACCAAATCATTTCTCTTGGATAGTACAAAGTTTTGTGTTGTATTCCATTGTTATGGAAGTATTGGTCTCTTTCAAATTAATACGTTTTCTCTTTGTCAGTCATTAATTCTTTGTGAAGGCCTTGTCTGGCAAAGACTGCAGAGGTGAATTACCTTTACTGGGTGTTTTTTTTTTTTCAGAAGAAAGAAACTTCTCACCACTTGGAATAGTAATTACCCTCCATGTTACTCTCCATGTTAATAAATCTATAGTGCTGATGTTAGAGCTCTATATGTAGAGTTAATTTTACCCATGAACTGTTAGAATATCATGGTGAAGTATCACGGAATTCCGGATTACTTCATCAATACCTTTGCTCATTCCTGGCAATCACTTGCTTTGCCAGAGTTGCCTTTTAGCCAGATTCATGCCTACATTCATGAGCTACATTGATCAATCTTGCTTGCAGAGATTTTGGCACTCTGTCTGTCTGTACTGAATGTATTGTTTTCCTAACGAAGCAGTTCCTTTATGTTTGCATATCCAAGCTGTTTATATAAGGTTTAATATCAGTAAGCATATGGTCAGGATTCAGAGTTCCTTTCCATTCTGAAGCCATAATTACTCCTTGGGTAGATGAGGCTTTTGTGCAGTTACCAGTCCTTCATCCTCATTGTCTCTGACGTCTTCTTTGCTTGAAATAGGAAGATAGGCTAAGTACTCTCCAGTACTATTCTGAATGCCTGAGAAGTATTCTTTCTAAAACCAAAGGTCATAGAGGTTCATGATCCTATGAACACAAGATGCTGTCAAGATGCCCACAGGATAGATCGTCTGACTTCTAGCCTTAGGTGTGCCCTGACCACAGGGTGCCCTCCCTTCACCTTGCAGCCAGCAAGTGAAGCTCCAAAGTGGCTAGACTTTGGAGCCAGTGTATGTGTGTGAGCATTCTCGGGTTAAGGAGGGGAGGAGTCAGGATCTATCAGGATACGAGGAATCTCTGTGGGACCTCAGCCTTTCCTTCTCTCTAGCAGGGGCAAAAGCTGAAATTGGCTGAAATCAGTTGTCTCTGGCTTTTGAAGGGTGGGAAAATGTGAAGGTCATCCTTGTTTCTATGCTTCTCCTGCACTTGATTGGATGTTTACAGTCTTCCACGTTTGGAGGGTTATGGGCAGCCACCTTTGATAGCACCTGAAGTCTGGTGATCTTCTTGTTTATTCTTTGGTTTCATGACTTGACTTGTATAGTAAATAAAGAATCGGGATTTATAGTCAGGATTTATACAGTTCCTTAAATTAAACTGTCTATCCCAGAAATCAATCCTGAAGTGATGCATTGTCCAGATACATGCTTCTTCAATTACAGTGTGTGTGTGTGTGTGTGTGTAGAATTGTGCGTTAAGCACTCCAGAGGCAAATGCAACTGGGACTTCCCTACTTTTATCATTTGCATCAACCAGCATCCAAACCATACTCAGAAGCATATATGCTTACAGTTCTTTCTCTACTAGTATCAGAAGCACTGAGAATGGGGCTCTCTGTGAATGCTAACTTGATCTTTTGGAAGTTGGCTCAGCATATGTACCCCATCAACATGGGATGTAACAACATGGTGTTGTTTGTCAGAAGGAGACATGACAGACTCACTTTCAGGATAAATTGATTGGAAAACTGATAATAATACTCCTAAAGTCTGAAATGAATGAGCTGGATCTTTGCTATGTTGTTCCGGTACTTGCCAAGTAGCTTTCACAAGGTCTTTGATATGTTATGTCCCAAGTATAGAACTGAGTTTGTGCAGAACATACATTTCTTTGCACTGGCAGTAAGTCCATGTTGTTGGAATTCTCTGGATAGTTTATTTAGGGTACGATCATGGCTTCAATGGTTTTACCATACATGAACACGTCATCTTGAAAGTGATACTTTCCATTTCCTCAAAATTGCATGCATTATTCTTCAAAATACCGAAGCTACAGAGGCCAAACCAAATGGCATTCAATTGAATTGAAACAGATCTTCACTAATGAAAGCTGTGTGCTTACAAAAATTTTTGACTAGTGGAATATAATAATAGGCTAAGGAAAAATCCAAAATTGTGAAATGGAAGCTTCTTTCAAAGTAAGTCACATTTAACTATGTTGGTTTTTACTGATGTCATCTACTATGATGTTTGAATTCACACTTTTCACATATGAATTGTTCCACTAGAACAATGGAGGAGACTATTTAGAATAATCGACCAACTCTATTACAACAGCATTTTTCAGCTTTAAAATCTCTTCTTTGAGTAGTTGCCACAATGTTATGAGTACACTCATCACTTGGTGTTCATTGATTTTCATCTGAATTTTATGTTTGAAATGTATTGTGTAGAAGTGCATGGGGTGCCAGGAAAACATATTGAAGAGCCATATCTCAAAAAAGTGTATGGGCACTCAGTGATTTGAAATACAAAACATACACAATTGTGTTCAGTATCATCTAGTGATCTTCCGGATGGTTCTATTCCAATATAAAAATGACTCTCTATATTATAACAGTGTTTCTTTTCAATTCTAAGTCAGTAGTAAAATATTCATTTATGGCAGTAGGAGATCCCCCATAGTCAGCTTGGTAGATATTAAAAGGTCCAGGCAAGAACTCAATGCACAAAATAAGGCTTTGCAGATTAGAGCGGGAATCTTAGGGATCCTGAATCAACCAAAAATATTTTGTGTCCTTTGATGTACACTTGGCAATATTCACAAGTGTCATGAACTGGGTTTCCTCCTTCAAGTGTTCAAAAGTCACATATCATTTTCCTCGCCAAGAGTTCTTTTTTGACCCCAAAGTACAAATCACCTAGAATGAATTTCTGGGCATGCACTGAGTGGTTTGTTGAGCTCAGTCTAGTAATCACCTCCAGGAATTATCCTTGTGAACATGCCTTGAGAGGGTCCTTCTGAAAGTGAGCACACCTCCTCCATGCTGATCATCTAATTAGACCATCCTCCTTTGCTGCCACCTCAGCATAGGGTCAAGAGCCAGGACTGCCTGGTCTGTCTCTGAGAAACTTCCATGCCCAGAGTCCCTCCTGCCAGCTGTATATCTTGATCATTCCCAGGAACAGCCTATCCACCCGGGGAGTCTATCCTTGAAATAAGTGCCAATACTTCTCTCATCTCAGAGTCTTGGCATGGCCAGCACTCCCAAATGCCTCCCTGTTCTGCTTCACATTCTGATTCTTCTGAAACCCAACCAGCAGTCCTTGAGAATGAGTGCCCAAAGTAGCTATCCTTTTCACTCCCAATAACAAGCATGGTAGAGTTCTACCTTATTCAGATCTCTCTCAAGTCACCCTCTTAATTTGGACAGCTTCATTTACACTAACTTTGATTAGTACTGCAGGGAAGGGGGCAAGAGTACACCACTTCTGGCTATTTCTTAGGTGGAAAACCCTATGATGAAGCAATCCAAAATAAAACAAGAGGCAACACCAGAAGATTGGACTCTCATGTTGTAATGCACCCAACCACCTATTGGGGAAATGCAAAGGACAAGTACAAATAGTACTGTCGCTGATGGAGTAACTAGATCAATGCTAAAAGTCTAGTGGCTGACGAAAGGAAAGTCCAGAGACGAAAGGAAAGTTCAGTACTGTACAACACATACAGTTGCATCATGGAACATGAGAAGGCAAACTGGAAACAGTAAATCAATAAATGGAACAGTTAAAGATTGCAGTATTTGGTGTAAACAAACTAAGTGGATTGGAATGGGACATTTTCAGTTAAACAAACTCAAAGTACTTTCCTCTGGAAATGACAAACTCAGAAGAAATGGAGTGGCTCTAATACTGAGGCAAGATGTAGCACAGGCAGTAAAGGGCTGTAATGAAAAGTCAGAAACATCAGTCATGCTGACAGTCATTAACCACACCCAGAAAGAAAACAACAGAAAGTTCTACAAAGGCAAGAAATACAAGCATTTGGACTTGAGACCCAAGAAGACACAAGCCATGGGACGACAGCTCAACAAGCATGAAGAGGGTCTTAAGACCACGAAAGAGCAGTGGCAAGTGCGCCTGAACCCCAGCCCCCTTGGAAATACGCTGTGAAGTCATGAGTGTCAGGTGTGCCAACCACTCAGTCCACATTTATAAATTAGAGATGCTTGGTTCTTTGAGGGGTGGGGTAAGACTCCTCAGAAAACCTATCAGCATGATCATCGTCCAGGTATATGCTCCAACAACGGATGCTGGAGAAGAAGAAATTGAAAACTTTGATGCAAGTATCCAAGAGGAAGTTGATAACATACCAGAACAAGACAATATCAGCAATGAATGATCTGAAATTGTGAAAGATTTTGCATATCTTGGGTCAATCATCAATTCCAAAGCAGGCTGCAGCCAAGAAATTAAAAGAAGACTTGGAAGGGAAGCAATGAATTATGTTTCACTGGAGACCAAGGCCAAGATTATTTTATTTATTTATTTAGAAAATTTGTAGGCCGTCCATTACTGTTGTCTCCGGACAGCTTACAATAATATTTCAATCCTAAATAAAATAAGTTAACTGTCCCACATTGAGCTTAAAACTAATCCATTTAAAAACTTAAATAAATGTAACACAATTAAAATCACCATATGTTAAAATATTGGTCAAATAAAATAAAATAAAATAAAAATTTTAAATAAATTATCCACACTATTATTTCCAACCACTATACATGGGTATGAAAGCTGGACAGTGAAAAAGCTGACAGGTAGACAATTGATGTGTTTGAAACATGCTGCTGGAGGTGAGCTTTCTGAACACCCTGGACCGACAGAAAGATGAACAAGCGTGTCCTAGAGCAAATCAAGCTGGAATTTTTGCTGGAGGCAAACAGGAGAAACCTGTAGTTGTTGTACTTCAGGCACATGATGCCTAGCAGCCAATGCATAAATGCCAGCATTCACACCCACACGAACAGGGCAGACTAGCTATGTCCACAGATTCTACCCTGGCTTCACCTCTATTAGGAAGGCAGAACTTTTGAGATGCTGTACCATCATGGATTGTTCAGCTTCCAAATAATATAAGACATTTGATGCATTTCTACTGGAAGCTCAGAAAATAGGCCCTATTCCTTGCCATATGTACAGGCCAGATGCCTGGATTTCCATGTGTGCAGATTGTTATTAATCAGGTGGCTGGTGGCAGTGAATGCTTCTAAACACTCTGTCTTGCAGTCTCTCCTGTCTCACTGACTTGGATGCTGGCTCATATTTGTCACAGAATATTACCTTTCCCCAAGAAGATGAGAGTAACTTGCATAGTTCCCATTGTCTGCATTATCCACACAGTCCTGAAAGATAGTGAGATGGCCAAGGCCAATCACTAAGCTCCATAGCTGGATCTGCCCAGTCCTAGTCTGATAGTACACTGGGCTAATTATTCTGCTGAGTTGCTTTTCTTACCAAATAACTCCCTATAAAAATAGAACAACTACCTTGCCAATATCTTGCTGACAGGTGACATGTGGGCTATGGTGTTCTCTTCAGACTTGCAAATCTCTATTTCATCTTACAAATGCACCTCTGTTCAAATATGTAAGGTAAGTGTAATCATAAAGTATTAAAAATTGCAATATTAAAACTCAGCAAAATTTAGACAGACAACTGATCCACTACTGTCTACTTAGATTGGCAGCACTTGTCCAGGATTTCATCCAGGGATTTTTCCTAGTCCTTCCAAGAGATGCAAGGGATTGAGCCTGGGAGTTATTGCATGGAAAGCACAGCCCTTTCCTATGGACAAAATGGATGGTCAACTATGTTTGATTGGCTAAGTTTATTCTCTCAATGTTCTGTTGGTTGCTAACTTAAGTTCTCACCGTTAGAAGTGCCTACACCACTGGAATGCACAGAAGGGAAGCTCCTTCATAGGAACCCCCGTACCCATTTAGTGACTATGTGAGTGGACCCCTACTATTAATATTAATGTTTATGATACTGATGTCCTTGCCCCAGTCCCAGTTGCTGTATGCTTTGCATTGATGTGAAAAGCCCCACTCAACGAATGCTGAATGTTTGGCTGGCAGAAGTGTGGCCAGGGAGTGTGCTGGCTTCAGGAGAGAGGATCAGCAGGTGTAATCCCAGCCTTCCCTCATGCATTAACTGAAACAGGGTTGAAAACACACTCTCATCCTTAAATATGTTTAACCTTTTGGCTAATTCTCTATTTTAAAAAAAAGGATATCTCATGAATACAGATTATAAAATTGATTAAGCAAATTAAAGGAAAAAACAAAAATCACACAAAGTGATTTAAGGCTGCAGTCCCAAATCCACTTTATTGGGGAGTAAATACCATTGAAGTCAGGGAGACCTGTTTCCAAATCAATATGCATGGAAGCAGGCTATGCAGCTCAATGAAAAATAAGGGTGAAGTTATCATTCCGACTATCGGCAAAATAAGCTAAACCTTAAAATTGTATTTTCGTAAAGACTGATGACATGTCAGGCACTTTTTTCCAAATTGATCTTGTTCTATATAAATGCTGTACAATATACAATTCTCACAGAATTTGCATTAAAGAGCTTCTCATTTTTATCCAATGTTAGGAGTCGTCTGATATAAAGCAGGTCTGAAATTAGGAGACAGTGCTTGCCCAGTGGTGGCAGGTGGTTGCCAAACAACCATCACTCTTAGCCCATAAAATGAATGGGGCTATCCAGTGTTTTATGACCAGCGGCCTCATTCCTTGTTATTCATAGGGATCCACTAGGGCCACATTTGAGAAGCACTGTTCATAGAACACTCCACTTTTTGAAGAATTTAAAAATCTTTTAAAGTTAAACTTTATAATTAAGGTGATAGTAATTATTATGCTTAAAACTGTTTTTGCAAATATAAAAATAGTATGAAAAGTGGCGTAATAGAAGGTAATGTTGGCTTTGCTGCTTAAAAAAGACAAAGCCCCTCCATTGTACAGGAAATTGCTAAAAGGAAGCTTGATTGGTTTGATCAGTTCTTCCCAAATTCGGAGTGGGAACAATAGACTCTGGATGTTGATATGGGAATGAACCCAGTTGGATCACACAGAAGCCAGAATCCACCATCACGTCTCAGTGACTGGAAAATAGTCCACTCCAGCTCTCTCGTGAGCTAAGGACACCCCCAGGCAGCCACCAGGGTCGACAGTTTTGTTGTGTCTGAGGAACGCAGGTGTCATTGTAGGTCATGGGCACAGGATTATTATTCATTTCATTTGAATAAATGCTTTTCTATAAAGAATGCCGGAGGCCCCCTTAAGCCTCGTTTTCTTCCTGAGCATGTTGCGAGGCTTAAAAAGTCTGTGAAGCGCTCAGGACCTTTGCAGGGGAGGCACTCATACAGATGCAATGGGTCAATGTGTGTTTGAGCTGCTTGTCATTTGTTCACGGCCACTGCTCCCTTTCCTCTCGGTTGTGGGAAGTCCAGAGGGGCCTTTTCCAGAGTTGTCAACCAAGTGGGTGGGAAGCAGCAGCGAGAGCCCAGGCCGTGCTACCTGGGAGTCTGGCAGCAGCAGATCACAGAACTGCAGAGTGAGTGGGAAGCAGAAAGTGGCCTGCTCTAGCCCACTACACTCGGGTAGATCTTTCACACTCAAATTCTACTCCTGGATCAGCTCACACCCTCCAGATTACAGTGTGCTTTCAAAAATGAAAGTACTGTTTGATGCAGTGGAGGTGTTTGCAGAGCAAGAAACAAATCCTGACAGCTCAAGAATGTGAACTCCAGAAGCCACTGAAGGGGATGGGGAAAGCCCTAGGCTCAGTTGGGCCAGAGGGGGAAATTCCTTTCCTAGTCCCCTTGGTACAGTAATAAGTCTGAATAAATCCACCCATCAAGTCTTTCCCAGCCTCTTTACTTTTATGTACTTGGGCTTTTGCATGCTTTAGAGCAAAAGGACTTGGAGAATAGGGGCATCATTTTGGGAAAGCAATTCGCACACGCACACACACTTCAAGACTCATGGGATTATTTCTAGGAAGCAGTTGAATTGCAACTCGATATTAAGAGCAGATACGTCATGTGCAGAAAGACCCATGTTGACACTGTGCATCTCCAGTTAGGCCTGGGTAAGATCCCATGCAAAAGCTCAGAGAACTGCTGCCAGTCATTGTAGATCTGCTTTCCCAGCCTGGTGCTTTGATGCATTGGATTCCTGAGCGTTCCTGAGCTGCAGTCCAGCACATCTGGAAGATACCAGGTTGGAGAAGACTGATGTCTGCAACACTGAGCTGGAAGGACCAAAAGGCTGACCTAAGAGCTTTCTGTGATCCTGTCTCCATTCCTTAGGAGGTAAGAAAAGGGACCGCACTAAACCTCTTGAAATATACATGTTTTGCCATTGAATGGTATTCTGAAGCTGGTATCTCCACCACTGAAGCCTGAAATTGCACCTCTGTTTAAGAACTATATATAGAGAAGGACCTTATTGCTTGTTTTCTGACTATATTTATATAGTGATTCCATAACAAGTTCTATGGATGGCTCATGTGACAAACACAACATTCTTCTGTAAAATTCCTTGAGACCCATTTCTTGTAAGAAAGGTAGGGTACAATAAAATAATGACATTAAAATGCACAGTTCAAGCATAATTTACACAGAGAAGGACAAACTTTGTACACTTATTAAAAAGTCTGGGTGAATTAAAATGTCTTACTCTGGCACCAACACTGCTCCAGAAAGACAGTGCTGGGTAAGCTTCATTGGGCCGTTCTGTTACTGGAGTTCCAGTATAAAAGGTTCAGTCCCTTGAGGTCACCTGCCTCACTGCATTTGGTAGGCTCGTTTGGGGCAGGACCTCAGAAGACCTTGAAAATGTTGCATTAGATTTTAAGTGGCAGCATTGCTCTGAGCAAAACCATTTCAGCCAGTATCTCTAAGGAGGGACTGAATAGGATATTGGGTATGATCCTCTAAGTCCCCCCAAGTACAGGGAGCTTGGACCCATAGCTCTTTGATCACTCATACAGTTAAGAGAATGTGAGTGTGTAGTCCACTTCCCATTCTACTACGGATGGAGAGAATGTCAAGGGGAAAAGATTCTTACCTTTTCTGGGGAGATTTACAGTGCTCCCAGGTGTTCGTTAGAGCTGGACAAGCAATCCAAAGGCTGCTAAGGGCTTCACTGTTCAAAGAGTGACCATTTTGTCAACTGAAATGTTCCACCTTATGTAGTCAAAACTCTGTAGGGAGAAGTGCCTCAAGTACAGCAGAACCCCATATCCGCACGGATCAGTCCTAAGCCCCTGGATGATGTCTGAAACCACGGATAATAGCAAACATTGTACATTACACTATACAATAGCAAGCGAGTGCTTGTGGCAGCAGGCAGCGAGTGGCAAGTGGGCACCCATGGGTGGTGGTGGCAAATGGGCATCCACAGCTAGTGGTGGCAAGCGGTGAATGGTGAGCCACATAATAAACTCAAACAATATAGAATTCTTTTTCCCAATTTTGTTCATTCTTACCTCAGTGCTATAAGACTTCCTTTGGCACTTTATGGTACTTTACTGCTTCTCCTGTTGTCCTGTTGTATCTTTATTCCTGACCATTGTAACAGAATACATTAGTAGCTAGAGTTCATTACCACCACATTATGCTTTTGGAAATAAAAATGCTACATAAGAGAAATAAAATGCAATGGCTGGATTCATATAAAAGGCTAAACTACAGTGGAAACCATGGTGGCATGGTTTATCTTGTTGTATGAACCTAGCCAGGGTGGTACAGTATGGTAAGGATGGGTCTCCATGTAAGCATGGAAAGAAACTATGTTCTGTTCTAAGGTTTCCTCACTTCACCATGGCTTGCTCAATTGTTTCAGAGCTTGTTTTAGAACAACGTTTTAGCATGGTTTCCACATTGCTGCCATAGAGTCCTATGGAAAGGCTGACTGCTGGGTTCTGCCTGCATTCTCCTTCCTGCCTTCTCTGCTGTCAAGATCTGCAGAAGCATCAGCTCTGGCTATACTCTGACTGGATGCTCTACACTGCCTTTTGCCTCCTCCTTCATGTTGCCTTCCAGATGCCCACCTGTTGTTTTGAAATGTCACTGACAGTGAAGAAGCATGCCATGCCGCCTCCAGCAGCAGCAACCTTGGCGATAATTATGTTTGGTGCTCCTGTCTGGTCACTGAAGTTTATACAAACGCCACTTATGAGCTGCTCTGCCTTTGGTTTTCTGAAAGAAGCAATACTCCCCTTTCAGCAAAGTTGCCCCTACAAGACAGGAGCTCATGGGCTGCGTGTGGGGCATCACCAACATGGCAAGTAACCAGAAAATCCCATGTCATCTGCTTTGGCTCCTGCCCTCTCCCCACCACTCCTATCTTATCCCTGGTATACCTCAGGACTACCAACAAGCCTCTGCCACACCTTCTGAACCCACTGCTGCCAGGTGTGAAGTGTGGGACATCTGTATTGTGATTTCACAGTGGACCTGAGAGAAGTATCTGTGGAAGTCCAACCAATAGAGCCTCCATCCAGGCGTGGATGCCAGCTTCCTTCCCAGCAGTAGCCAGATTAGAGTAACCCTCAGGGCTTCCTGCCAACCCCACAGGGAGAGATGAGGGTGTTGGGTGGGTTCATAGAGCAGATGTTTCCTCTCCCCTGCAGCGCCATGAGCTGATCTCAGAAATATGGTAGGTATATGTCCATGCAGTTAAGGAGTGGCCAGTGCTGGGTGTAGTGAATGGCAGAGCTCAGGCACCTGCCTTCAGTGCCTGGATGCATGCTAGCATGGATGGGACACTGTGGGGCAGGTATGGAATAGTATGTGGACACATCTGTAGGGCTCCAGAGCTCATGCACCAGCAGAAGCGGCTGCTAGTTTTATTAACACCTGGCATGGTTTTCTCTCTAGCACAACCACCCCTTCCCTGCACCTGAGTCCCCATGATGCTGCAGAAATAAAGACATGTTTTGTTAGGGTTGTGGTTCTTGTGGGGAGGGCTGGTGGTGGGGCTGGGCGAAGAGAGATGAGGGAACGTGCCAGAGGAGGCCTCTCACAGGGAAGGATTGCCAGGGCAAGCTGCCTGCATTCATGACGGTGTGAGCACAGGTGGGGCTGGCTGTGCTGAGGCAGATGAGGGGCCGTGGAGAGCACAGGCTGCCTGCGCCGACGCCCTTCATGTGCCTGGCTGCAGGGTGGAGGTGGCACAGGGGAATGTGGACACAACTGCAGCAAGGGAGGGGTGGGGAGGGAGTGTGGCTGTGGATGGGTATGCCTGTACCTCGGCATAGATTGTGGCAGCACCAGGGAGTGTGGTTCTACTCTAGAGCAACAGCGCTACTCTGTTGAATATGCAGCTGCCTTGGCTGAGCAATGAAAAAGAAACCAGGAGTACCTGGCTGAGTACATGCCTAAGGGAGTGTGTTGACCAATAAGGGAGCGGCAGGCAAATTAGACAAGAGCAGTGTACCTTGGGATTGATTTTCAGCCTCAGGACTGATGGGATGCCTACTGCTATTAGGAGGAATGATGGACGAGGGTGGGGAAACCACACGTACATGGAAACTATGCAACTGTCTGAATCCAAAAACCAGGTAGGAAATCTAGCTGTACAGTAACCACACAGTATGGTTTAGCATTGTGTGGACACAGCCAGTGTAATTCAGCAGTATTCTGCTTTGAAATTATCCAAGCTTTAATTACCTTGTATATAATAACCAACCAACTAAGCATATTCCTGATTAAGATTTTTCCAGTTTAAAATATTGTTTCATTTACACAGCAACTAAGCAATTATGAATTCAGTAGAAACTGGAAAAGTGATCATGAGAGAAAACCTCAGAAATAATAATAATAAATTGGTAGGGTGAAGCTGGTAATGGAGTTCCATGGAAAAGTATCAGTGTTTTTTCTGGCCCTAATACCAACTAAGTTTTATACAGCATATATGCAAGCAAAAGCAAAACCTACATCTGAGAACAAAAATCTGGGGAAGACACCACAAACCAAGGGAATGGATATGTACAAGTATAAAGCAACCAAAATGCATAAGAACAAGGACTGCCTGCATATAATATCCCATATAACAATCTAGTGATAGACAAAGGCATAACTTGTAGGGTGCTTGCTGAGCTGTCGGTTCACCACCTTTGTCTTAAACTGGAAAAACTTTACTAGGTATTTTTCTTGTCAAGGATGTCTTCTCTTGTTTAGTGCAGGGCCATCAAATAGTTTAGATTGCATCCATCCATGATCCATGCCAATGATGATGTCCCAACTCATGTGGTGAGTTGTACTACACGTATGAACAGGATGTGGGGATGGCAGCCTGGTGACGGACACACATCAAATGCAGTCGAGTGTCAAATGTTCGTTCAAGAGTTCATGTTGGTTGGCGGATCGGGCTTCGGAGAGGGTGGACTTAACCTAGTCCTGAATGGGGTTGCACTCCCTCTTAGGGACAAGGTCTGCAGCTTGGGAGTGCTGCTCAACCCGGAGCTTTCATTGAAAGCTCAGGTGACAGCGGTGGCGAGGAGCACTTTCCTTCAGCTTCGGCTGATTCATCAGCTGCACCCCTACCTGGAGTACGACTGCCTGGCGACGGTGACACACGCGCTGGTGACTTCCCGCCTAGACTTCTGTAACGCGCTTTACGTGGGGCTTCCCTTGAAGACAGTCCGGATACTTCAATTGGTTCAAAATGGAGCTGCCAGGCTGCTGACGGGGACTGGGCGTTATGTTCACATGACTCCAGTCCTCCGTCAGCTTCACTGGCTTCCCATTGAAGCCCGGGCCCAATTCAAGGTGTTGGTTGTGACCTATAAAGCCCTAAACGGCTTGGGTCCTGGTTACCTGAAGGAGCGCTTACGTCC
>NW_025335761.1:1450077-1519263 GCF_004798865.1 Varanus komodoensis
GGAGGGTGGGTACTCGGAGGAGGGCTTTCTCTGCGGTGGCGCCCAATCTATGGAATGCGCTCCCCAGAGAGGTCCACCTGGTGCTGTCGTTATTTGTTTTTTGGCACCAGGTGAAGACCTTTTTATTTAAGCGTCATTTTAATTGTTAACAGTATTTGCTTATTTTATCTGGCCAGGGCGACTTATTTTATATTGTTACTTATTTTATATTGTTATTTTTGTATTTTACTTCATGTTGTGAGCCGCCCCGAGGCTTCTGCGAATGGGGTGGCATAAAAATGTTTTAATAAATAAATAAATGCACCTGCATTGTTTCTGCCTTAAGGTTCACTTTAGAAAAAAGCATAATGCACACATTCCTGAAGGCTTGCATATACATTTTATTTTAAAATAAATATTTTGGAATGTATGTTCTCACATATTTTCTAATCAAATATGCTTTCAACATGACTTAAATGTGTTTGGTATATTTCTTGTGCAGAAAACTGCTTCACAAAATTTGGAGAAATGATAAATCGCAAGGATTATTGCCTTCTGATCAGCACATACGTTCAGGAGGTAGAAATCAGGTCAGTTCCAATCTGTACTGACAAGGATTGACAATATCGTACTGACAATACTGAATATTTCAAGCATCTCTAGCATGGAATCAAGAAAACATTCATCGAGTCCTGCTACTGTCAAAGATACCTGAAAAAAGTCCAGTAGCTTTCCCACTGAACTACATACCGCCATTTTTTGTGCATTAAAAAAATATCATTAGCTATAAAAGAGCGCTCTCATAAAAATGACTTCAGCAATCTCACAACAACATTTCTATGATTATGGCTACGGATCAAATATTACCTCTTACTGCATATGATTCCTGGATCAGCAGTAGGAATCCTCTGGCCAGTAGGCCGAATCTGATGCATGAAGGTTCCCTATTCAGCCCATGGGGACAGTGTGGGCGGTACAAAATTGGGGAGTTGGTTGGCACTGGAAGGGAGAGCTGCCTCTCCAAGGAGAGTCTGAGTCCCTTTCTCCATTCCTGTTTGAGCATGGAGAAAGACAAAACGGGCAGGGCAGCGGCAGCAGTGGGCAGGGTCCCATCCTTTTGCATCAGTGTGATGGGAGCATGCCCACGGACATCTTTTAGTCTGCAGAGATGGGGGGTGGGGGGGATTTAAACCACCAAAAGTCTCCCCAGCAAAAGTCTCCCCACCTCTGCTTCGCTCTGCCCCACTCAACATACAAATATATATTTAAAGAGTATGTAAAAGGAGCCATTTATAAAGATAATTTTGTTCCCGCTCTGCTCCCCATGTTCCATGGAAATAACCAATGACTGAAAACAAATTACTTGAGAACATATGGGAACGCGAGTGCTGTTGATTCAACCCTGATGCAGTCATTGTGGGACTGTGTTAAAATCACTCTTCTGCTTCTGAAGTGCAGCAGATAGATGATGAAGGTAGATTCTGCTACAGCAAAGGGAAAGCAAACCATTCTGAAACACATCTTGCTACAGCGTTGAGAAATTGGGAATCGTTGCTGCGATCTGACTTGGAGAGAGAATGAGACAGCTACTGTTTCAGTTATCTGCTTCATTAAGTTTAGACTATATTTGTGTCTGTTTGCTTTTCTACTTGTGCTTGGAAGTGTGTCTATCTGTGCTCTGTTTCCCAAGGTCTGGAGTTTATTTGCCTCCGTTTGCTTTCCATTGCCTTTGGACTGTGTTTGCTCTGTGCTCTGTTTCATTGAGTCTGGACTTTATGGGCCTGAGTTTCTTCCACAGCTTTTGGGCGATGTTTGTTTTCCTTTCCAAAGCCTGAGAATGTGGCAGTACATGGCTTGCTCCTTGCCTTGAAGAGTGACTGTGACTGTCTTGTGGTTAGCATGAGAACATTCCTATATGCTTGCTGACCCTTTGCCTAATTCCTATGCTACATGCTACAATCTAAATGTAGAGCACAGCCCATGGGGAAGTTCTCCTGAGCAAACAACATCAACATAGACGGAACCCACATGGTCAGGGTGGAGTTTGCCAGAAGGTTTCCCATTTGATTGTGCTCCAAGCATAAGCAGCCTGGGGAAGAGGGAAATAATGGGTTCTCCACATCGGAAGCATGCACAGAGCTCCCACTGCAGGTACTGGTTGCTCATATTGCCTGATACCACTCTGCTGTCTCCTCTGAGGACCAGGAGAGGAGAGGGAAGAAGGAAGAAGGGCTCCCTTTTGTCTTATGGGATCTTTTCTTACATGCAATTACTTTAGGAATGATGCTTCCCAACTAAGGCTTCTGAGCACTAAACCTTGTTTCGCAGGGGCAAGTTAAACCATTTTGATCACATGGCATTCTGCATACTGCTCGTGCAAATTTTGCCTTAAGTGCTTTGGGAATATTTGGACTCTGGAATCACCTAGGAAGCAGGCTGTTACTGTCATAATCATCCCCACACTGAACATTCCAAAATGTGGGAGATGATACATGCATTTGCCTTTAAAAAATGGCACTTCCAAAGTTTGGAACATTTTGCTCAAAATGCATCAGTGGCCAGTCACTGGCTCCTCCAGTTGGTCCAATGGGCAACATATTCCAAGGAATGTTCACCTTATCCTTTGACACTGCTCCAGCCACAGCCAGCAGAACCATTCCATCTTACAAGGGTGTTGTGTTCTCTAAGTTTGCTCTGGCCTTTCCAGTTATTGCCAGTCTTCAGTCTGGGAGGATGATCAAGCAAAAACAATCAGAGGCTGATCTGTTTGGAAAAATTTCCCCCATTCTCCCCACTGACCTTCTTGACATTGGTTCCTGAATGACATATTTAGAGGTATGTGCAGGTATGTTTGTGGGTTCTTACAGCCCCGCTTGCAGTCTAAACAGGATCTGGTTTAGAGACAGTGCCAGCAAATTTAACAACATGTTTCACAGCATATTCTTGCCATGAAAGATCTCAGTAGTGCCCAGTATAACTTGAAATTACTTTTAATCACTGCAAACATATCATTTGAAATTTGCTTGTCCTGTTGAAAATATAACTTTTTAAAAGTAATAATCTAGTGTGATACTTTCTGAATAGGGTGTTTATGCATCATAAAAAGAGGAAAAAGGATGACAGATCTGCATAACCTTTGTATATAAGTTTTTGGTAGAGGTGCAAATGACATAAATAATTGATATAATTTAAATTTTACTTTAATTATCATCTCATATTAGGGAGGAATTATTGCTTAGAGGCCACCTGTGTGCCTGCTCAATTTGCTCTCTGGATGCAATCTACCGGGAAGAAGAAGATTCTAAAAATGATTGCCCTGCTTAGATATGACAACTGCCCTGAGCTCCTTCAGGGTATCTTCTTCTAAAGGAAATTCCTATAAGGAGTAGTAAAAGAGATCCAGTGTGGTGTAGTGGTTAGAATGCTGGACTGGAGCTCAAGAGATCTGGGATCTAGTCCCCACTTGTTTCTGAAATTCACTGAGTGGCTTTGGGCTGGTCATTTTATTTATTTATTAAAACATTTTTATGCCGCCCCATTTGCCAGAGCCTCGGAGCGGCTTACAACAATGTCATGGACTCTCATCCTAACCTATCTTGCAGGGTGGTTGTTGTGAAGATTATGTGAAGAAGAATCTCATAAGGTTCCTTGGCTTCTTTGCAAGAGGAAGAAAATAAATGTAATAATGTATATAAGGATATAAATGTAATAATATTAACAACAACAACAGAAAGTTTACTGGTGAATAGAATAAAATTGCAATGAAAAATGAAGAAGTCAGAGTTCTGGGAAAGCACAAAGGGATAGGAATATCACAGTAGTCAACAGACACCAGTGTGAAACGGTGGGGTTTTTTTTTAAGCATGCTCATCAGTCAGAAAAGCCTGACTAATATGCATGTGTGTAATTATAATAATCTATAACTTAATCTTCTGTGCTTCTATGCTAAATCATAGCAATTGCAATTGCTATTATGGTTTTAGTCTTTTAAATTAATGTAATGTGTCTTTTTAACATTTGTTTGATTTTAACTTTTGTTAACTGTCCAAAGTACCTCACCTATTGGGTGGTATAAAAATGAAATAATATTAATAATAATACACCTTTTTCCGCAATGGAAAAATCCCTCCAAACAGCTGAAAATACAATAATAATTTTAAAACATACTAAATGTAATATAAAGATTTCTCAGTGCTTAACATGTAAATAGATCCCTCTAGTCATTCATAGAAATGCCTGCCTGAACAACAACAAAAAAGTATGAATTTGCCTTAACAAAAGCCCCATAATCCTTGATGTGGCTTTTGCAGTTTTGCTTTTCTAAAGCCGGGTTACTGCCACTGAGGGAAAGCCTACCAGCCCCTTGCTTCAGTGGATTCCACTTCGCAGACAGATGTTACACTGAGTGAGACCTCCCTTAGAGATATTTACATGGTAAAAGACATTCCTTAAGATGTTCTGGGTAAAAAGCCTGTAGCGTCTTATACATAAGCATCAACTCTTTGAATCCAAGTCAGCAGCCAGCAGATTATTATTGAAAATGAGAGCCAAAGATGATGCAATGTTATTGATATAATTAGCAATCTCATGGATGTTTCTGTTTTAAGTAACTAGCAGCTGCAGGAACTGCCAGTCCAGAGTGGGACTTTGGGCAGGGGGTGGGGGTGGGGGTATAACTTGCAGATTACACCCCTGGAGTTTCTTCTTGCACTTGGAAGGGAGCTCTCCTGATGCAAATGCTTGTCTCAGAACAGTGGTGGGAACAAATGGTTCAAAACTCCGCCCTCCCATGCCAAACTTCCTATTTAGAAAAGGGGCCAGTCCACAACTGCTGCTTAAAAATCCATTCATGCAGTTACTGTTTGTCTGAATAACTTCACATATAGTTTGGCCCTGATAGAAGAATAGCAAGTTACATGCATTCAGCAACCTGATTCTGCAACATGTCAGCCTGCTGCATCTTGTGCCAGCAAAAACATCTCAGCCTGTCTTCAAAAGCAGCCTGACAATACCAACCTTAAGAAAAATCATATACTCTGGCTGGTCCCTTGGATTTTAAAGGAAACTTCCCACTTTAATTTTAGGCACTAGTTTTAACGTCTGAAATATATTTGAAATTATTTTGAAATACTGATCAAAATTCTTGCTTGCCCTGTAACATGATGCAAGAAAAAATCAGACTGAAAACTGCACCTTCTGTACACATCTATTTTCTAAAGTGAGTACGGCACAAAAGCTGAAAATAAACAGGAAACAATCATTTTTGTGCAACCTTATTTTAACTCTGAATGTTGTTAAGACATTGCCTGTGGCTAGCCAAAAGCTCAAGAACTTCTGGCATTCTGCTAGTGCCACTTCTGGATAATGTCCAAAGAAGTACCTATGTTGGAGGAATTAACATAAATGTGCAAATTCCCCTTCAAATATTATACTAGCACTGCCAAATATTCACTGGAAAGTATTGTCATATGGCAGCAAACATTTTTTTAGTCCTGACAGATGACTTATTTTTCTAAATGACTGCAAGGAATTGCACACAGAAACACAGAAATTGTTAAATTATCCCAGGAGTGCTCAAGAGGGTTTTTTTTCCCATTTGGATGACTGACAGAAACCATTTTGACTTCAATGCTACAAGAATGTCCCTGAAAATAAGTCCCCTTAAACTTTCTTACATGTTGAACAGCTTTCTTTTCAGTTTTGCATTTCATCCACATTCTTTTATAGATGCAGTTATATCTCTTCCTTGAAACAAACAGGGTGTGCTACATGAACAAGGTATACCTGTATCTGAGCACAATCAGTTTTCTGGATATTGATGAATAAGTGGAAGAAAAGTCTATTGATTGCATTATTGATTACTTTGCAGGAGAAAGGTGTTACTTACAGTAAAAAACAACAACAACCAAACAAACCTGCTCCCTTCTACTTCATTGATCAAGCCGCACTTGATTTATCCCCCAAATTATGGTTAATACAACTGTAGTTTAATTTTAGCTGGATAATTCTGCATTCTTCCTATCCTTTCTCTGGATTTTGGCCAAAGCCAACACGTTTGCAATCAGTTGCTTGCTAAATGTTAATTCCTGCTACTGCAGAAAACATTCTACTTGGATGTACTTTAGTTTCTCCTTTTGCTCATCCTCCTACTCCCACTTGGTAGCCAAATGATGCTGAGTGGGTGAAATTTTGGCAAAATATAACCAAAATACTGAAAAATTGCTATGGCAGCCTTGATTAAAGGCATTCCACGGCACGTGTTAAACCCACACTTGGATGTGTGTGGGAGCAAGTTTAAGTCAATGATTGGCCTGGAATGTGGCAAGGCCAAATATAGACATGAAAAGAATACATATGTATTGCTATGTTTACAAAGTGAAGAAAAGTGACAATTGCAGTATTCACAGCTGAAAATATTCTGAAGCACCATCAGTCAATATCATCTAGTGTAAAGACAAAGAGCTGCTTTGTTGGATCCGAGCAAAGTTCATCTACATCACCATTCTTTTAAGCCAGATAATGTATGAGCTCACAAGTAGGCATGGAATGGATGACCTTCCCCTTCGTTTTGTCTTTAGTACTTCTTATGCAGAAGTATATGGCTTTGGTTTTTAAATTTGTCATGAAATGCTATTATGTTTTTATTATCACCTTCATTTATATTGTATTTTATGAGCTGTTGGAAACCGCCTAGAGAGCTTTGACCATTGAGTGGTATGGAAATGAATATTATTCCATTTAGCTGTACTGCCTGACAGACTTCATTCTGCACACATCTCTTTAATCCCTTTTAACAGGACTATCCAATGTCTAGTATTGTTAGAAGACCATTATCCTTTGTCCATATTCCTCATTCATAATTTTTATAAACTTACACCTGTTTTTTGCCCATCCCATCCCATCCTGTTCTGTCTCTTCTTTTTGGTAATTCTGTTTCTAGCAGAGCAATCCTGTTCCATACAACTGTCTAGGAATCCCCCTGCCTCCTTTGAAGTCTTAGAGCTCCAACTTTGGAGAACCTTTCTGAAGTTGAAGCTGGAATCCCAAGCTCCTCCCAGACATGCAAAGGATTTTAGTATGACTTTGTAGAGGTGAAGAAATGGATTGTGAAGGGCATACCATGGGCAAGTGAGGAGCAGGTGGGGACCCAAGGGATCCCAAGCACCACAGTTCCTGGTTATGGCCCTTGCACAGAGAAAATACTAGGCACTTTATGAGGCCTACTTATCAGAAATACCCATCACGCATCCCTTGTTCCTCTTGCCCTGCTGGCAATTGCTGGCATGCTTCAGGACATGATGAAGCCTCCGAGATGGAGCCATCAGTTGATAGTTTTTAGGGAATGACCCTTCTTTACAATTGTTGGATATTTCTAAATCTGGAAAAAAAATGAGTAGCTCTATGGCTGTGTGGATTTTTTTTTTTTAATAGTTGTGTGTGTGTGGCAGGGGTTATATTTAGTTCTGGGGGCTAGCCAAGGAAACCAAATTTCTCCAAATTTCTTTGAACGCTTAGAGTAAAGGGAATGCACAAATTTAGTGAAAGCACCAGACTTGGTATAGATGGACAAAGGGTACTTTTGGAGCCCTAGCACTGACTTCAGATATAAGTTCAGAAATGGAACTGGGACAATGGCCATAGAATGCCCTTCCTCTGTCTTTGCAGTCAGTACAGTTCTCTCCATGCTGGTGGTGGCTCTGGCGTTGCAAGTGCAACTTTGGACCAGTGCAGTGGAACAGAGGGATGTTCCAGGGAGTGGAGAAGGGAGCAGTGAGGCTCTGCCAGGTTACAGTGTACACAGGCAGTGACTTATCCCTTCCCGCTCACGAGCAGGGGTTAAGATTGGACTTCTATGTCTTTTGCAGTATGAGGTAAGCATGGAGATCATCTTGACCTCTGCCATCTTCCTACCCTTGACTGGGTACCTGTAGACTTTTGAATGCAGAGGTGCCTTGGATGGCACCCTAAATGAATGAATGATGAAAGTATTTAACCCAGCCAGGCCAGCATCTCCATGATGTTATCATTACACTTTATCCCCATTCAGTTGAAACACTCACACAGGGCCAAAGACAGACATGATACTGAATCTGTATCTCAGAGCTCATGTCTTCTTTTCCTAAGCGTATGTGCAGAATCCCAAATCCAGAAGGGCTGGATTGGGTCTCCTGTGCCTACTCAAGGAGGGGGGGAGCACTTTGCTGCTAGATACAGATTATAAGTAATGTATTTCTGGCCCACATTCAATAAGTTCCTGAGTGCAAGGCTGTGCTGCTAGCCCTACCTTTGATGTGCACCGGCTTGCCTGCCTCTGCTTACCACGCATTCAGCAGAGTTTGCAGCACGAAAGCTTTTGCCCATCCAGCTGAATAGGACTTTTGTGGATGTTTCTTCAACTCCCCCAGTGGCCAAAACAACACAAAATATTACACAGATTCTATTTAGATTTCCAACAAGGCTTTTGAAATGTGGGGCTTAGAGTGAAACGGCACTGTCAATATTTCTATTCCAAATGGGAATCGATCCCTGTTTGTGGGTTTTTCAATCGAACACAAGTGCTGACTAATGTTTTGCGTCCTGGAACGACATATTTTCATTTTTCACATACTACTCCGCTCTTGCCGCTATTAGAGAGAATCTGTTTGGAAAAGGGTGATCAGGGGAGGGGTGAAGGAGAACAAACATGATGACATGTCTTACTCGCTGGATATAGTGTGCCTTCTCTGAGTTTTCAATGGCACAGAAACAGCAAGTTACAGGAGGTGCAGCTTTACAGACATTTTAATCCAAGAAGGTGAAAATCACAGTTTGTTTCCAGGGGACATGAAGTTAGAGTGGCATGCAAGAGCAGCCCCTGTAGGCTAGCCAAGGAATCCAGGTTTTCGATGTGCAGGGTAAAGATTACTTTTTTTACCATGCACATTTTTTTGCAGGGTAAAAATTACTTTTGTTGAAGAATGATAGTTTGAAACTCAGGTATGACCATTAAATAGAACAATCTACTGTATTATCCTGTACATTCTTAAGTAAATGAGTAACATTCATAGAGCATTAGGTGCGCACCCACCCAATTCTTATAGTCATTTAATTTTCCGTTTTCTTGGCAAGATCATGTCTTCTTTGGTTGTGTGAGAAAGGAAGTCATTTGGTAGGTTTTGGATTTCACAAGGATGAAAAAGTACAGTTTCTTAATCCTAACTCCAGAATGCTTGAGTTGTTGAATGCATTTGAAGGCAAGTGTAGGATTTTCTTTTACTGGTGCAAAACATTTGTTTTAGCAGAAGTTAACAGCATGATCACAACTTACTTTCAAGCAAGGGTACATTGGGTTCTATCTTTAAGGAGGCAGGAATGGTTGTTGTCAGATTGCTGGGGTACAAAACCATAGCTTTATTTCCAGATCTCCCAAATCAAAAAGGCATGGAAATTGCTTGAAAACCTAAAAAGAATAGCCATTACTTTTCTTCTTCTCCCACCATTCCCCCATTTCTTTTGTGTGAAGATGAAATTGTTTTTCTTCTGGAAAATACTGCAATCTTAATTAAATTAGAAGGACGAGGAATGAGATAGAAATGCTATCCTTTTTTGAACTATTAGGAAGAGCTTTAGAAAATGTAGTCCTCTTCAAAACGTTCTGGCTTTCTTCCCCATTTAAAAACAAAAACTGTTTATGCCAATGCTGGCCTGCTTTTAGAAGACCCTACATTTTGTGTTGGGGAAACCACATCAAGGCAAACAGGCCACAAACCAAGATAGAGTTATGCTATGTAATTAACAAATTCTCCTGAGAAATCTGTAAAACAAAGGAAATAAGGTCTAACTGGTACCTTCCATCTTCCACATCAGCTATATTCACACAATATGCTAAGCAACCCTGTGAATAAACCACAGTGGGTTGAGTGTTCATTGAACAACCTGTGATACACCTGACAGAGGACTGGGCTCACTATAGGCTGTTTCCTGCTCCTTCCCTCTTAGTCCTTCAGGTAGTACCTCAGTGTCCTGCATGACAGAACTCATCTTCTCTCCCCTTCCCTACTCCAATCACTAACCTTTTCATTCTCAATCTTTTTTTTTCATTTTCAGAAGCTTAAGAATGCAATTGGAGTAGCGTTTTAAGTATTTTTTCAACCCCAGAAACATATGCAAATATCTTTGTATTTTTTAAAAGTTGTCAGTCTCAAAGGTGGGCAAGTGTCCACTTGGAGTTGTCTAATGCACATAGTGTTGCCTTGTTGATGTTCCACTGTCAAGAGGAGCAAAGTGCCATTGATAACATAGTTAGAAATTGCATATATGCTAATTTGCACAAAGGTACCAAGTTCTCTATTAAAAATCATTGGTAAAAGAGAAAAGGGAAGTGCACCAAAAGGGGTTGATGGCAAAAATTCCTCTTAACAATGTGATCCTTTGGATTTCAAGCGCTGAACTGAAAGTGCTCAGTGCCCTCCAGATTTCTGACATTTCCCTGTGTCTCCAGCTATTCCAGAAAGAAGCAATATCAACCTCCCTGCTTTTTCACGGCTTCATTTGAAACACTTGCTCTTGTGCTCACTGCAGTTCTTTAAAAAAGATAAAATCCTGAGAAGGCCACTAAATGGGACAAAGTGAGTGGAGGCCAGATGGAAAAATATAAGTCTAGCTGGTCCTGGTGTCTCCATTTGCTCCATCCTGTTCTAGCATATCTAGGCTTTTTGTTGTTAACGCTCTGGAAAATGTGCACTGTTTCTTCTAACTGGAGAACAACAAAGTTCAGTGTGGGGAAGTAAATGGAGAAGATGTTTGCATTACCCTTAAAAAAGGTGGTAAGCTAGTCATGGTCATTCCAAAGTGTCCCTTTGGCGTTAGTGGATGGGTTGTCACAGATGGAGGCACTGCCTGGGTTGTGTAGAGCTCAAATAACCCTAAAACAAGCCAAAAGTTATCAGGGTGCCTACCTACAAGGAAGCAGTCTGTGTTCTTTTGAAAGGACAACCATGTGGCTTGTCTCCTAAGATGGCTTGCTGGATATGCAAACCTAGTAACTGCAGGCCTCTAGTTTATGACTCATTCATGATTGTGACTTACTGTGAGCAAAGCTAGTTCTTACTATTCAGCTGACTAGATAGCAGATACTCAGTAGACAGCTAGCATTAGAAGGCAATTGACAAAACAGTAAGTAGGGTTCATTCTTAACTCTCATCTAGTTTACTGTTAGCTGTGGAAGCCACAAAACAATAGGGGCAGATGCCATGCATTGTTGACAATTGCAATTAAGATATGAGAGACTGAACGTCCTGTCCTCCAAAGATGTGAGCTTCTTCAGAAAGGAATGCTATATCTCATCAGGGTAACTGGCTGCTTCATGAGTGGCTGTTGTAGCCATGGAATATGTTCAAACTCAAAGCTATTCCATAATTACACAAGGCAAAGGTATGGGTTTGGATCTTAAAAGCTGTTTTTCTATTTAGGTAAAGTTAGCAATTTCTGCCAGTTACAGCTCCTGCAACATATCTGTTGTTGTTTGGCCTCAAAGTCGTGTCTGACCCATCACGACCCCATGGACAACATTCCTCCAGGTTCTCCTGCCCTCCACCATCCTTCAGAGTCCACCCAAGCTCATACCCACTGCCCCAGTGACTCCATCTAGCCACCTCATCCTCTGCCATTCCCTTCTCTTTTTGCCGTCAATCATTCCCAGCATTCCCTGCAACATATCCTACACCATTCCCAACCCCTGGGAGCAGACTTTCAGGGGTGCAGAGAGGTGGGAAGATCGGCATGTTCTATTCCATCCACAGATGGAAAGTTGAGATCCAAGACATGTGTGAGAGTTCTCTGCATGGGCATGACTGCATAGAAGGAACCTAGGGATACATGTGCTAGCCCTTCCACATGCCTGCTAGTTCTAACTGTGAGGAAATGGCTACAGAGGAAAAGCTTTCAGAATGTGCATTAGCTGTTGCCATCAGCTGCAAACCTGATTGGGCAGGCTTGGAGCTCAGCGGATCAAGCTATGCATATTCCTGAAGCTTCCCACTTCAGACACTTTGCCAATGCATGGAGAGTGTCGGTCAGGACCAGCAGTCCTGGGAGACAAGGTTGAAGACATGGAGCTGAAAGAATCACATTATTTCCAGTATCAGCTAGGCAGACACTGGAGGTTTATCTTGAGCCCCAAACAGGGCTCACATGTAGAGCTCTCTGGCCACAGTCCCACTCATAAGAAGCCACTTTCTTCTGAGGACTCCAAACAGTACTGCCCTGCTTTATCAGGCAGTGAGACTCCTGAGGGCCAGGAGGTTGTTCAGCCTCTGCCTCCAAAGCAGAGTTCTCTCCCCTAACAGGGAGGGATCTGCAAGCATCTCCCCCAAGGGTCCATACTCTGCCAGGCCTGTTGAGCTCTGGATTTTTCTCTGTGGACAGTTCCTTCAGTGGAAGCGTGACATGACTTGGAAGCTATACTTGACTAATAACACCAGCCAAGAAGGCTTTACAATCATACCCATGTATATTTGTACACCAAAAAAAGCAGCAAATGTCTCTCATTTGTAGAGAAGGGAAGATAATATTATGCATGTCTATTGGCTATCAAGTAGCAGAGAGGAAGAGAGAGAGAAAGAGAGATCAGGGAAGAGTTTTGAAGGAAGATTGCCATAGCTTTCCACCCTATAAATGATAAATGAACCTATCAGAAATAAATCACTTCATTAGAACTGTATAAAACATTGCATGCCACTTTTAGAGATTGTTAGTCATCAACCAAAGAATACCAACCCATTTTAATACCTGGGATTGTGCCTAGAAATAAGTCTAATCAGAAACAGGCATTACAATTTGTTTGTTTGTTTGTTTGAGCTTCCAAGAAGCCATGTGCCAAAATCTGCACTGATCTGGAAAGAAGAAAGCCTGTGTTTATATCAGCTGTTGGTTTTGAATAAATTTCTGTCACTTGGTGCAGTTCTGCTTCCGATATATACAAGGAAGACCCTGGCTTCCTGTTCCATGTAATGAGCTTTTTTTATCTTGTATTGGGATGAAATGCTAGTGCTGAAATACTGTTTGGTGTCCTTCATTAGATAATGAGGAAAGCTTTAAGCTACTCTTCTTGGCCTACCCTCTAATTCCATTGGATTCACAGCACAGGCAATCTAATATTCCTGCGACCCAAGCCACTGGTTTTCTTAGTAATACAGCCATTTGCAAATACAGAGCCTAGTTAGCAGTCTTTATACCTGGTTCCGAGTTTTTTAATGTACTGCTGGCTAGGACCAGAGGCAGAAGAGGCAGGACCAAATATACTCAAACTATCAGCATTGAGCCTTAGGAGAAGCACTCCATTCTTCTAGATATGGAAGGGTCATCTGCATTAAAGCTGGGAAGCCACCAAAAGAATTGCAGCTGCAGGGAGGAAGTAATGAACTCAGCAAAGTGGGCCTTTGCTGGCAGTGTGCAGCCTTGTTTTAAAATCTTGCCACACAATTTAGATCCTAACTGGCTTGAAGCAGGCTGCCTGACAGGACGCCTTGATCATGTCAGAATTGTCCTGATACCAATTCTCCTGATACTGGGTTGTAGAGAAATTATGTGCAGACCTTGTTGGGTGGAGCGGAGAATGGGCAGGAATGCAACTCATCTCATTCTTCTCTCACTGTGAAGGTGAAGAGGAGAGCACATTCAATCTTGTGAAGAAATATCAGGATCACAGCTCAAGTTGTCATGTTTTCTCCTTGCATGGGTAGCAATATAGCCCTATTCAGGCATTCAAGAGATTGTGTGAGGTGTTTGTAGTATGTACTGAGAGGGGCCATTCATGCTGCCCCTATCTGTACATCTTTGCATTATCTGGCCTCAGCAAATGAAAGAGGCAAGATCAAAAATGGATTTCTATGCATGCTCACTTGAATATGAGAAAAACTCTCTGTAGGATCTGGTACAGTTGGCCATCTTGGGAGTTCTCCTCATGTACAAGCAGACATGAGCGCCACTCCAGCTGAGACCTTGCTGCTTCAGTTCAGAAAGCGAAAGAGGACAGGGCCAGCTTGCCCTGGGTCCAGAGCCGCATGCACAACATGTCCCAGCATGCACTTAATTTCTCTATTCCCTGCAACACCTGAGCAGGGCTGTACTGATCTCTCTCCTCACTGTGGTTTCTTATGTGAGAATGAACACACAGCCCCAGCCAACTTGGCAACACTGCCAGAACTACTTGCTCCGTAATAGCCCAATAAATACTAAATACTACTGGTTTGTTTGTTTGTTTTACTAATTATTACAATATTTATGGACCATATTTCTGCCACAGGTCTTTCAAGGTGGCGTACAAAAGAAAGAGTAATAGAAAAATTTAGATAATAACAAAGATTAAAAACCATACAGTACCCCTCATTCCCCCATTCCTTGGAATTCTGACACTAAATTAGACTGGATGTTTCTTTTTACATTGTATTATAGTTTATTATTTGAAATGTTTGTATTGTATTTTAGTTTTTCACAGTTCTGTGGCATTTGACTCTTTTAACTCTTTGCAGTCTGCCTAAAGAATGTGAGTTATTGGACACATTAAAAATGAAATAAATAAACTGTTGGTCCAAGGATACTTCAATCAGGGTTCATTTCATTAAATGATATTCATAATAGCTCAGTCATAAACATATGAACTGCATGTGCCATCTTGTGCAAGTTCAGATTTTTAAAAGGCCTGCAACTAAAGCAAGCAAAGCTGCCCAGGGCATGCTGGGAGTTGTAGGTCTTTTTACACCCAAAGCCTGCATAGGATTAGACTGCATTCAGATGAACCTGCGTAGGACTGCACCTTAAATATTGCTAAAAGCAGTATAGGCACGACTGAATGAGTTGTGTTGTGCTATTAGCGCATGAATTCAGTAGTGCTGCTTGCCAAGGCAGCGGCTGAGAGCAAATATGCCTTCCCAGTTTCCTGTCTTACTAGGGCTGGAAAGTGCCGTGCACCCACCATGTGCAGCAAAACGGACACGAACGGGCGACGACACTCTTTCAGCCAGTGGCGGCTGTTCCGCGCAGCGCTCCCTGCCTTGACCACAGCGTCCCCTCGCATTCTTTCCCTTTCCTGCTCATAGTCCCTTCTCATGTTTCTCCATCAGTTTAGGCCCCTAATAGGGAGAGGATGAGCCCATTGATGTCGGCGCATGGAGGCCGGCAAGGGGCATGCCTTTGGATTTAGTCGCCTAGCAGCAGCCATTCGTGTTATGTAGGCTTTCTTTTTGGGGGCATTGCCCACCCCTGAAACTGACTTCAGGCATTTTTCACTGCCTGTTCTGCATGAATAGCCGCAGGCCCCTTGCCAATTGTCCCCCCCTGCTTGAAAGCCAGCCCCAGCCAAAGACCTTTTCAAGTGTGATCCCAGAGTGCCACACAGGCTTTCAGGGCATTGTTGTCGAGATGAGGGCCCTGCACTGGAAAGTGGGGTCAGAAGAGAAAGCACAATGAAGGGTGATGCAGTCCTCACATACCCGCCTGTTTATTAATTTACAAAACTAATGTCACTGTCTTTAGAGGAGAGATTGAGTGAAAAAGATGCCCTTTGAAGAAGGTCATCCTATTACATTGATTTTTTTTTTTTTAATAGAAGCAAACACAACTCGCGGATTTCAAAAAGGAGGGTAAAGAAATGCCAACAAAATGTTGAAGAGCTGGATGCAGCTCAGAATATAGTGGTTAAGGAAACATTCTATTCAGGCCTCTTTCAGATACAATTCCTTTTCTGCAAGAAATGTTTAGTTTGAAAACCAACTTACTGCTTTGGGCAACAATAATCTCCCCCCACCCCCTTGTGCATGGTACTCAGCCAAAGCAGCACAGCACAACAGTGAAATCTATTTCATGAAGATGTTTTCCATCACTGCCCTCTCTACAGATGAAGCTACACATCTTGAGCATGTTCACTCGCAGGTTCTCATTCATATATACACACATGACTGGCAAATCAATCTCTCCCTCCCTCCCTCCCTCCCTCCCTCCCTCTCTCTCGTGCATGTTTAAAAGGACCTGGACATTTGTTTGCTTATAACACCATATGGGAGATGGTCAATGGAATTTATATAGCTAGTGGGACATGGACAGAGTAGGCATTACAGAGGCCTAGTCATGCTACTGACCAGTGAAACAAATAGCACACTACCAATTAACTTCTGCTAAATTAGTTATTTCTTATACTTCATTTTCAGGGCTATAGGAGAGGAGGAGGAGGAGCTTAAGGGTGTAAACCTATCAGTATCAGTTTGGTGCAAGTCACAGACTGTCACTCTGACCTACCTCACAGGGTTATTGTGAGGATAAGGCTGAATAAGGGAGAATTAGGTAAGCATCCGTGAAAGTAAACATAATAAATAAATAGCCCCTACCCTCAGACATATAATTTAAAAGACTCAGTGCAAAGGGAAACAGGATTGGGAGGAGACCAGGAAAGGTCAGGCACCATTCAAACTTTTATAGGTGTTGTTGCTGGTCGGGAAGCAAAACAAACTCCCTGTGGCTCTGCCAAAGGATGTAAACACACCCGTGTAACCCTGAGTGGCTCTGTCCCCACTTGGATGGAGACCAGTGCCCAATCTGAGGAAGGATTAAGCCTTGTTGGCTTCTGAGGCACACATAGCCCATATGCACATGTTGAGATCGTAAAAAGGAAAAATCATCCACTGGGATACAAGGACATTTTTTTTCTTTTTAAATTATTCATATTGAGCCTGTGCAAATGGTATGGGCTTAGTCTCAGTCTGAGGTAGGGCTGAACGCAGTTACAGCTAAGTACGGGGCGGGGGGGGGGATCTGATTCAGCTACACTTTATGCCCCTAGAAATCTCTCACTGAGCTACAATTCCCAAGGTTCCCTAGAGAAAAGGAATGCAAATTTCATCCAAAGTGGACTTATGTCCAACTGCAGTGTTGAAAAACATGGACCCATTAGTGTTGTTGCAAATCAGCCTGACACTTCTCCTTTTCTAGTGGTACATATCAAGGTTTCTGCATGGGAATTCTTCTCAGACCACGCTAGTGATACTTACCTTGTATTCCTTTGAATTACCTTGTCCCCTAGGATATGGGGGAGAGATTCTGTTCTGTGTCTCATTTTAATTCAGAAAAAATCAATAAGATTGAAGAATAGAGCCTTCTGTGTTGTGGCACCAACACTGTCCCTAAAGAGATCTCAACAGTCCGTATCCTAATAGCATTCCCTTAGCTTGCCTGTTTGTGACGTGTACAATGTCTTCTTTCTTTCACTGTCTGAATAACTTTTGAGAACCACCATTGCATGGATTCTTGCTGGGATCGTTTGCCTACTTTTTGTGGCAGAGCTAGGTTACCTTTTTTCTCATTAAAGGCAATGCAGGTTTGCACAGGTTACGGTGGCTGAAACAGCCCAGCCCTAGAAGAATCCAAAGCGTAGTATCACCAAAGGCACTCTGGGGCTTGTTACCAGGATAACGAAAAGGTGTGCTCTTTTGCTGGTGGTACTAATCATGTACCGATCTTGTGAACAGTTGTATCTGAATAGTAGCCTCCAGGATCCAGTGTTGCGCAGTTGTTAAGAGTGATGGACTGGAACTTGGGAGATCTGGATTCTAGTCTCCATTCAGCCATGAAGCTCAGTAAGTGACTTGGACTAGTTACTGCCTCTCAGCCTAACCTACCTCACAGGGTTGTTGTTTTGAGGGTAAAGTGGAGAGGAGAATCTTGTACGCTGCCTTGAGTTCCTTGAAAGAGGAAGAAAGGTGATATAAATGCGTAGTAGTAATAGTAGTAGTAGTGATTGCATAATATATAATAATAGTATCTGCCTGTTTTTCTAGTGTGCCAAGCATTGTTTAGAAGATTCTTCATTCCACAGTATTTGAACCTTTGATAGCTAATCTAGCAAAGTTAGTGGACTAAGAAGATACAAGAGGCCATAATCATGTTTCACTAAGTGAAGTTTTGTGCAAACCTTCAATTTCACTTAAAATGACTAAGTGAAAGGACTTGCCCTTCTTTCAGAAGATGAAAAAGATGAAGAGAGTAAAGCAGTTTGCACACTAAAGTTATACAAGAACAAAAGAACACATTTTTCCTAATTTATAAAATCTTCCTTGTTCTGTCACTTAGAAAGAAGTCTTACTAGAGGCAGCCATGCCTAGGGTATTCAGAAGCTTAAATGAATACTTGTGCAAGGTGTGGGAACAATGGGTGTCCAATGATGGTGCAGCACTAGCTGCAAACAAAAAAAGCAGAGGGTTGCTACCAGTTTCAGTGGCAAATCCTCATTCTTCTCCTTTATGTTTGCAAATGTTAATATGGCTACATTAGTCTTGGTTTAGTGTATCTGCACTGACTCTTACCCAAGAGAAAAGTAACTGCTCCAGATGATCCCATTGTCGGGAGCTGGGGTCCCTCTTTCGCCCATTCAAAAGCCATATGCCATTTTTCTTGCAAAGCGTTCTTTATTGACCAAAAACTACGAAACACCCAGAGTGAATCTCTGAACATGCACAGAGTGGTTTGTTGAACACAGTTCAATAATCACCTCTAGAAATTATCCTTATGCACATGCCTGGGTCCACCCCTTTGGGAGAGGCCTTCTGAACGTGAACACGCCTCCTTTCCATATGTCGATCTTCTAAATGGGCCACCCTCCTCTGCTGATGCCACGTCGTGGAGTCAAGACCTGGGGCTGTCTGGTCTGTGTCTGAGAAGCTCCCCTGTTCTGGATCCCCTCCCGCCAGCTGTACTTCTCAGTTATTCCCAGGGACTGCCTGCCCACCTGGGGAGCCTGGCATTGAGATAGGAGTCTCTGCGCCTCTCATCTCAGAGTCTCGCCTTGGCTACTTTCCCAAATGCTCCAGTTCTGCTTCACATTCTGAATCTGATTCTTCAGAAGCTCAGCCAGCGGTCCTTGAAAATGAGCCCCCAAAGCAGCCACCTTTATCACTCCCAGCATCCATAATGCTAGAACTAATTGAATGGGTGGCCTTTTTTCAAGAAGATGCACATTTCCCCTAAGGGTGGGATGCATTGCTCTAATATCATTGTAAAAACTGATCCTACATGTTGCTTAGATGCTTAGGTGTCCCAATCTCATTCACAGATTAATTTTATTTACTTATTTATTACACCAGTAGTCCACCTTTCCTCCATTGTGGAAAGCAAGGAGGCTGCTTGAGCATTGCTTAACTTTAGCATGGTTTGTGGCTGCTCATGTGCTCTCAGGTCATGCCCTAATTCATGATGGGAGTATGCGGGTCCCAAAGGTTAGCAACACATCGCTATTATAAATGGAGGGCAGGGACAACTACAAAGACTGCGTGGCAAGGCAAGGAAAGACAAGCAAAATAGCTAAAACAGATTTGCTGGCCCTGTAGTGCTCAGATGTGCTCTTGCACCTTAAAATAATTTTGTGGTAGAAGTCCTGCTGTAATTCCCCCTTCTGTTCAGCTACTAAAAGTACAGCAGGCCTTGCTTTCTTTTGTATCTGGCCACCTTAGTTGCACCAGAGATACTAGCTGATTTGACCCTGGAGTGGAAATGTTAAATGAAGAATGGCTCATTTTATATATTCTAGCCTGGCAAACGTGTTGAAGCACCCCAGACTGGAAACTGGCTTAGGCAGCCTCCCTTACCTTCATTTTCTTCAAACACTGAATGGGGGGGGGGGTGATAGGAGTTGTAGTTCCACACATCTATGGGACACCAGGGAAGGGAAGGGCACTTTAAAATTTAGTGCTGGCCTAGTAAGCGCAATTGGTTAGAGGCAGTGTAGATAGCTACTGTGTTCCAGAGCATGTGAAAACACAAGAAGTGGGATTTCACAAATGCTTTTTATGAACAACAAATGAAGAAAGAAGGTGCAAGGCAGTGACAATTGGGGGCACTTGAAAGTTATTATAAACCATTCATCTTCATGGCAGCAGAAAATCATACTAGAAACACAGGCTTAATCTCACTCCATTGCATGACGAAGTGGGAGAAGCAGGCTTATGATGGGAAAAAGTCTTATTTCAAACCAAATATGAAAAGTAATTTCAAGCAGAGCTATAGATACTGTACTCATCCAGTGTACCATCAATAATATTTGACAATATTAGAGATTTGGTTAGATTCCAAGTCTTCTCATTTACTTATCCATTCACAAAGCTTCAACCAAATTTTCCATGACTCACTCAAATGCTCACATTCAAATGTGTTCTCTGTGTGTGTTTGATCAAGAATATAAACATTTGGATCTGTTTCTGATCCACTAGACTTCTTTGGTTAGTTGTGTCCAAATTGCAATGGCAAATACCAACCCAGCTCACAGATGCCTGGGTTGTTTTTTTGAATTGGAACACAACAGCAGATAAATGGAATGCTTTGCAAATATTTCAGGAAGGCAGCTTTGTATAGTAAAATGGAATGTGACTGGCTGTAATTTCAGGGACTACTCCTTACACACACACAAGTTTATGTGAACCTCACCATTTTACTTAAACAGTCAATTCTTCTAATATCGATAGATGTGATTCTGCAGTTTGTTCAATTTCAGGTGCTTTGGATCATCTGTGCTCTGGTTAATGTCCTCACTGTGTCCATCAAGGCTCTTGTTTGTATTGCTTGATACCAGTAATGTTATGAAGGATCTTCTCACTGGATTGCATTGTGGCATAGCCTCACAATACAATACATACATTGTGGCAGTAATCCTGCACACCAGTTTCCACCAACCCAGTGACTCTCAGGTATTTTGGATTCCCTTCAGCCCAAGCAGCATTAGAATTGTGGTCCAAAATATCTGGGTGATACTGGATTGAGGAAGGATCTCAATACATTTATCTGGAAATAAAATCCATGGAAGTTACTGCAACTTGGTCTTGAGTAAACAATGCAGGGGAGTGTATCCTCTGCCTTCCTTATGCTTAATAAAGAATGATTGCTCCTGGATTAGCAATGTTATATTGTCCCAGACACCTTGCAAATACGATGGCCAGACTGAAATCCTATGCTTTGAAGCAGGGTATCCTGTCAAAATTTGGGTTCACAATGGTTTCATGGCAAGCTGCATTGAAATGGGCAGAATTTATATAGCCATTGAACTTGGTGGATGGTACCTTTTCCTGGTCAAAACTGGCCTAGCTGGAAAACGTGCATCAAAACCCACAAGAAACATGGATAATGAACCTTATAGTAATGCATTAATATAATGATGATCAGGATAGGCAAACAATTTCTTGCATGATATTTGAAAAGCTTTGCATGAATTATCAGTTGACTGAATTATCGCTTGCCTTGCCTGAAGCTTGTTGGTCCTATTGAACCTTACACCCAAGATGTCCAAAGATCCAGTCTTATACACACTGAATTCAGTGGCCTTACTTCTGAGTAGATTTTATAGAATTCCACTGTATCTTGCCTAATTTTCAGATCTCAGCCTCAACTAGAAGAATTCCCACCTCCACTGTCCTAACTTTTACATTTTCACTGTTGAAAATTTGGAAAGGAATTAAACACTTCATGGTGAATGATATTTTATTTAATCTATTGCCACTGCATAAAAGATTTTTGAACTGCAGCCCTAAGCACATTTAGCAACCTAGTCTACTGAACTTGGTAGAACCCACTTCTGAGTAGACATGTATAAGACTGTAGCATTAATTAACAACATGGTCTCTCTGAAAATTGGCTGTTCTTCTCTGCTAATGAAGCCATTACTGGAACTGTGTTCAGATTCAGTCAATTTGGGAAGTTCTTTTTGAGAAATGTTGGAAAAAATGATTGCTATAAATATTCCGTTATTGGGCACATCTATGACTTGTTGGGATATTTGGAGGATATTGTGGAACTTGTTATAAATTTACTGGTTCCAGCAAAAATAGATATGGCTTGGATCCAAGGTACTGTGAGCAGAAGGAGAAAATGCCTTTGTGCTGTTCTGTTAACTCTTGTGCAACAGCTAATGCAAGATACTGTGCTGTGCAGTGCCACAAAGTATCAGGGTTTCTGGTACAGTATAAGAAAGTGAAAAAATATACAAGCACTAGTGCAAGAATTGGCAGAAGATAGATCTGGATTTTCTGGGACAGCTCTGCAGTGATTTTTCATACATCAAGGACTCCTGATTCCCAAATTTCTAACAGCAGCAGCAATACAATGACTCCCTACCCTAAATTATGCTACTGAATTGAAGAATGTTTTGGATTGTCATGTGGAAAGGCTGTAATAAGCTCCATTACATATTGGCACTCAGAACAATTTATTATTTTTTATTTTTATATTACATTCCTGGATAGGGATGAACAACGCATTATCCAGGCTAAATTGTTTCTTGAAGCTCGGTTCACCTTATTCTTGTTCCCAAAATGTTGGCATCCTGTTTTTCCCTTTAAATGAGGAAAATTTACATTCAGATAGGGCAAAAAATGTACCAAAATGTACACTTTTTCGCATACATTAAAGCAGGTAAATCCATTCTTTTTGAGAAAAAAACATGCCATTTCCAACAATGCACAGTGTTTAGAATAGGTCCACAACTTTGGAAAGGTGCAAAGATTTTCTCTGAAAATGTGCAGATGTTTACATTTGGGGTTGTGAATCAGACTTGTTACAATGTTTTGGAAACAGAAACAAAATTCCCAAATCCCTACTGGAGCTCAGAAATCTCGAATCCTAAGAGTACATTGTTTGCACTAAGCTCCAGTTGCCTGGTCTCAGGGTTCTGTTAAAAATGACAATGTAGCCCAAAGTTTGCTGTAATATAAAAATTCTAGTTTGTCCTGGGAATGGCCTTGATACAGAAGATAATATGGATCCTGTGCCTTTAATTGTTTAGAAGAGCAACAGTTTTAGCAACACCTGCTGATAACATAACAAGCAACAAATTCTCTCCTTCACACACAATGAAATGTGTAGGCACTTGTCCTCTTTTGCATCTAGTCACCCTGGATTGTGTGAGGCCTTCTATTAGCAGATAGGTACCTTTACATCCTTTTGGTTAAAGAAAAGGTTCCCTGTCTACTAGCAGAACCATACTAGATAATGGAATATGATGGCAGGAGTTCATGGGTTATCACTGAACTGTGAGTTGTTCTTGAAATAGGGCTACTGTGTTGTCTGAACCCAGCGGCTTGACAATCTGTGGTTTGTTAACAACAAGCAACCTATAGTTCTCAATCCAAAAACAAACACTGGGTTTCTTGCTTGTGATTAACAAATCATGCTTTGTTACTGCAGCTGGGTTTAGACCACATGGTAGTGTTTCAGCAACCACCCATGGTTCAGCAGCAATCCACACTAAAAACATGCTCAACCCTTAAGTGTGGATTATGGAATTGTCTGGATGTAATTGAGATAATCTTACTAACACATACAGAATGAAGATTTAGTTGTTATGGCAATGCTAACATATTATGCCTGGATATAGAAGACATTTCAATTTAGTCTCATTGTTTAGGATGTTTGTGATGTTCTGGAATAATGCATGTATTAATCATAAGGCAGCATAATTTTATTATAAATTTTAATGGAATAGATAAATTTGACTCTCTCTATATTGTACTGCCAGACAGTCCATTCTTGATTTCAAAAGAAAATATCAGAAGCTACATTATACCAATCAATTGAAGGCACAATCCTATGCATGTTTAGGCAGAAAATAGTCCTACATTTCCCAGCGTTTTCCAGCAAGCAAGACTGCCAGGAATGTTAGGAACTGTAGGCCTTTTCCTTGTCAAAACCTGCACAGAATTATGTTCTCAGACTATTTTCTGGTTTAACTAGTCCACCTTGTTCTGACCAGCAGCAGGCTCCAAGGGTTCAAGCAGAGATCTTACCCATCATACCTGATCTGAGAACAATGGACCTGGGACTTCCTGCATGCCAAGCACATGGCCTCCCACTCAGCTGTGGGCCCTCCCCAAACATTTGGGATTGGTGTGTTAGCTTTGGCTAATCAACCTGATATCCTTCGGCTTGTCCAGGCTCATCTGATTTCCCTGACTTGTATGAGTAATAAAAAAATGGAGCTAAAAATTCTCATGAGAACAAGCCTTCTCAAGTTATTTTGGCATGTCTGCTTTTAGCCCCATTTGTAAAGCAAAACAGGAAGTACAAAAGTATACTAGAAAGAGCTGACTTAATTCAGAATTACATAAACTTTATCTGGATGTCAAAAATATGGTTCGGTTTGATTAGAAAAGTGACAGTTCCGGTTTTATTTATTTGTTTTGTCTGAGATCTTTTGTCTTTCCTTCTATGCAGGTATGGCAAACAGACTTTTGGGTGGCATACCTTCTAGCAATGATTAACTTTTAGTGATGGTTCACTTGTAGGTTCTACACCCTCCCTCTTCCCAAACTTGCATTTAATCAAGATAGAACACATTGCAAAAGACACAGATAGCTTTCAAGGGCCTCAAGAAAACTCTTACGACTGTAGCTTTTCCTATCCCAGTATTAAAACAGTGGGAAAAACTGCACTTGCTGCACTTGCTTAGAGAGACAGAAACCCCTTTCAGTCTGGAAAATGGTTGCCCTTTTGGCTACTTCAAATGGTCTAATTTTCCTGAGCACCCCAATTCACTGCTGTCCTCCAAAAAGATTCTAAGCCATACTTTTCTGCAGTCCTCCAGGTACTCTTGTGTTAAAATTATCATCCAGGATTGTTCCTGCTCAGTCTTTGAGGATTTCAAGATAACAGTGTGAATTGAAAGTTATAAGATTGATAGCAGCATGTAATTGCTTTCTGCTACAGAAATGTCCATAACATTACTGAGAAGCGGGGGTGCACAACCTACCAGATCCCCAAGGCCTTTTCTGCACCTCCCTGCGCCACTGTAGAATTCTCAGACACCTATACATTTGTAGGACATACCTGGCTGTCATTAAGCCCAGGCAGGCTGGTCACATCCCCAAGCATCATCAAGGTAATTGGAGCATCCCACTTGGCCAGGGATTGAGAAATCTCCCACCAGAGCTCCCAGCCCAACCTCCAGGTAGTCCTGCCTCCCAGGTAAGTGCAGGAACCATCTATATTCAAATAAGCCAATCAGTGTTTGCAGCAGGAATTTCAATCCAACAGGCAGCTGTCATCGCTCCCTGATCAGCAGAAGTATAAAAAGGGACTCAGTCATATGCTCCGGACCGATTGCCAATTTGCTGAGATCAAAATTATTCTTGAAAATAAAACAAAGTTTTGCTCCTCTCACTCTTGTCATGCTTAATTGGGCCAAGCCCGGACCCCTTGTGTTCTTCACATTCCGCTCCTTCCCCCATATATCCTCATACAGAATACTGTTTCCTGCTGCTGGCAGCAGCGATGAAAGAACATCATTATCAGGATTGCTGGGGGACAGGTGGAGAGATGGGTCTCCCATTCCCACAGAGCCACATTCAGATCACTGGACTATGTGTAGGTTCCCAAGCTAGCATCACATGCAGCCTATGGTTCCAAAAGATTATACGCCCTTGCAACGAATCTTTTCTATTAAAGATCTGCTAAATGGGACTGTTGTGATTCATAAAAAGAATAGAATCAACAAATCCGCATTAAAAATCGAACAAAATGTTTTTGAGAAATACATTTAGTAGTTATCACCTATTTGCATATGCAATCCAGCTGCCTTTTGGTGTCTGACAAGTTCACTGGATTTGGCCAGAAACCAGATATACTGAGTTGGTGTACTTGAAAATGCTTTTGCTGTTCTTCTAAGCATGCAAGTAGTTTCCACAAGACATTTGAGCCCCCTGATCACCCCCTCCTCTTGCCTTTTTTCTTTTTGTAACTCTCTGGAATGCAGATATTTTGGTTAATTTTCTCCAGCTGTCACAGAGTCTCACAGGAAAATGACCTCGTGGAGTGACCACTTCCCTAGCCCTTGATTTAAGTATGCTTTGTTCCTAGCTTTCACCACATTATCCCCATCACTGTCTGGGGCCTTTAATGAATATGGAAATTAATATGGAAAATGATTTCAGATTTTCATAAACTCAACCTGTACCTTTGAATCACATTTATTAGTGTGCAGGACTATTTTATATCATTTGATTTGGGCAATGTTGTAATATTCCAACCCTCCCCAAAAACCAGTAGGCAGATATGCCATCAGAAAGTGCTCATTGGAAGCAATGGTCCACCTTGGAAGTAATAATCCACAAACAATTTAACTTGGTAAAGGGTGAGACAGACAGACACACACTCACACATGCACGCACGCGGGCACACACACACGAGTATATTCATGTCATTATATTCAAGCTGAAAACACTTTACATATCGGTGTTTTCTGCATATTTCACTGAAATAGTGTGGTTCATGGAGTGAGAGGTCACATCTTAATGCTTCAGACAAATGATATACACCTTAAATAAAAGCCATGGGCACTGAAGATTGGTATTCATTAAAAACTAGTGAAAATGAAGAAAACTAGAATAGCTGCCTTGAGTGACATGGTTGTTTCTTTCATGAAATAGACAGACAGACAGACAGACAGACAAATGGCAAAGCTGATGCTTTCATTTGACACCTTCATATAGTTGCTAGGACCTTGGTCTACTTCTCATGCCTGTTCTGACACCACTTTTCTGGCTCTATGATAAGGGAGATAGTGTTTGGATATTTGGAAGTACCTTAAAATTCTTTGGTTCCATAATTTTTGGGCCACAAAATTTCCATTGCATCGGTTTAGCACTTGATTCCCTGCTGCCATTACTTTCTACACAAGGAATAATTTTCATCCATCCATCCTATTTCTGTATATCACGCCAGACAGCTCTCTGGGTATCTTATCTTTGGGGGGGGGAGGGGTTGTCTAGGAAGAGCCTGCTTTGGGTCAAGACCAATTGGGTCTCTGATACAAAGTTCAAACATTTTGCCCTTGGATTTACCAGTCATGCTAACTGGTCAATGGGTGTGTTTTGGATGGACAATGAATAGCTTTATAGCTTTCCTACCTTTTTCCTCTATATCAGTGCTGCTTCCTTGAATTTTGGTGGTCATTTGATGCCCACCAGATCACATCTCAACATGAACTGGAGGCATCAGCTAAGACAACACATATTTGTAAAGTCCATGAAGGAGTTATCCTTGCAATCACACTTGGTAAGATGATGTGGTGTCAGATTGTTTTGACTTCCTAGCTTTGCTCACCTCTTCAGTACTACCAAGTGCAGAAGAGGCTTAAGTGATAGGGCTATTGTGGTGTTTGTTGACTGGCATGCAGTATTATTTGTAGATGTGAGCAAGCAGTCTGGTAAACCATAAACGAAGCCAGTGGCAGACTCAGCCTCTCCTCCCTTCAACCCAGCAGTATGAAAAGTCTGTTCTGATGAATCTCAGCAGGAAATCATGCTAGCAGCATCCTTCACAGCCAATGGGACTTTGACGCCGTCCTTCACCACCTGCTGTGGTCCTTCACCACTTCCACAAGCTGAATTTTTCTCCTTGGTGTGACACAGCATGCAATAAGATGAGGGATGCTCAGAGAATAAAGACTGCTCACAGGCAAGGGAACCTGAATCAGTTCTGCGCACAAAAATTGGAGAAAGGATGCTTGCATAGCTTCAAATTTGTCATCATTTGGCTAGTTAATTATAAGTTGGGAGGGGAGCGTAGGTTGAAATGTGAATACTAAAACACTCAAATCAGGCTTCAGAAGTAGAGTGAAATGGGACCATTCCCCTGAATGGTTCAAAACTAGCCATGATTGATTCTCTCTTCTGTTATACCTGACAATGCTCTATTTGAGAGCAGAAAATAGTATGCAGGTAACTTCCAAGGTAATTGCAAATTCTAAATTAGATCACCTGCATTCACACATATTTCGAGGTTGGACAGGTAATCACAGGCTCAGTTTTAAGATATTTGAAAATGTGTCGGTGATCCGTTATTACTGTTTACATGGTATGCCACACATGCTCTCCTTTAACTTTGGGCAAGAGCCCAAAATAAAGCTATGACCAGTTAATTTCCAAAGCAATGTGTTTGTGTCTTCCTTTCAGCTCTGTCCTGCAAAGGGTTTCATATGAATCCAAACAGTAGTTACTTGGTATTCAGCATTTTTTCTCCAAAATATGCCTTTTACTTCACTGTTTACATAAGCAGCTAGGCATATTTACACTGGATATTTTTCTCAAAAAAGGCAGCAAAATATAAAATAATGTTGTATATATCCTGTGTATATCCTGTGATAGTCAGCATCAAGCATTTGTCACGTTTATTCAGAATAATAGTTATTAATAATAGGTATCATAAAAAATAGGTAATTCCCTTGGAATTTTTACCCTCCAAACATTATCATTAGGAATTCTTTTGCTTTACCTTTTAAGGAGAGCAGCAGTTTCCAACATGTCAGGTTTCCAAATCACCTGATAGTTTGAAAGGAGGTATTTGAGTAATTTCTCCAAGCTATAAGGTGAGCACGGTACTGGCTGTATTATTTTAGGAAATGAGCCCAAGCCCTGTAGAAGTAAAGCTAGCATATAAATTAAAAACATCTTCCTCCCAATTTAATTGGCTTCCCTACTGCACCATAATTTAACACTGACATTTTTTTATGAAAACCAACATAGTTCAGTGATTAGAATTACACTTATTAATGTATTAAAATATTTACATGTCACCTTGAAAAAACTGAGATAACTAGATCCACCATGGGTCGTGCATGAATGTAACTTAGCCCTGAATATCCACTACTGGGAAGGTCTAGCCTAAAGCTCCTTCTGTTTATGAGGAAGAACAGTTGCAGTCACGGCTAGGGCACACACTAATGAATGCAGCACAATTTCCACTGTGTTGAAAACATGATCTTCTGCCACATGTCCTAACAGAAGTCCAGCTGCACCGTGAATGTTTCCTGCTCCAACAGTCATTCCTCTTGTTCAGCTAGAATCTGGCTCCCTGTAACCATAGCCCATTATCCCTTGCCTGGAATCTGTTGAGAAGAGATCCTTGCCCTCCTCTGGGTGACAAGCTTTCAAGTACTTTAGGAATGCTATCACATCTCTTCTCAGTCTTCTCAAGGCTAAATATGCCCGGTTCTTCCCGGTTCTCCTCATAAGGCTGGTAGGCATGTAATAAGCCTTGTGTCTTAAAGCCTAAGTCACTGGAGCCGGAGGTCAGACTAGATGGCTCAGGGGACCCCTTCATACTTGCTCTGTTTCTATGTCTTTAAATCAATGTCTTAATCGAAATGCAATTGCGGGACAAGTGGGAGGAGTTCAATTAGGATGTGCACACTTTGAAAAGGAAGTTTTAAAGTTATTATTCATTAGCTAGGTGCGAATGTGAATAAGTGAAGGAGTGGAACAATAAGAGTAGGGAACAAACTAACAAAAAAAAAAAAACATTTCCTCCACAAAAGAAAATCTTGGAGAGAGAGGAGGAGACGTGAAGGGGAGGGAAAGGTTGTGGTGCTGCTTGCTGCCATTCTCCCATTGGGCGAAGCCAGCAAGACAAGCCTCCGAATTCCTCTCCATCTAGAAGGTGCAGTATAAATGAGAGCAGAGCTACTCCCCTGTGCTGAATTTTCTGCAAGTAAGATCCATGGAATTGAACATTATTTGCTTCTGGGTAAGACCATTCAAGGCGATGTGATTTACTTCTGGGTAGTTACACATTTCAACTAGTTGTTTCTTGAGGCAAAAAGAAATAAATAATTAAGAAGGCTTGAAACAACATTGAAAAAGTTGTTTTTTCCAAGAAAGGGATAGGAATGTATGTGGGAAACAGTATTGCATTTACTTGCTAGTTCACTGGCCAGTCCTGTGGGGGTTGAGGAGGGGGAAGGCAACTGAAGGCTGATGGGCTCGTCAAAGACCCTGCAGTGCCATGTGCCAACTCCAACCCATCAAAGCCACGCCTCTCCTCTACCTGCAGGACTGCAACGACACTCCAAGACTGAAGCATTCTCCATGGGGAAAATGCAACATATTAAAAAGTCATGATCTAACTGGCTTGATGAAATCAGGGACCTGATGGCTGAAATAGTATGAGGAGGATGCTTTGGGTCCAGTAAAAATGCCAAGTGTAGATTTCCTCTCATACAGGACTGCCACTTGAAACAGGAGTCCTGTGTGAATCGCTTTTGCTGTGAGATTGTTGCATCTAACTCCTGCAAGATCAAGAATAATGCAGTTTTGATCAAGAACTGCAGACTAATCTGATCTCAGACTAATCTGATCTCAGACTAATCTGATCTCAGATTTTGATCAAGAAACCTTCCTTGTGGATTGTGGGAATGCAGTAGACATAATATATCTTGACTTCAGCAAAGCTTTTTAAAATTTATTTTATTTATTTATTTAAAACATTTCTATGCCGCCCCATTCGCAAAGAGCCTCGGGGCAGCTTACAAAACAGACACTTTTGACAAAGTCCTGATATCCTGATTACCAAACTAGCTAAAAGTGGATAAAATGGAACAAGTATCAGGTGAATTCACGGTTGGCTACAGGATCAAACTGAAAGAGTGCTTATCAATGTCACCTTCTCAAACTTTCACAGAAACAGAAAGTGGGTTTCTGTGGGGCTCACTGCACTTCATTATTTTCATTAATGACTTGGATGAGGTGGTGCAAGGAATGCTTATCAGATGACACAGAACTGAGTGAGATAACTAATACTCCAGAAGACAGAAACAAAATTTAAAGTGATCTCAACAGGCTGGAACACTAGGCTGAAAGCAACAGAATGAAATTTAATAGGGACAAATGCCAAATTCTGCACTAGGAAAAAGAAAGCAAATGCATAGTTGGTATCTATAGATGGAGGATACCTGGCTCAAAAATAGTACTAGAGAAAAGGATCCTGGAATTGTTGTGGATCATAAGCTGAATGTAAATCAGCAATGTGATGTGGCTGCAAAAGAGGGCAAATGATATTTTTGGAGGTACCACTTCTACACCACATAAAGTTCTAGAACGTCTCCTTAGCACTGGGTAGGCCTCATGGTAAGTACTACATCCATTTCTGGACACCACAGTTTTAAAAAGATACAGACACCCTGGAAGAGTTCCAGAGGAGGGCATCAAAGATGATCAGAAAATTTAAAAGACATAGAAACAAAGCGAGTCAAAAAGGGGCTCCCGGGCCATCTAGTCTGACCTCCGGCTCCAGTGAGTTAGGCTTTATGACACCAGGCTCATGACATGCCTACCAGCTTTATGAGGAGAAAGTGGAAGAACTTGGCATATTTAGCCTTGAGAAGACTGAGAAGAGATGTGATAGCATTCCTAAAGTACTTGAAAGCTTGTCATACAGAATAGGGCAAGGATCTCTTCTCAACAGATTCCAGGCAAAGGATAATGGGCTATGGTTACAGGGAGCCAGATTCTAGCTGAACAACAGGAATGACTGTTGGAGCAGTATGGTAATGGAACCAATTACTTAGGGGGGGTCACAGGCTGTCCCACAGGAAACACTCACAGTGCAGCTGGACTTCTGTTAGGACATCCCATCTGTTAAGGATGTTTTAACCTGGAGAGCTACATCAAGCAGGAGGCTGGACCTCATGGTTTCATTGGCCCCTTCCAGTTCTCTTATTTTAAGACTCTGAGCAATAGTATAGGATAATGGAAAAAACACCTGATCTTGGAATGAGGAATGAATTGGTTGCTAGATGTGGGTAGACATATTGGCATGGTTTGCATGTAATAACAATTCAGAGTATCTTAACTCTGGGTTATTGTTACTTATAAATCCAAAACCATAGGTAGTTCATGGGTTGTTTCACCAGACTACAGAGGAAATGAGCAAGAATGATTAAAAATAGTCACTCTACATGCCTTGCCCGCTCCTCTCTTTTCTTTCTGAGAGTGTGGTGCGTAAAATCATACATGATGAGTGGACTGAGAGACATTTTCCTCCCTTTTTCACAATAGGAGACTATGCAGTAATCTTCATGAACCTGAATGATGGAGGATTCAGAACAGATAAAAAAGTACCTTTTGATACCAAAACTATTTCTTCATAAGTAAACAATGGAATTGGCTTCCAGAAGGTAGAGCAATGACCTCTTATAGCTGCCTCTGCCATGATTTTATCTAATTTCCTTTTTAAACATCCAAGAGGCTACAGGTCCTGATAGCTATTTATTATTCCCCAGGATCGAACATATTATGCTTCTGAATACCAGTTCTTCTTATGGTCTGCTGGTTCTTTATCATTCAACAAGACTTGGGCTAGGTGGTCCTGCAGATAGAGGGCACCTTCAAAACACAGGCCTATCCTTGTAAAGGATACATTGCCACTGCCTACATCGCTTCTGGATACTTGGACATCAAAGAATGCCCATTAGTAATTTTTATTGTACAGGAAGGCATTTCCCTACCCCCACATTTTTCCAGATGCCAAAACAACACAACATATGGAATGATTTGCCACAAAATAGAAGCTGTCTTTTCTTCAATAGGGTTGCTTAAAGTACCCATTACATATTTGGTGGTTTATGATTTTTAAAATGAAGATTAGTTTGAGAAAAGCATGGCACTTTTTCTCTGTTGCAAAAAAAAAATAGAATGATGCCCTTGTATTTTGGGGCACTGTTATGGTGAACTTTTCCTTTGCTTTACGTTTTCTCTTTCATTCCTTTATTACTATAATTGTATTATTAATCAAGCTTCTCTGGAAGTGAGTGGTTCCTGGGAATATCATGTGTCACTAAGTAATCAAAGGAGCAACTTACAACTTAATACAAGTGATGTGCTTTATTAAAGGTGTGACCTAGGCATGTTTAGAAAGAAGACTTTTCTTTGTCTACACTTGTACAGGATTGCACCTTAAGTGAGTTTCTTACACAGCCATTACTGAGATGAATGTTCACTTTTCATGACTCTGATGTTCTCCCGCTAAGTCCAATCCTCTTCCTTCCAGTTTCTCCTTCAAATGCCACCTGCCTGCTACTGCTGGTTTTACTTGTGAGAGCTATACATACGCGTACACCTGGTATGAGAATTCACAGTGTAACCCAGGCATGTGACCAATTTCAGACAGTCACAATATTCACCTTGCTCCCAGGATTAAGATAAGAGACTATATCTGAGTTCACAGCATTGAAATATTTTCTCAAATTGTAAGTGAAAAATGGGAAGCCACAGTGAAGTTTACATTTAAATACTGCAGATGATCCATGAGCAATTCTGGGGCACATATAGGCCTTATTTAAATACTGCAAAAGGGTCATTTGTCCACATTGTTTTTGTTTCATCTCTTGCTGCTAGTAACTGGTTTACACAATTAAAATCAGCCATGGTGGCGTATATAAAATGTGGCATGTGCCAAGTGATCGCCATAATTATCATCTGGGTACAGGTTGTCATGTCAACTGAACCTGAGCAGCGTGGCTTGTTGGAGGGGAAAAATACCCTGTGATAACCCAAGAGTAGCCAACGGGTTCTTGGGAGGGTTTTTCTCCACTGAGTATGCCACCTGGATGCAGATTACATAAAGCACTGCCAGTGGTGATTAGAGAAATCATGCCCTTCATGTGCCCCAATTTAAGTAAGCCACCATGGCTTTGGTGGCTTATTTGATTGTGCAAGCCATGTCACTGTCTGTGCAGGCCCAGAGTTGTGATTTGTTTTATTGTAAAACTGAAGGGGAACCAAAAAAAAAAAAAAAGGACTGTGGTTGGTTAGGCTTTTTTCCATTAAAAAAAACCCTTTCAGCTCAGTTTTAGGTGAAAAACTGCACAGCTGTAATGCCTTCCATTTACAGCCTGCATATATGAAAGATGTGTAATGTTAACTGAGCTCCCCCCCCCACTCCCCCCAACTCTAGTCCCTAAAGGAGGACCACCCTGTCTGCAGAATCTCCAAGGGAAAACATGGGGCGGTCTGATCAGAAACTGCCTTTGTTGGCAGAAATACACTATGTTGCATTAACCAAAACAGCCAAAAATTAAAATAAAACTTTTTTATGGTGGCTGCTTTTTATTTAAATATTCATTTTATTTGTGTAAACGGATCTCATTTGGTCTTTACATACCAACATCACAGAACTATCTGTAAGCCTTGTTTACATTTAGCAGTGGAAATTGTTTCAAGCTTTTCACAGAACCTTCAAAAACAATATACACTGAACAGAAAATGTGTTGGATCCCCCACAGCAGCTCCCCACTCAGAATATTACATTCACTCCTGGATAACCATTTGCGGGACAGAATGGACCATATCCTCAATCTCACCTTCTAAAGCTTGTTTTCATATCAGTGTAAGAGCTGCTGTGGTGTTGCTTGCTTAGAAACCAAACCCATCGAAGTCCTTAGTCATCATCTATGGTTTTAGCCCTAACTTCTTTGCTAAATTGCACAGATTAGATCAGGTAATATTGCCACTTTTTAGTGGCCCTATGGTATAATTTAACTACAGCTAAACTTCTACTGCTTGTATTATCTGACCACGTCACCCAACGTTCTGAGTTTAGCTGCAATCCTCAGAGCGGCTGGGGAAAATGGGTCGACCATATTTTGTGGGCTGTAAGTGTTGTAATCCAAAGTATTTGGGGATGGTATTGAATGGGTGATTCAGACCCATTGGCTTGTTAACTTTATTAACATAGAAACAGAGCAAGTCAGAAGGGGTCTCCCGGGCCATCTAGTCTGACCCCCAGCTCCAGCCGGCTCCGCTCACAACATGCCCGCCATGTGCATATCAACTTTGAGACAGAGGGATTTTTTCCTGGTGCTGGAAGAACGAACTCACGCAAGAGCTCAAGTAGTCTTTCATTGGTTTGGGAACAAGTATTCCTCTGCTTCTCTTGCTACCTCAGATCTCTTCAGCCAAAGTCCCAAATGCTAACTATTGCATTGCCTTCTGCCAGCCCACTGCTTCATAACTGTCAGCTGAGCTTAATAAGCTGGGTTTCATGCCATCTATGTATGTCTCCTTTCTGGGGAGTAGTGCAAACACACACACATTTATATGCACAGATATGGATCAAAACAGCTGCCTTCATTTTGGGACACCACTATGAGACACCATAGACACCACTATGGGGCTGTCATGATGAGCACCCGCATGTCATAATTTAGCATTGTACCATTGTTGAGTAGCCAAACTCTCTGCTGTTGTTTTTCTGCAGCAGACTAATGAAACTAACACCCTGAAATTTGTCTTTTCAACTAAATCCCCCCCATGGATTATGCTGGTTCTATTAGCATAAAAATATGCTAACAAACCCTGCTGAGATTTTGACAACTGGCTTGGGAGCAGGGACTACTTTTATTATGACTGAAATAATATGGAAATTGCTCCATCTCATGCCAGATCAGTTAAGACCTGCCAAGTGATACCCTTAATCACCTTGTACTCTAGCCCACACTAAACTGAGCACTAAAAAAGTTAGCTCAGTTTCTAAGTAGTATGCGATATTTGTAAAATGAGATTGAAGGTGTGAGATTTCCTTTGGCTTTGCTGATGAAGCTTTATCCTTTTCTTCTTTTCCCCCACCTCACCCCACCTTTGCCTGGCATTCCTGATGCGAAGGCCTGCCTAGTTTCTGGAGCCATGAACCATATGAATCAGAGAGAACCCACCCTATGCTTTGGCATGTCTGAAAGGCCTGACAGTTCCTCTTCGGTAATAATTAAACAAGTAGAAACTGGTTGCTTTGGTTAGCAGACATATGTGTGGAGAATACAAATACATATTGCTGGGTGTGTGTGCCTAAGGAATCTAGGCACTTGTGGTTGGACTTTCTTTTCCAGAAATATAACAAAGGTACTTTATCCAACAATTATGGCCAGTGTCATCTTGTTTCATTTGAATTGGGCTCCCTTTATGTTGTCCTTGGTTAGGCTTTGCATGTGTTATGGTTATAGTAAGTTAGGTGAAGCAGGAGGTAAGGGATAAAAATCCAGTCTCAACTGGCATATCACTTGGTATGTGTGTTTATGTATGTTTGTATAATGTACATGCACATATACAATGAATATATAAACTACATAAGTAATTATCAGGAAGCTGTTACAGTGTTAGGATAGGCAAAGGCTTAGCAGACTACAGTTTTTCACATAGAGAATGTGGAACCACAGCTCTGGAGAGCATCCATGCACTTTGCTGCCTGAAGCTGCACATCCAATACAAACTTGACCAATGGTATGATGCACCCAGAAGACTGGAAAGCGCACAACTGAATGCCTGCTTTTAAAAGGGAATCCAGGTGGGGAACCCAGGGTATTACAGGCTGGTTAGCTTAATATCTTTTCCAGGTTAAAAGAAGGAAAGCATTATTAAAGAGAAAGCAGTCAACTGTAAAGAAGACCAAGTCTCGCTGGAGAAAAATTGGCATGCCTTCTAAAGGGGTAATGACTGTGCTCTTCATGATTGGAAGCCCTAGTATCAGAAACGTCTGATCATCCAGTGCAGGCTGGGGGAAGCAGTGGAGACCATCTTCACCTCTTTGTCCTACCACTCTATTTTACTAAATTGACTTGTCAGCCTGGTGATGGCACTTCAGAGAGGGTAAGAAAAAGACTGGAAAAGTCTGAGAATAGCTCTTATCTGAGCTTTCCAAGTGTTTTTCCTTCATCCTCCTCTCTTGGTTTTCCAGCCCTGGAGAACAGTTGGCATGATTCTTTCTTTGCTTAGCTACAAGATGACAGAGATTCAGATCCATGGCTCCCTTTTTTGAAGTCAGAGTACTGCCTCCACATTTGGGGTGGGTGAAATTTCCAGTCTCCTATGTCCTACCAGACAGTGCCTGGTATCCTGTGGGCATAGGATGATCTAGTAAACTTTGTCTCCTTGGATCTGCAAAAGCTTTTTACAATATTCCTCATCAAAGGTTCCTGAATAAACTTAACAGTCATGGAATAAGAGAGCTGGACCACATATGAATTGAATGCTTAAAGGAAGCAGAAAACAGGAATATATACAGATCTCACAATGCAGAAATGTAAAAATGGGATCGCACAAGGGATTGTATTACGTATCAGTATTACTGATTGATAATATATATTAGATGAATTTATGGAAGGATATTATTAAAATATACTTAGGTATGATTGATTAAATGAAATAAACTTAATGCATTATACATATTTACTTTGCTAAGGGAGTAAATGAATAGCACAATATAATTTGTTTGATGAAATAATGGTTGATTATTGGAAGTTACTTCTAGGACATTTATTATAAATAATGGTAAATGATATAATTGGCTCAATATGCATGTTTCATAGGAAAACAGATGCATATTGAAATAAGGCACAGTCGAGAAAGTACATGATGTCTTATGGGAACATTCAATTCATTCTAGGCTTGTTTCTTGGAAAGAAAAGTGGAACAAGGATGAAATTTATTGGAGCCCTATCAACTTTCAGTTTACAATTTAAATTCAGTTCTTATACACAGAGAGATCAGATTTATCAATGATTACTATAATTCAAATAGAGAAACCTAGCACAACAGACAAGGTTATACTCAGGTGACATGTGTTCAGGAAAGCTGGAAGCATAAGATAGAAATCAGAACAAGGAAGGAAGAAAATAGGACCTTGGATAGCTCCAAGTAGGGCCTGCTGACCAGAACTCTCTTACACTAGAATAGGAGGATGTTGTCTCAGCAGTAATCTAAAGCCAACTCAAGCCCTCTGAACTTTATGACCAGAAAGTTAGTGTGGTCAACTCTGCTCTCCTGGAATTGCTGATTGGTTCTTGTCTGAATTTCTAGCCTGCAGGTACAGAGACATGGTTTCTGCTAAGGGCTCATTCTCTGGAGGACCATGTCAGGGCTGCGTCCTTTGACTGAGAAGGCCTGTAATCAAGGTACTGACTGTTCTACTTCCAAGGAACTAGCCTGTACTTCATCCGCATCAGGATCCTCTATCACCTTTGGCAGGTCAGAGGCCTAGGGCTCAGAACACCCATTACGCTATCTAGTGTCTTCCGAGTTCTACGCTCATCATCCCTGCTAGATAATGCAAGCAGGGCATCTTTTCAGTGGTAAACTTTTTGAATAGTGGTGTCCTACTGCAGAGGAGCTTGTCCAGTGTGTACACTGTGGATGTTTTACTAACAAGTGGAGACCTTTCTATTCTCCCTGGCTTTTTAGACTTACAGTTTTTAAAATGTGATTTTTGCTCGTTGAATTGCTCTGGTCCTCTGCAATTGATTTTACCTTGGTTTTATTCTGTGACAGCTATAATTTGTTTTAGATTTTATACTCTGCATTCTTATACTTGTTTTTTATGTTTTTCATTCATTAATTCATTCATTCATTCGATTTATATCCTGCCTTTTTCCCCAAAGGGCTCAAGGCAGCTTACATCATTCTCCTCCTCCATCTTATCCCCACAACAACAACCCTGTGAGGTAGGTTGGGCTGAGAGTCTGTGACTGGCCCAGAGTCACCCAGTTGGCTCCATGGTTGAGCGGGGACTAGAACCCAGATCCTCTGAGTCCCACTCCCAGGCTCTTAACCACTATGCCACACTGGAGGCACCTAGCAAACTTCTATTATAGCTGTTGCTGATCCTTGCTTTTCCTCTTTATGGTTTTTTATGCCTCAACTGGGCTTGGACTGCAATAACCGTTCAAACAGGGGACATCTGCTGAGAACTTTTCGCTAAAATGCACTTTGGCAACCTGGAATGATGAACATGCTTATATGTGTGAATTAACCCAAGCGGTGATGAACATTGTAAGGATAGACAAATTGCAGTAGCAGCTTCTGCATCACATTCCTCTTAATGATACTGCCAAAAATTTTGTCCAGGTACACAGCTGGCAAAAAGAGAGAAGCTGGATTAAAAGGGAAAGCAAAGCTGTTAATAAACTTCTTAGAAATTGGCTATAGGTGGAAAGAAACAGATAAAAAGTTCAGATAGCAGGTTCATGGTGTTTTGGCTAAATAACACTGCTTCAGTATGGTCAGGATTCTTATAGTTAATATATTTGAAAGGACGTGTGATTTTGAACGAGTCCATTGAGTTTTTCCTGAACAAAAGAACTGACAATTTTGCAAAGACTACACTGGTTTCAAAGAACACTTTGGTGGTTGAAGGAACAGAGAGTTTGGAAGAGACTGCTGACCCCTAAAAACAGAAGCATTCAAATAATCTATGAAACATAGACATCAGTGTTCTGGTACCAGTATAGTGAATAATGTCTTTTGTTCCAGCTAACCATATGGCTGTATTGTAGGCAGAGCTGGCATGGGGAGAATTGCCAATGCTTTGTCAACACCATAAAGTCAACAGGAAGGGTCCATCACAGTCAAAGAAAGTTGGAAATGCACCTAGGTTTTCACAGAATCACCATACAGGAGTTTTGCTTCCATCAGAATATCTTATATACTACGACTGATTGGAGTCTTCCTGTTCTTGCAGAGCTGGAGCCAAAACTGCAAAACCTATGCTCAAGAGAGCAATATCAACAGACTTGGGGTAGCCCTGAAAGTTGTAGATATGCAAACCTTTAGAAAATCCATAAGGGGGACAATAAACACACAATTAAATCTTAAAATAATGCAGTAGTATGGAATTTTGGCTGAGTGAGTAGGAGAGAAAAAGGCAATCTGGTGGGAAGGAGAATGGACTGAAGAAGCAAAAGCCTAAAAACATAAAGACCTCTAGATAGATAAAAAGATCTGGTTCACACTTAACAACCCAGACTACCAGTAAAGTCTGGGTTGCCATTCAATCATAGGTTATTATTTAATAGAGAGTCATCATGTGCAGCCTTCCATTATGGCTTAAATATAGGTTGTTAAGAGTGAAGAACCCAGGAAGAGTACCATGGTTTGTTTGTGGATTATGGATTTGGGGTGGTTCAGAATTAACAATCCTTAGTTAAACTGTAGGGAAATATTCACATGTGACAACCCACAATTCAGCAACAACCCGTGATTCATTGATAACCATACTCCACCAATACTTTAGGTTGCTGTTACATGTGAACCACACCAAAGGGTAGAAAGAACTATCTCATTTCAACAGGTCTTATCTTGGTTCACCCACAGAAACCATTTTTAAATGTCCCCGTGGTACTGGCCATTGATATCAGCGAGTCTGTAGCTGGGACTGGGAACAAGTGGGACTATCTCCCCTCCATCAAATTAAAAAAAAATCCTTAAAAGGTGGCAGCAACAAAAAGATGCCATGCTATAAGCCAGTTATTATTTACATAGCTAATGTAAAGCGAATGCAGTTCATGATCCCCAGATTGTGAGCTGGAAGGGGCTGCTGCTGGAAGAGAGGGACTCAGAACAACCCTGCAGTGTTCACGTCATGCTGAATACTGCAGGTCTCTGAATAATTTACAACAGCTATGCAGTTATCCCCACATTTCAGGTTGGACTTATATAACTACCCTGCAGTGTAGTTCATAGTTATAATCCTATTACAGGTCAGAGGTGGAGCTACATAAATTTCCCCAAGAACTCCACCTTGGCCAGCTCAAACATTTAATTGCACAAAGAGGCTCCAATGATTTCTTGATTTGCATACAGACAGGTCACTTTTTAAATGTTCAAAAGGTTTAATTTTTAAACTAAACAAAAGCTGCCTCTGACCCATATTAGAGCAAGAATTGCTTCCTGTCTTTGATATTCCCTTCCCTTCCCTTCCCTTCCCTTCCCTTCCCTTCCCTTCCCTTCCCTTCCCTCTTTTGCACAAAAAACAAAGTTACCTGGTAACATGGTAACATTCCATGGTAAAATAAATTGATGGCACAATCCTACCTTTGCTTAAACAGAAAAAAGCTACTTCCTAGAAATTTACTTTAGACTTTTTTTTCTGTCTAAACATGCAAAGGATTACATCCTTAATCTAGAAAACAATTCATACCATGTTGTTTGCACCATGAGTGCCACTGATTGTACTCTGTCGGTAACTTTGCTTATAATTTAACAAATATGTATGAGGCATGCGAAGGGAATAAGAAATCTGTCTTATACTTCTATCAAACTTGGGACTTTTTTATTATTGGCTGGAGAAATGGGACTTGACATAGATTTAAATATGTTTTTTAAGTTATCATAAATGGAAAAAGAAGGGTGTGGCGGCTGACACAGCGGGTTCGATGTTTTTGATGTTGGATGTTGTTTGTAGTTTTCTTTTTGTTTTTTAGGATAATCTCAAATAGAACTTATGTATATATACACACACACACAAAGAAATCTGTCTTACATGGGGCTCTGAACTACTGCTTTATGCTGAGATTTCAAACTGATTGTGGATCCTGCCTAAAATGGAATTTGTGCTGGCCAGGTGTATTATATTCACATTGTTTTTGCAGACATGGTTCTTGCTATGTAGACTGCCACATTCCCTATTTAACTAATACTCAGGTCTTGGGTGTTCTCATGGATAAGTATGTCAGTGATAATCAGGAGACACTGGGTTTTGTAGTCTTCCAAACACACAGTGCATTCTGACTTGGGTCAAAGCCTGTAACACTTGCACAACTGCTTCCACTAATACTAATAATAATGGAAGAAGACGCAGCTCACCTCCTTGATAGGTATCATGATTGATTCAGTTCCACTTTTGTACTACTGGGCTGATTCTGTCTCTTGCAGATCCTCCTGGAAATCGTAGGAGGGTATACGGGCTCCATCAACTGGGTTAGAGCTAAGCTCTATCATTGTCCTTAACAACAGAGGAAAAGAGATAGCAAAAGGAAGGGAAAAGAGAAAAAAAGCCCTAATGGTATGGGGTGGGGGGCTAACACCCTCCAGCCTAAACACTGTAAAAAGCAAAAGAAGACTTAATTAGGAAACTGGAAGGGAAAGAACAAGAGCTCATCCTAAGTGAATTGGAGTGTGATGAGCATAAAGAAAACTCTTTTTACAGCATGTTCTTTGACTCCCACTGAGTGCTTGTTTCTTAGACTTCCTTGCCTAATAATGTTAGCATTTAAATGGACCAAGGAAGCTTTGATGTTAACACCTCATTGAGGTGTAGAGTTCATACGTTGACTACTCCTATTCTTTGGCTGGAAACAGTTTTCTGCATGGCTAGCTTAACAGGACAACAGAACCTGGATTTGTATAGAGATTGGAAAGGCTATTCCTACAAAGAAAAGGGCTACAAACTTCATTTATTTTAACAGAAACCTGCCCTTAATAGAAGAGAGCAAATGTCTAAGGAGTGCCTCAGACCAAACAATTAGCAGCTCCTGTGAGTAGCATAGCGTATTCAGAAATAATGGTTATTAAAATTAACAAAAAGTTCTCAAGAATCTGTTCTTGTGATAACATGCTAGGGCAAGGATAGGAGGGCGGGAATATACCTCTTTCTGTCTGGTTTCATGATCACAGCCCACTGTAGCTTATTTAAGCCACAATCGGCTGCAGTGAGTGCTAGTGCCAATTTTGATTATTCAATCCCCAGTGAAGATGGATTGGCCAAACCTAGACAGTGATGGTTGTTTAACTATCAAACAACCTTCAAATAACCCATGACCTATTGTAGGGCCATCTAAGGGTTGTTGAACCCTTAAATGATCCTTATTGGCTGAGTTCAGTCAATACCATGGCAACTACCCACCAGGACCTGAATATTCAAAATGGCTGCTGACATATGCTGTAGTTGCAGAGAACATGCAGGCTGGCCTGGTTTAGTCTGTGTTATGTTATTTACCATGAATTCCATGACTTTGGGCAGCAAGCATGTCAGGACAAAGTAGGCATTGGAAGCATGGATGAATTTCCATCATTTGTCTGTTGGATCAGAAAGGAGAAAGATGCAAAATGTCACAGAAACTAGTATTGCACTGCAACCAGCATTTATGCAATACTTATTGACTTTAAAAACAAAATTGGATATGTTGAACTGGTGTTATGAATGCTCCAAGCAATGCAGTACCTGACCAAATATATTACATCTTTGTTTCAGTTTCAGATTGTAGATGAGTTACAGTCAAGACACTTGGTAAAAATATTTTGTGGAGCAAACTCAATCTCTTCTTTATAGTTTCTTAGCACATCTCTTAAAAAGTTCAAGATTTAAAATAAATTAAAAGTTCAAGAGTTAAATACAATTTTCAATTTGTTCAAATGAATATCTTGTGGGATGGGATGAGGAGAGGCGGCTTAGGAATACAGTCATATCAGCCTGCTCTCCTATGTAAACAAGCAACCCTTTCAAAAGGCCTCAGTATCAGTCTAAGTACATTGCTCTCCTTAGCATCTGCAAAGTCATTTGAAGAAATGTCATTTGTTTTTTCTTAAGTTGCTGAGAGAAGTGAACTAGAGTTTCCACAGAAGTTTTCTGAAGTGTTAACAGCATACTTTGTAGTGACATGTGGATGCACAAGCACACACATACACTTCCTCATGTGTGTTCTGAAACACACAGGAGGAAGAAAAAACTGCTTTACAAATGTACTGCTCATATCTCCAGAATGGAGCACAGCACACTGGATTAATGTAGTAATGAAATCTGCTATGTTGGTGTCTGCACAGCAGAGCTTCCCAACCTGTTTGGACCTGTGGACCTACTGGGAAGCTGACAAACTTCTGTGGGCACTACCATAAAATTACTGATCAGTAGATTGCCACCTTGGGTTCAGTCTGTCCCATTTATGGAACCTATGCATAATTTCTAGAAAACTGTAGGCATTTCATATAAATTCAGGCACATAGGTCAAAAGTGGAGGCAGAAACTGAACCAATATTGTTGGTGGATGCCTGCAGGCACCTTGTTGGGGACTCCTTGACTGGCGCCACTGGAGGAGTTGTGGCAGTTGCAAGGGCCACGCTGGGGAACCCTGACCCACAGTGCTTACGCCACAGACTTGATGCTGAATTCTGATGTCTAAGGTCAAAAATACCAAATGGGGCTTCTTCTACTTTTCACTCTCAAAGAACCTGGGTTTGGATCAGCACCATAATGCTCTGAGAAGAGGGTTCAACCTGATGCATGGTCATTTTCCTCTGAAATTCTCCCACCCTCCACACACTGGGGAGGGGTAATAAATAAGTGGGGAAGCCTCCACAAGGGGGCTTACCAAGAAAAATGCTTTCAACAAATGGGTGGGTGGGATTTTATGTTCTTCTTGTGAAATATGGTGGTCCTGATCTGTACTGAGGCCCTGGAAAATAAAATACAAGCGAGGTCTCAACTACACACAATACAATTAGCTGAATGTGTAGTTTGGCTTTGAGCAACAAACGACAGTGAAATTTGAATGTGCTTTTGCATTTATCATGCAGGATTTTAAATACGTAAATTGTAGTAAAGGAAAAGTGGAGAGGGACAAATATCAGAGCAGGCTTGGAGAGGAAATTTAACTGTTTTCTCCCCTGATGCAGACCTGAGGGGAAAGCCTTCTTCTGAAATTAGCATTTGCTGGAGGGATGTACTGACCTTACAGACAGCCTTTTCCTCAGCATTACCACACAGACAAAAGAGTTAGTTTTCCTCTTCATGTGTGCCATGAGTGCTTTAATTACACATGTGTACATGTACAAACCCACACAGGAGATGCTATTTGCTTAAAAAGAAAACCCTGCACATTAAATGCAAAGACATGCTTAAGATCATGTCTATTTTGCTCCCAAGCAACTCACTGCCTTTTCAGAGCTGTAATTGTGGAGTCACTTGGAAGTGTGAACTCACTGCAATAGATTCAACAGCTGTGGGTGAAAAAAATGCATGGAAAATTTAACATACACATATTTCACGGCAATTTCACAAATTAGGATAGAGAAGAAAAGACAGGATAACAAGGAGGGCAATCCCTAGGAAAAGGAAGAAATCTAGCATGAAGGAGCCAGACAAGATTAGAAAGGAGTAATGCATGACAACGGATCTTAAAACAGCAAAGAGGTGGTACTTTCTTATACAAAAAATGATACCTGCACAATGAGAGAAATGATACCTGGACAAAGATCTTTTTGCTATAGCTGTGTCCAAATAACATCTCCATCTGAACACTGGAATACATTGTATATGGATCCTCCCAGCATTGCCTCTATGGTTTGGAAGCCCTAGGAAATAGACTCTCTTCTCCAGTGAGCCTATATTTTCATTCCCATTGTCATTCGCTGCCCTTGTTCCTCATTCTCTTTCTCATCACTTGCTTATTGACAAGCAGAGAGCCAGCCAACAAGTAGGCAATGGCACCTGCTGGTCCTCACCACCACCACTGGCATTGCCTAGAACAGAGCAAGGGACAGGTGGACAAGGACTAATGAGGAGGACAACTTCAGGGGGCTTTCATCATTGGACTCTTGCTGGAATGTGAGTCCTCCGGAAGTACCTTCCCAAAGTTACACTTGATGCTGGGGCTGCTTCTGCAGACCTTTATGAAATGTCAGTTGGGGAAAATCACAGCAGCTAGGCTGCTAACTGACATAGGTTATATTTTTATTGATTTTGCCAGTTTTTACCAGGATAAATTACCAGTTTAATATGGTAGTGGTGTTGACTGTATGACCAAAAAAAAAAATAATAATAATCCAAAATCCATATTAGCGTAGTATCTTTGTTAAGGCAACTAAAAGATCCCAAATGTGGGCCAGCTTTTGAAATGTCCAGATCATTGTTAACTCAGGAACTCCCCCTTCCAAATCTACTTTTAGAAACACAGAAACAGAATGAGCCAGAAGGGTCCTCCCAGGCCATCTAGTCTTATCCCCAGCTCCAGCCAGCTCCACTCATGATATGCTTACCATGTGCATGTCTAGCCTATCCATGAACACCCTCACCAATGGGGCCTCAACCACCTTCCGTGGAAGCCCATTCCATACCCTAGGGATCCTAACTGTCAGGAAGTACTTCCTGGCATCCAAACTGAACCTTGGTTCCTTGAGCCTGGCTCCGTTGGAGCACGACCTGCCTTGCTCCGCAGGGGAAAACAGGTCTCTACCCACCTTTGTGTAGCACCCTCTCACGTATCTATATGTCGCCAACAGATCCCCTCTGAGTCTCCTCTTCTCGAGGCTGAAAAGACGCAATTCCCTCAGTCTCACCTCATACGGCTTTCCCTGCAATCTGGCCAAATATCTGGATATTTGCTTTTCCAAATATCTTTGTAATATCTTGCCTCACACTGGGATCAAGAGATCTCAACAGCTTGTTGGGGGGGGGGGTTAAATCATAAACTAGTTCACAAGTAAAGAATAATAAAATGCAATAATCAATAGAACCATAGCACAAAACAGTTATATATCTCATTAAAGAATGAAGGTTATCGGGTAATTGTAGCATTCAGAAAAATGCCCAAAAGATAGATATTTTAGTTGAAATGCAATACCCTAGGAGCTAGCTTGATCTCAGTGGAAGAGACTGATCTGCAGAGAGGCTGCAAAACAAGTGGTGTAGTGGTTAAGAGCAGGAACTGGTGGGGAGAGAATCTGGGTTCTAGTCCCCGCTCGGCCATGGAGCCCACTGGATGACTTTGGGCCAGTCACAGCATCTCAGCCCAACCAACCTCCCAGGGCTGCTGTTGTGTGAATAAGACTGAGAGCAGGGCATGGAGAACAGTATAAGATGCCTTGCGTTCTTTAAAAAAAGAAAAAGGGAGGATATACATCTAATTAAAAAATAAATAAATGAACATGGCTACAGTTCTGCTATGGTAAGGGAAGTGTCCTCTTCAAAGCATGAATCTGGAAAAGAATGCAGAACTGATATTGTTCATTCCAAAAAGTATGCCTAGGTCCTGGTCAGACAGGTGTGGAAAAAAGTCATGTGGCTCTCCATGCTTGTAAGAACGTGCTTTGTTCTGTGTGCCAGAAAGCACCAAATAAAAATGTTTTCCTTGCAAAAGAAGTATTTTTTCTCTCCCTCTTTTGCAGGGTAGGGGGCTTTTTTTCAATCACCTTGCCAGGGAGAAACAGTTTTCACTTTAGCATTTTAAGTGTAGGAAGTGGCCAAAGACTCTTATTTAAAATTGCCCATGCACTGTGGCAACGTTACAGGATTCTTTGCACAAAAAATGTTGGCAGCTCTTTCTGAACTCCCACGAGACCATGTGGCATTCCAGAAGAGATGCCAGGCTGGAGAAACCTTTCTGTAAAGAGTCCCATGCTGCTGCAAGGGTACAGGGCATTTTTAAAAGATTATATGTAGAACAGAAAAAGTTCTCATCCCACACTTAAAACAGGAAGTGAAACCCCTGCCCCCTCCTTTCCAGGGAGAAAATTATGCAAAAGTCTCATCTTGCGAACTACTTTCTCTGGAGCTTTCATTTTGCCCACACAGCCACAAATTGCTGAAAATAAAAGAAATAAAATACAGTGGTGCCTCGTAGTTTGAATTTAATTCATTTCAAGAGGCCATTCGAACTCTGAATTATTCAAAGTCTGAATCATTTTTCCCCATTAGAAATAATGGGAAGGGAATTAATCCCTTCCCAGACCCTAAGCAATACCCAATTCGATAAAGCTAAACAGCAAATGTGCATAATTTAAGTTAAAAATAGCACAATTACATGCAAAATTATAAATTAAAACTTAAAACAATACAATACACAAATATGTACTGTATAATAAAATGAAAATTGCATTTACTGTGTCTTAGCGAGGACTGGTGATGTTTTCTGCTGTTCTCTTATATGTACAGTATAACCAAAAATAAAGTGAAAAAAGTACTGAAAATGCAGAAGCTGAAAACGCGCAAGTCTTTCATGAGATGTTTCACAGCGAGATGATGTTTAAGCAGCAAACGCATTTTTTCACTGCAAGTGCAGTTCAAACGTAGAAGCATCGTTTTAACTTTGGAATGATTTTATCTCAACTTTAGCATTCAAATTCTGGATCATTCGAAGTTAAGAGTTGTTCGAACTACAAGGCACCACTGTATTAAGCACAATGCTCCTTTTCACATGCTGGTGGTAGCCCAGAGATCAAGCCCAAGTCAGTGGACTGTTAGTTTGAGATCTCCTACCACCCGACACAACTGTGGGAAGTTTTTCTTAGCAGAAATATCTGCACATTGACATTGTACACAGAATGGAACCACCATCTACTTAGCACCTCTTTGCTCATGCTTGGCTTTTTAGCATTAATCGGCTGCTACTAATATGGTTTTCTTTTTAGCTTCCACTCCATTCAGTGACATCAGTTTTTTCCATCCTGATACCTTCCAGAAGTGTTGGCCTTTCTCGTTCTCAATCTGTATGGCCTTTATCATACCAGCGCAAAGAGAAGACTTCTCTGCGTTTAAGAGTAGCTTCAGCACTAGAAACTATCTGCTCGTTTCTACTCCAACTAATACGAATTCATAAAAATGAATGCTCAAGGGCTTTATAAGCAGGACAAAGAACAGCATATGGGGCCAGAAATGAAGTCGAGTGAACCACCACTAAAATACCCTCCTGAACTGCTGTCTTAGTTTCCTCCCCCTGAGCTTGGGCCTCACTTGTGAAACTTCACTTATTAGCAGCACAATTGCTAGCACTGTCCTTTTAGCTTCACTCACTTTTCATTATGCCACAAGGCCTTTCTAAATTCCTGGCTGTTCTAGTGGATGCAAAATGTTTTCTTGTTCCCTGGGATACAGGAAGAGAATTAAAGTTATTTCCCCTCAGCACCTTTGTGATCACCAGGAAAAAATTATCCCAGCTAATTTTGTGTCCAGACTAACCTGATTTGTTTTAGCGAAGTTCCCCAGAACAGCTTCTCTCGCAATATTTTTTACTAGGCTACAGATACCTGAGGACTAAATACACATCCCACATCACTTGGGCAGGCTGCATTTGAACAGGCAGGGACCTAATCTTTTCTCAGCTGCTGTTTTTGGTGCAGTTCAAGGGGCAAATACATGCACTGTTTGTGATGTCTGCCACACATACTTAATTGAGAGAAGTGTAAAGGTTTACCTTCCCAGGCAGCAGTACTTTGGGCCATTCACAATAAAAAAAACTTTCCTACCTGTTTCCTTCTATTCTTGATCATACTTTTAGGCATAAAAAACTGGTTGAATTATTTGAGCAGTAATGCTATAATGAGTGAGTAATACCAAGATTTCCACATTTGGCACACAGTTTATTTGGTGCTGTGTATGTAATTTGGGCTTCCGTGATCAAAGAACATGTAGGGATTCTTCTGGAAAGAGAGCAAGCAGTGGGCATCATTCAGGCTTAAACAAGGTATGATGACAAATACATATTTGCCACCCAAACTAAGCATAGTATCTCATAGGGGTGGCTTCTCTATAAAGTGCGGAGTTCCCTGACACCATTCACTCTCTCCCTGCAAAGCGAGCAAGCCATAAACTTACTTTCCAACCCTTCTGTCCTTCTCACCTCCATTATTGTTAATGATAGTTGCAGGCCTGTCTGCTCCTTCTTTTTGGCTGGCTAAAGCAAGCTCAATTGCAGCTGAGCTTCTCTAAGAAGATGGCAGGCTGGCATTTCTGAGGCAATTGCAAACTAACTATAATGTCTCGCTTGATTTTCTGAGGCTGTAAGAGTCTCCTAAGTGAGCTAAGTCAAAATATTGAACGATGCATAATTCATATGTTACAAACTGTAAATGCCTTTGCATGAGCTTGTTCAGAAATGCAAGAGGAGAATTGGCCTTACACAAGAAGGCAGTGCTGAATCAGGCAAAGGGCCCATTCATTTGGCACTGTGCACTAAGCAGCCAGCCAGATACCAATATACAGAAATAATATTCCACAGAAACAATATTTTGCAGAAATAATTAAAAATGCTTTAAGGTACAAACTGAACAGCAAGAATTTATAAGCATTTGAAAATCTTCAGGAATAAAAAGGCAGGAAAAGAAGTGAGAGTATGTACCAGGTGGACCCCTCTGAGCCCTGGCATTACATCCCTGGGAGGGGCTTCCGTTGAGAAGGTGCAAGGAAGAGAGACAACTTGGTATTCAGAACAGGACTTTGACCAGATTCCTGGCAGCTGGAGAGGACAAGTCCTATCATGCTGCTCATATTAGTAGATAATGGTGGGGAAACAGATAGTAGAAACAACAGTTAATGCAGTTTGTGCTGATTCAGTATGCCATCCCTCCATATTAAACTTGGATTACCAGGAATTTCACGGGGGTGGGGGGGATTTCTATTGTTTTAGGCAATAGTTGGCCACTTCTTCTAGAACAGAGATATAAAACATTGAATAAACTAAAAATGAAAATTGGGCCTTACTCAAGTGACTGCCCGGCCTGCATTTGCTGCAGGCCTTAAGAAGCCAGGAAAAACACTACCATTCTGCAACTGTTTATCTCTGCTTTAGCATGGGATGATAACTGGATTATTTTACTACTCTAGCATTTCTGTCTTGCTGTTCATTTTTTGCTGTATGTGTTTCCAATGCTGACAGTAGGAATTTCTGTTTTGCATGTAATGCCTTTGTTTTTACTGATACACATTGTCATCACTCTGAGGATCCTTTAAATGGTAGAAATGCAGGGTTGGACATTTTAAATAGCAAATAAAATAATCAGAAGACTTTGAGGGTCTTCCCTATCACTACCAGCAGTATTTTTCCCCCAATCAGGAATACTTAGATCATCTCATTGCTCTGAAGTTAATTCGGATGCAAAAGTAACAGTCACATTTAATCAGTCATTTGTCTATAAATGCATTATTGATTTTAGTTCTACAGTTTTCCTATGTAAAATAACAACAACAATGCTGCTGATGATTATGATAATGATAATGGGCCAAATAAGATAAAGCTCTGCAGGGACATTACATGCAGTGGCTTTTGTGAAAAGCATTAACATGAAAGAGGGTTCAGCACCGGGTTAAAGGTCAGGTCAGATAAACTCTTCCTTCTGATATGTTTTTGTAAAGAGGAAAGAGCTTTAGAAAGCAGGTCTGTGGGAAGAAGCAGTCAAGAAGGGGGTGGCCAGCAATGTCAAGGGTGTTGGCCCACATTTTTCTTCTGGTGCAGCCTTTCATCCTCCAGCTGCCAAGCTCTATTATTTTCAAGGCAGATTGTCAATTTTTAATATCAACACCAGCCTGTCTGGTTCTGTGATGCCTCTTTGCTTGGGTAACTTAATGATATTAATGACTGCTTAGAGGGTTTCTTAAATGCTTTCCTTTTAGGGCTCAGCGATGCCTCTGTAGTGCATAGTGTAGAACTGCCCGATCTTCCAGGGGGATCAGCATGGCGTTGATCTATTGGACTCACACCAAAAGAAATGGGGAGAATTTTTTTATTGGAGGCTCTTATGGGTTAAAAGAAAAAATAAGCCTAGCACAAGATTTATGATTGCATGACACTTCTTTGGGTTAAGGTGGCTTGTTAACAAGATATTTTCAGGGCCCGGAGCAAGGGACTAACAATGGCTTTTATGCCTGCTGGAGGGGAAAACAGAGGATAGAAGAAACAGGCAATAGCATATTTAAATAATTTGAGGAATTAAGTAGTTGTAGGCACCTTAAAGGCAGGATAAAAATCATTTTAATTTTTTTCCGCATTAAGCAGCCACATCTTTATTAGCATACTTTGATTTTAAAGATTTTAACTATGTATTTTTTATTCTTTTTCTTCCTTTTATACTTCATTGCTAAGGGATTTTATTGGAAGTAAAATGGTATATAAACCTTATAAATAAATAAGAAAATAAATAAATGAAACTAAATAATTTTAGTCTTTGGGCTTAAAGACCAAATGGTGTTAGGATAACCCCCTCCTAAGATGTTCATGTATATTACTCATTTTTTCAAGATATGCTAGACAACTCCTGCTCTGTTTAGGGGGCCCTGCTTGTACTGTGAAAGAGTTACTTCCTGTCAAGTACTCTGTGATTGTCTTGGTGTTCCACCAATAATGGCTTATAAAATAAGAGACCCAGTACCAAAAGGCTAGAAAGAGAAGAGATTTGGCAGTTTAATACTCCTCTGTGATGGCGGGCAGGAATCTTCCTAATAAACACGCTGCTGTTCTTTTCTTTCATGATATGCATCAGTTAGTTGTTTCATAAAATTAATAGCCGATTGAATAGATAAAATATCATTTGGCTGGGCAGTTTCAAATGCATAATAACTTGTTTTGGTTTGTTATCCCTTAGAGTACTACATAAGAACATAGGAAGAGCCTCACTGGATCAAACCAAGGGCTCATCCAGTCCGACATTCTGTTCATACAGCGGCCAGCCAGTTCTCCGTGGGAAACCCACAAAAAGGACATGAACAGTGAATGTCCCACCCACGTTAGTTAACCATTGGTGTACATGGTGTACCTACTGCCTCTGATGCTGGTAGTCACATGCAGATTTCAGGACTATTAGCCACTGGTGGCCTCATCCTCATGGAAAAGGGTGGTCAATCCCTTTGTAAATCTGCCCAAAATGTGACTACACCACATCTCATGGAGACACATGAAACAAGTGTATCTTCCTTTAGTACTCCTTTAACTCCATTTTCAACTGACAGTCCAACTGTCTTCCTTGTAATTAATTACCAGTTTCTTATATATTTAAAGATATGTGCATTTAAATAAATTAGTATATATTACACAAATATATAAAAACTTACTTGAGTTGGCAAAAACAAGTATTTAAAGAATTTTCAGTGCTTCCATTTTTCCAACTTAAAATGTCAGCATTATAAGGAAAGTGCATGCATACTATTGAACTTTCATTCCTTTAAATAACTACAGTATCTGCTCCGAATGTGTCTGAATATGATATTCAGGTTGCACTCTCATATGCACTGGGCCTTTTTAAAGTTTCAGTATAAATATGCATTGTTGGATTGTTCCCGCAATCAATTTTTGCTGTTTGGGAAAAAATCAAGAATCTGGATGCCAATCAATTTAAGTCAGCCAAGAAAATTCTGATGAAAAATTTCTGGAAAACACCCATTACTGCCCACTTTGTATTTAATGACGAGGTGAAAGGCCCACTGCAAGAGATAGTTCTGAAGAGAAGCCACATGGAAGCTGGTCTGAGTTGGGCCAGTGGAAAAGGCCTCCCTTCCTTCACATCTTTCCCTTGAGGCAGCCCTGTCTGCAGATGGAAACAGTTCTAGGATGTCCTTGCCAGGCTGATGAATATTATGCAGCACCATTAACTTGTTTTGATCTTATACAACCTACTGTGTAGTGCTGCGTGGGAAGTTGTAAAACAAATCGTAACATAAAAGTATAAGTGTATTTTTTAAGCTGGCATACATGCCTATGGCTACTAAAATTCTTAATCATTTCCTTATGGCTCATAAAAGAGGCAATCTGAACCTAAATACCAGAAGAGGTTCTTATTTCTGCATTCTCTTTTCTACCTCCACAAATTATAAATTATCTTTTTTTTGGCTGAAGATTACTTCATTAAACTTTTGAATGAAACTTTTGAATAATATCTAAGTAGATGATTAATTACTCCTTATTGTGGTGGGAAGAAGCAGGTAGCAAAGGCAGTGATTGATTACATCAAAAGCAAAAAAATATTTGTGACAGAAAAGTATGGTGGCTGCAGTTTGGAGAAAAGTTTGCATTTGCTGAAACATTGTCCCCACACCTTAGGAAATACTTATGATGTTTGTTTTGTTTGTTTTTCCTATAAAATAGGGACCATTTTCTGTTCAATTCTTTGGATGAAAGAGTTGCCTTTAAGTGCCATGAGACTTTCTTCCTAGGAAAGTTATACTCATGATTTCAGTCTGACAAAATTACACTCTACAACCCAATCTAAAAATCATGCACTGTAGTTTCTGCACAGAGTTGGAGGTTGGACTAGATCACCTCTTTTTCATCTCTGTGACTCTGTGCCAGTTGCTGGGGAACTTGGGCCAGAGGGTGCTGTTGTACTCATATCCATGGACAGCTGGTTTACTTCTGTGTGAACAGAATCCTGGACAAGATAGACAATTGGTCCAATCCGGTGTAACTCCTATGTTCTTAGACAGTCCCAAGCTCAGCCCCTTCAGATAAAAGGATCAGGTAGCAGATGATCAGAAAAGACCTGAGTTGCTTCATAAGAAAATTCCAAAATCTGCAGTCAGGAATTACTATAATCTAGACTAATGCCTTAAGCAGAAAATTATGGACAAGATTTTGCAATATCTTGCCCGATAAAGAGATGTCCAGATCTCTTTATCAGGCAAGATATTACAAACTGGTCTAGATGGTCACTAGTCTGACCTGATAGTCGATAGCTTCCTATTCCTAGCTGGTCAAGGAACTGTTCGTGCAAATGTGTGCTGTACACAATAGTGTGTTTCCTTTCTGATTTATCTGCTGGTCCTGCGACTTTGGGGCCTCTCTAAAAAGCAGCCACTTCTCATCTGTTCAGGAGAAGGAATGGTGGTGGAGGGGCTGGACATACCCCTGAGCCTGACTGCCAAACAGCTGATTCTTGCTTTTTTAAAGAAGGGTCTTGAACATACAGTCTTGGATGCTGTGTGTGTGAACCCGCAGACTGGGCACACTGGTTAAGTTCCTATTTATTTATTTTTCAATTTATATCCTGCCTTTTTCCTACAAAGGGCTCAAGGCAGCTTACATCTCCTCCTCCATCTTATCCCCACAACAACAACCCTGTGAGGTAGGTTGGGCTGAGAGTCTGTGACTGGCCCAAAGTCACTCAGTTGGCTCCATGGCTGACTGGGAACTAGAACCCAGATCGTCTGAGTCCCAGTCCCAGGCTCTTAACCACTACTCCACACTGACTTTGTTGAGATCTACACCACCTATAGATTTCAACAAAAAATATATATTTGTTTCTTCCTTTCTTCCTTTTCTTTAGTTTTAAACGTGTAGTTTTATGCTGTGTTTTTAATGAATGTTTTAATTACTGTTATTGTACTATTGTTATTTTAACCTTTTGTAAGCTGTCCTGAGGCTTTTCTTTTCTTTTTGGCAAAGGATGGGATAGAAATGTTTTAAATAAATAAATAAATAAATCCTGAGGGTTAAAGGGGCACAGGGGTTTTATAGAAGTGAGGTGAGAAAAAGGTAAATAAACAAAAAACATAAAACAATGTATGCAAGAGTCAGTTGACATGCATAAAGGATTCCATTAGACTGAAGACCACTTTCTAAAGCCTCTCGTGTATGTCTGTGAGGTCAAATTATGCAATATCTTTTTGTGTTTCTATGTGTGCTTACATGGACTGGTCTCTTAATTATATTAGCAGCTGTAATGTAAGCACTCCCTATGATCTGTGTTATAATTAAAGATGTGCTTTATCTACACTGAACTAATATCTGGAATTAGAAGACCATTTCAGCTAGAAAACCATCTGAGAAATTGTGAGTCTTGTATTCCAGCAGAAAGATTTTTAGGTTTTTATTTAGGTGATGCGTTGTACTTTGGTACCACATGTATTTCATCATTGTTACACGTGTTTCCATGGTTAGCTAAAGCAGGAAGTCATTCTATTATATTGAAAATACGGTGTTCTCCCCTGAACCTTCAGCCAAGAGTATGTGACGAATGTAAAGGAACGAAGGTGTTTTTCACAGCAGAAATTGTTCCCAAGCATGCCCTTTCAAAACATGCTGCATGTAGGAAGGGACCCTTGGGTAGCATATGCAGAAAGGGAAGGATTCTTTTTTATTGGCCTTAGTTGAGAATCTTTGCACCAAAGGGGAGTTTTTCGGGTAGTTGAAAGCTTGAACATCTGGCTCCTACATTATTTCCAGAGGTGTGCGTGTGTGTGCGCGTGTGTGTGTGGCAGGAATGCCAAGGCCTCAATTCCAGATATTCTCAGCAAGCAAAAACTCCTCTGGGACGCTTGCTAATGGCATAGGTTAGAGCAGTCAACAAGCAGCTCTTTGCTGTGCCAGGGTCACATGTTGAACAGACCAACAGGGGGTTGTAACAAGCTTGAATGAATTTTGGCTGCAGCAGAGATTCTAGGCAATTTCGAAAGCTGAGATGAATTTATTGTCTCTTTCATAACTATTGTCAACGGGTGGGTCTTTTTCCCAAATCAACTATCAAGTCAAAGCATTCTTGTTTCACACTGCTTAATTAAAGCCTTCCTTTTTAGAAAGAGATGGTGTTTCAGCAAGAATCTATAGATCAATTAATGTTGGCTTTCTCTCTTGATCATGAATTGAAATAATAGTGCCGGCTGTGTGGCCAAACGTTAACAATAGAATGCTATGGATATTCTTACGACCAGGTTTTTTAGCAGCCCCATGCATGTCCAATCAAAAGTAAGCCCGGCAATGGCCAGAAAAACATTTTATTTGTTTATTTATTTAAAGCTTTTCAAACCTGTCCACTACAAACTTCTCGGGACAGCGTACATTACTTTAAATCCATATCTAGCAGTTATATCTAGTTTATCATCTTCCTCATCATTTATTAGATAATATCTATAGATATTCTTTTTCTTCTAAAGACCTCAAAGTGGCTTATAGCATGCTTTTTCTGATGCTTGCAATCTTATCCTCACAACAACAACCCTGTGAGGTAGGTTGAGTGGAGAATCTGTGCCTGGCCCAGCTGGCTCCATGGCCAAGCAGAGACTAGAACCCAGATCGCCTGAGCCCCAATCCCATGCTCTTAATCACTACACCACCCTGGCTCTGTTATTTCATATAATTGCATAATAATTAAGTATTATTTCTACTCTAGTTAGAGCAGTCCTAGTCCAAATCAGAACTCTAAGCTGATGTTCAAGGAGGGTTTTGGTTTTCTTAAAATCATACTGGCTTCTCTGAGCCTATTGCAGAGGGGCAGTAAAAACGGAGGGACAACTTAGTTTCTAAATATATTAAAATAATGTCAGCTGTAGCCCTTATTTTAGGTAATTATGCATAGGCTTACAGCCTGATTGTACTGTAAATGTCACAATGTCTATAAAAATAGCGATAAATAATAGTAGATATTGTGACAGAACAAAATACCAAAAAAACAGTGAACAAGCTTCTGTAGTCTCAAGAATGGTACATTAGGCTGGATATTAGGCACAGATAAAAACAGGCTGAGGAAAAAAAATGACTTTGAACAGAGTAAATATCAGATATAGACCTTCCACTGAGTCAAGAAACCATGACCTGATTTGCCTTTTCAAAATTATACACCAGGACTTATTTAACTCACAGTGGCTTATTTTATCATGGTGCATGTAGTGGGTGATTAGAATAATCATGGAATAAGGCATGGCTTTTTGTGTCATATAAAACAGAGTTGGATATCTTGTTGGAGGGGGAACAAGCCGTCCAATAACTCTTGGGCTGTTGCAGAGTTACTAGAGGGTGGTCCCAACCTTCAGCATGACATGCCACCCAGTCTGGGATGTCACCACAAGCCATGCCCCAGTGGTGATTGTGGAAATAATTCCTGGCATGCACCACAATTTAAATAAGCCATAGTGGTCTGTTTTTATTGTGGGAACTTATCTGTTGTTTCTCTTTCTCCCACCCTTTCTCCCTTACTATCCAGCCCACAGAGCATGTTGGGCTTGTTAAAAGTTTGCACACTGCTGTATAACAGCGTAAAAACAGGACAGTGAAGAAAGCTGACAGGAAGATAATTGATGCATTCAAAACATGGTGCTAGAGAAGAACTGTGAATACCCTGGACCAATGAAAGATGAACAAGCCGGACTTTTCTGTAGAAGGAAAAATGAAATATCTGAGGCTGTCATACTTTGGACACATCATGAGAAGACAGAACTCCCCGGAGAAGACAATCATGCTAGAAGGCAGAAGGTAGAAGAAGGAGGCAGAAGAAGACAGAAGAAGAAAAAGAAGGCCAAATTTGAGATGGATGAACTCCATAAAGGAAGCCACAGCTTTGAGTTTTCAAGAGCTGACCAAAGGCCATCTTGGAGGGCTCTCATTCATAGGGTTGCCTGTGAAGTCAGAGATGACCTGCTGGCACATAACAATTGCCAATGTAGTTGCTCCTTTAAAAAGATGCTACTCTACTGTTGCTGTTATATTGCTTTTCCCTAGTGGGCCAGTAAGCCTACCTTCCATGTATATGTCCGTGGCACTTTTCGCCTGCAGTCCTGTGGTCTCCAGGAGGACAGCCCAGCTACCATGGGGTGGATCACGTTTCCAACTTGAGTGTCAGAAGGAGCAAAATCCTCCTTCTGAAGAAGAGATTTGATCCTTGATGCTTCCTGCCAGACCCTACAGAAACAGCTGAGGCCATTGCCCGACTTTGGTAGAGGCAAAAGGCAGGCAGATTAGGAGGTAAAGGGCAACATAGAAGAGGCTTTGGATCACTGTCCACCCAAAGTCCACCCAATCCCCAGACACCAAGAATGGGAAACATACACTGGCCCTAGAAGTGGAACACATCGTTTCCCTCCTATTGTTCCCAGTGGGAGGGAAATCAGCAAGAAAAGGAGGAGGAGGAGGAAGCAGAAACATAAGAGATTCCTTTGCCTTCAGATCTTTCCATCCCCTTTGGTAGGATTGCTATGCCTATTACATAAAATGCTTTTGAATGGGTTCCTGAATCCACCTTCATATCAGCAGTGATGTATATGGCTTCACTGAGGTTGATTGGGGCATCATAATTTTAGTCAAGGCTAAAATAGAATCTGCGTCTCCAAACCTTAAGCATAAGCCAACACTTCTCATTGGATCACACTGGCTTCCACTTTATTGCATCGTTGCATTGTCATTCAGCAGAGGTTGATCTTTCAAATAAAAATATTTATCATGCAAATATTTGGAAAACCTGTTGTGTGCTTTTTCCACATGTCCTTGTACTTCCTTACAGGGACCTAATTGCATATCTAAAAGCTATATAATAAGACTAATCATTTTATGCGGTGTTCTTCAAGCCTCATTTTCACATTTAAAAGGACCTGCAAGAAACTGCTTTATACCGGAGTATCAAACAAAACAACAACAGCAAGATAATAGCGCAATTTTAGATTAATACATTTCCAGGAATGTGGTCTCTGTATCTGGAGAGGGTGAGGGGAAGTGGCCCATACAATTTTTGTTTTATAGCCTTGCTTTTTTGTAAAGCAGGCAAGTTAAAACAACAGGATTTAATTTCCAGATTGCCAGGGCAGCTAAAGGCTAATGCAGTGTACGGGCCTCCTTTTATCTTTTCTTCCTTTCCTCCATTCCTCATGTCTCTTTAGGTGTTCCACTTTGCCACTGTGCTGTTCAACTTATTGGCCTAAAATATCATTGCAGGTGATTTATAGAACCCGATGGTTATTGTATGGCTAATGATTCATGGAACTTCATTAAATACCAAGTATGCGCCTGCTTACTGTCTGTGCACACTGCACATGAGAACTTTTGCGCTCCCCCTTTGCAAATTGCCCCCATTAAAGTCCCAGACAAAAGGTCCTCTCAGTAGCTTACATATTTTCCCACATGTGAGAGAGCAATTGGAAACTTCCTCTTGATAACTAAAAACTTTTGAATTAGAATTTATGAGAAGGGTCTTTTGGTCTCATTGCCTCGGGGTTGAAACAGATCCCAGTGTGTACAAGCGCTCCTTTGATGCATGGAGCTGCACAGGGTAACATTTTTGAACAGGATCAAAAAGTGTAATGTGGGGACAATGTGTGGAGGCCCTTAGCCTGACACAAGGAGTCAAAGTCTGTGTTTTTCCAAGGCTGAAAATGTAGAAGTACATGTTGAAGGCAGTAACAAGCTGTATTTTATTTTTAATTGCAGTCGAATCTGAGATTTAGGGAGAAATAGCAGGAGATATTACAAATTCCATTTTTTCAAGGTTCTTTCTTTGAACTTATAAGTGCTTTCACAGGGTGTGGGGAGAACTCATTAGATATATGCTTAAAGAAAGACAATTAATGTGTGACTGACCTAATTCTCATTAAGGGACATTTTGGACCCTTGAAAAAAAGCACTCACAGGTTTGTGTGAAAACCAGCTGCATCACTTTTCTAGGATAAATACATGAACCAGATATGATAGCCTCATCAGTCCTGGCAATATATGTGTTGATATAATGCACATAGCTTTATAGTACACAACATTTTATAATACACATAGTTTTATACACATAGAGGAAATTTCCAGTTGCTTTCCATTATGTGCAATAATATAGATCAAGAAGTCTTTTATCTAGAAGTGGGTAAGACTTATATTTATTGCAGGGATGCAAGCAAAATATTTTACATCCATTCTCTATTGTCATACTTCCAAAGACGGTAAGAAGACAATGGAAGACATGGTGCTTCATCTTTGGGTCAAACTCCTACCTGGAGCGGACTAATCAGCCCTGTGCCTCCTCTTTATCACTGCAAAGATGCATTGAATTTCTTCTTCGTCATAAGATGCTTTGATTTTCTTCAGAGCACTGAAGTTGCCAATCTAAGCATAGTAGACTGGAAATAAGCTCCATGGAATTGTGTAAACGTGGAACTGAATCACCAGGCTACCAGTCTTCTGCCTGCTGGGACTAATAGCGAGCTAGTGTGGCGCAGTGGTGAAAAACACAGGACCGGAACTCAGGCAATCTGGGTTCTAGTCCCCACTCAGTCATGAAACTCACTGGGTGACTTTGAGCTAGTCACAGACTCTCAGGCCAGCCTAGCTCACAGGGTTGTTGTTGTTGTGGGGATGAGTTGAGAGAAGGGGGATAATTATGTAAGTTGCCTTAGGTAAGCCTTGAGTTCTTTGGAATGGAAAAAGGTGGGGTATAAATAAAAAAGAGAGCGTGTCCCCAAACTACTACAAAATGTTCATCTCTTTGTACCTTAGGCCTGTTTTCTGCGCTCTTCTCCAATAAAATTATGCTAGGGAGAAGCTGCTTTCCCTGTTTAAACAAAACGAGGATGATTAAGTAGAGTACAATAGAAACAATCAAGAGCCAAGGCGAAAGGGCCCATCGCATATTACTGGACCCTTCCTAAATCCAGGCTAGCTCAGAGACAGGGACTGGGACCGGGAGTAAGGCAATCGCCACTCATGCTTCAAATTGTGAGCGCCTTATATGTGAGTAGGTGACCACAGTAGCGACAGAAGGTGTGTTTTTTCTTCATCTCATGATGTCTTGCGTTAATACTAAGTGCTATGACACAATTTAGCAGCGATGTTTTGATACTCCAGGTTATGCACTGGACGCCAATTCAGCGCTTCAACTCTTAGGAGGTTGTTTGCTGCAGTCCTGTTTTTAACCTTGTCAATTTACTTTTTCCTGCACCAAACCCATTCAAAACTTTTTCCACCGTCTACCATTGAATTTCAGATTCTGCTCCTTAGGCTATTGCCAGCAGGCATCTATGTCCTAACAAATCTGTTATTTCCAGAGACAGTTTTCATTTATTTAGCTGAAATGCCTTTTCTGTTCTACACTAAGAAAAAAATGAAACTAAGGGAGATTCCTCAAACTGCCCACTGGGACTAAATATTTTTTCACTGTGGCAATTCAAGAATCAGTATATATAACTTTTAGTTAACCCATTAAGCCATAAAACACCCAGTGCAACCATTTATATGGTGTTGTTATAGCTAAGATTCATAGGATTTTGAAAGTTTATCCTTCTATTTGATGGCCTTCATACTGTTCCCTACCTCTGAAATAAAGGCTCTTGTGGCTTCTCCCCTCTGTGATTAGAAGTTCGAATTGCAAATGGATGGGTGATTCTGTTCAGTAAGTTCCTAGCTATTTCCACTATTAACAAAAGAGTTGTGGTCAAAAAGGTGTATACTGGATCTGTTACTGATGACATCCTGGAGTTCCTCACATTCTTTAGTCAGAGCTCATTCTTCAGCTTCTGTGAAAAGGGCTTGAAACCGAAACCAACGTCGGATCCACAGCCAGTGCATGTGTTCAAGGCAGTTAATATTTATGATGCATCTTACTGGGAAAAGTAGTGTAAAGCTGTGTTCCAGCAGTACATTTATCCCATGACCTAGTTTTATGAATAACATGCTGAAACATGGCCCACATGATTTACAGCTTTGTCGCCCATTCTAATGGATGCAATGCCTTGTTTAGCTTATGGATTGCAAGCTGGGATTTGTGCAAAAATGCAATGCACATTAGTGCAAAGTAAACAGATGGTAATACTTTTGTTAATACTGAACATACATAAAGTTATTTATCAAAAACCACATGTAAGTCCCATTGCTTTTGGCTTCCTTCCCTGGGCTGTTGCATCAGCAAATAAGAATAACTATTCTACTGCAGTATTGACAGCTTTGTAAGAGGAGATTCACTCCTGCACAGAGCTGCCTGGGGTGCCACAGGCAGTTGCTTGGCCACATTCTGGCTGTGCTTCACATGCTCCTTAGTGCTATTCACAAAACATGCTGAAAGTCCTGAACTAGAATATACTTGGCAAATATTACGTGTTCGTTTCTTTCAGTGATTAATATCCTGTCCCTTTGCCAGCATGTCCTCTCGTTCAGCAGACGTACAGCCACATAAAAATGGAAAGTGATTAACATTAGAATATATTGTCCACGCAAGAGAAGGAGAACAAGAATCGAAATTACAGCAGATAAACAATAAAGCATTCGAAATAGGAAGGACAGTGATGTTAAGACAAGATATCTAGTTAGAAGCCTGGGAAACCGTTAAGGATTACACATGGAATTTGCCTTGCATAGATGGAGAGATCCTTACATCCACAGAAGGGTTAGAGCATGTCCATTGGTGTAACAAGGGGAGAGGTAATGTTGCAAATTATATCTCCCTACAGTCCCCTCTACCTACCTGGAAAAATCTGGTCCACAGAGTTGCACAATCGGATTTATTTTGGAGACACAGTTCTGAAGAAAGTAGGTTTGAGGTGCAGTGTTTCCTGTTTGTTTTATTCTACCAGCAGCCACAACACTGTAGTTCATACCCCTCAGTTTGGCAGAGATTGCCCAGGTCTCTTGCAGGTGAGTTAGGCACTGGGCAGGGTAGCTGGGCCACACCTACTGCTACTCCAAGAGCCAGTTGCATTTCAGCATACTGGCTAGTTACATTAGACTATAGTTCTAGATTGTGAGCCCCAAGCTTGCTACAAGGATCCTATTATTCTGACCTGTAAGAATAAACACCAGTGAAGACATGATGGCAACTAGTAAAGTATCACTTTGAAGTAGAGGTGCTTCTACAATGAGGTAATTAACCCTGGAAGATCTGCACAGAGTATGGCCACAGTCTCATAGGATGTTTTGTCAACTTGCAAACAAGCTATGCAGTGTACGTTGTTCAGGGAACAACCCATGGTGCACCTGACAGAAGCCTGGGCTGCCATAGCTTGTTCTTCCTCCTCCTCCTCAGTCCTACAGCTCGTTTCCCAGGGATATTTGCAGCAGAACCCATCTTATCTCAGTCTCCTTTCTGATTGCTATCCTCTTTCTTCTCGACTGTATTTTAATCCCATCCTTTGGAGAAGGAGATTTCCGTTTTTTGGGTTTTTTTTAACCAAATGTGTCATTGTTGTTGTGGTGGCTGTCGTTACTAGTCTATCACAAATGCACACATACTGATGTCAAGATGTATGTCAGTGTGCTTAGAGGGTACACATGCAGCAGGTAACATACATGGAAATTGACCCGGTGGGGCTGCATATAAATTAATTTGTGCACAATTGCCAGAGTCTAAGTACCTAGCTGTCAGTTGAAAAGCACTGGTAAGTGGGGAAAAGGGGTGACAGTGGGTGTTCCAAAAGGGGTGGCAATGACATTACCCACATGGCAATATACTCCTCTTGATTTGAAGTGCTGAACTAGCCATTCTTGCTGCCCCCTACCATTTCAACACCTTCTCCAGTCTCTACCTAGGCCATAAAGGTGAGATTTACACGCACACATTTTCATGGCTCTTTTTTCAGATCACCTACTGCGGAGGTTCCTGTGGTTCCTGACAGTTCTTTAAAAAAAATACTGAAATATATGCTGGGAAATAAATGGAAGGGAAATATGATCAAACTAAAGGACTGAGAAATAAGTGGAAGGAAATGTGTGACCTATAATAACAGAGCAGGTAACACAAGGGCGCAAATTTCTCCTCCATTTCTTTTCCAGCCATTAAAGTTGTATATATTTCCAAATACAGAATCATTGTATAAATATTCCTGTCATTAAAAAGAAAAGAAAAACTTTTACACATGGCAGAACTGAATGGAACAAAGTGACATCGGCACCAGTGGTACATACGTCGCCCCTCACTTGGTCCTGTTGAGGCACCCACGGGGTTCTTTTTAAAACTGTCAGTGAAGTGCAGTAAGCAGCTAAGTACCCTGAAAAGGATGGGCAGGAAGAGTATTACAAAGTACTTGGTCCCTGGCTACTGTGCACAAATTATCCCCTATCTAGTCTCACTGTGTCAATTTCCATGTATGTTACCTGCTCCAGCTCACTCCCTTTGCCTGATGAAACTTATAAAGGCATTCACTAGGCATGGCTGCAATAACACACAGTGTGAGCACTCAGTTGTACATTTGAGCAAGACTGACAAAAAGAAAGAAATGTTGGAAGTGGTGCAATTTTCTAGGAAAGAAGGGCTGAATCAGAGGTGGTCATTCCAGAACTTCTGAGGTATTGGTGGAGAAAGTATCCCTGGTAGCAACACAGGTTGGATCATGAAGACTAGTAAGGGTGTTTGTTGGTTTTGGGAAGCAGCTCACTAACTGATCCCCACAAGCCATGATGAAATTGCTCTCCCAGAGTCAGATGACATAACAACCCATCGTGGCTCAAATAACTCGTCTAATAAGTCATGGATTTTCAGAATGGCTTCCTGTTAAAAAAATAAGCCACCCTGCAGAAAGCAATCTGGGTTCAAACAACACAACAACCCACTATGGCTAGTTACTGACAATAGATTCTACCTCTTTGAGGATGCAGGAGTGCAATTTGAGGCAATGGTTTCTGCATGTAAAAACAAATTTGCTAGTGTAAGACTAATCATTCCATGGCAGCATTGACCTTTGGGCCATTTCACTGATGCAGCAATACTGTCAACTGTTAAGTTATTGGTTTATCTTTAAAACTTAATTCAATTTAAGCAATGGGCAGACCTCACATTAGCATGTATTTAAACCAGCTGATGTGCAAATTGCAGTGAAACATAAGATGTTGAAATGATTCGCTCTGGGAAAGAAGGACTGAAGCGATTGTTCTCTAGAGGAGTTGAATATTGTGACAGGGAGATATGGAAAGGGATGCTCTTTCTTTGACTCATTCATTAAATAACCTTGAGCTTTGTTAAATGCTAGCCTAAAAGCTGTGCAACAAGGGAAGGGCAGGGAAGAGACCTTAGATTGCTGGGGGCAGAATGTCAAGACTTATGGGCTCTTCTGCTTGAATGGAATCGAGAAAATGGATTGTTACCATGGCTGCTCTTTTCACAGCCAGTTTTAGGGCATAGTGGACCCTCCACCATGAAAATGAAGCTTCTGTCTGGAAAAGTGATGCACGGACTCCATGACAGCAAATTTGAGGTGCAAGATTTTTACTTCGCCAGCTGCAGGCTCGGATCATTTCACATTCCATGCACTGGCCAAAACAAAAACACTTTGAGGCTAAAGTGCATTTCATTTAAAGTCCCGTCAAATCTTGTAAAGACTGGAGAGAAAAAAACAAGACTATTAAGGACACAGCAACACGTTTTTAAAGTGTCAAAAAGGAACATTTTAACTTCCAAAAGAAAGCCCCCTGTGCCTTGCTTTCAAACTTTTATTTTTTTCTGAGACAATGAATATTTGGAGTGGGGACATATTGCTTAACCAGTACAGCCCCCCCCCCCACACACACATACACCCCTAGTTCCAGTAATGTTAGATATCCCTTTACCTGCAGAATGGAAGCAGGAAGAAGGTAACCTAGCTAGTGAAAGTGGCATGAACTATTTCAAAATGGCACTGGTAGGGGATGAAATGCCGCTTGGCACTTGCCATCACTGTAGCATCACTGAGCTCAAGCCAATCATTCCCACGAAAGTAGCTCAACCACATCGACACTGAATTTAGGATCTTACAGTAGTCATGGTGCTTATATAGAAGGGTGGAAACTGCAGTAGACAAGTTGGTATTTTTTGAAATATGGAAAATGCAAAGCCCTCAATGGATGTGCAGCCACTGAATGATATTTAAACCTTTTTTGCATGGAAAAAGTGTCTATCGGTGCTATTTCCAATGTCACAACTATTGATTAGGATGTAGAGCTACTGACACAAATCTCTGGAGTCAGTTAAAAAAATGAAAATGACACTGTACTTCAGACACAATGCATTATCCATATGTACTTTCTCCCCCTTGCTTTCTGTGATTGCATCTCAGGTTTTCTTCATGATGAAAAGGCATTTGCTTAGACTCAAGGTCACCCTTCCATGAGCAGACAGGCATCCTCAGAAAGTTCCCAATTCAGTGGAACATCTTTGCAGGTGAAACAGGAGCAGAGGTGATCTTTATCTTTATTGACTTCCTCCTTCCACAATAGTTGTCTCTTTTTAGTCCCATGGAGAATTGACTTGGCAGGAGGGTGGGAGCCTCTGGAAAGCTGAGGGAGATGGGCTGCAGAGAGAGGCAAGAAATGGACATCTTTTGTGGCCCTCCTTTTCCACTGGCAGGAGTATTCTGAGTGGAACACCACTTAGAAAATGCACCCCAGGAAAAAGAGACACTGGATTCAACCCATTGCCACTCACAGGGAGTTGCAGTTGGATGCGCTTTTCTCCATATGGAATGGATTCTTCCACAAGTTCTGCAGCTCCTCCTACGAAGACACTTGCTGCAACACCTCACTTAGAATCCATTCCCTATCCTGTACAGACCCTTGGTTTGCAAGTTATTTATGCTGCTGTTGTTGTTGCTAGTCACAAAGTCGTGTCTGATTCATTGCAACCCCATGGACGACATTCCTCCAGGCCTTCCTGTCCTCCACCATCCCTTGAGGTCCACTTAAGCTCATGCCGACTGCTTCAGTGACTCCATCCAGCCACCTCATCCTCTGCCGCCCCCTTCTTCTTTTGCTGTCTATTGTTCCCAGCATTAGGCTCTTCTCCAGGGAGTCCTTCCTTCTCATTAGGTGGCCAAAGTATTTGAGTTTCATCTTCAGTATCTGGCCTTCTAAAGAGCAGTCAGGGTTGATCTCCTCTAGGACTGACCAGTTTGATCACCTTGCGGTCCAAAGGACTCACAGGAGTCTCCTCCAGCACCACAATTCAAAGGCCTCAGTTCTTTGGCGCTCAGCCTTCCTTATGGTCCAGCTTTCACAGCCATACAATGCAACTGGGAAAACCATAGCCTTGACTATACGTACTTTTGTTGGCAGGGTGATGTCTCTGCTTTTTAGTATGCTGTCTAGATTTGCCATAGCTTTCCTTCCCAGGAGCAAGCCTCTTTTAATTTCTTGGCTGCAGTCCCCGTTTGCGGTGATCTTGGAGCCCAGGAAAATAAAATCCGTCACTATCTCCATTTCTTCCCCATATATTTGCCAGGAAGTGATAGGACCAGATGCCATGATCTTAGTTTTCTTAATGTTGAGTTTCAAGCCAACCTTTGTGCTCTCCTTCACCTGCATCAAGAGGCTCTTTAGTTCTTCACTTTCTGCCATTAGAGTGGTATCATCTGCATATCTGAGGTTGTTGATATTTCTCCCAGCAATCTTAATTCCAACTGGTGATTCATCTAGTCCCGCCTTTCTCATGATGCGCTCTGCATATAAGTTAAATAGGCAAGGCGACAGTATACAGCCTTGGCGAACTCCTTTCTCAATTTTGAACTAATCAGTGGTTCCGTGTCCAGTTCTCACTGTTGCTTCTTGACCCGCATATAGGTTTCGCAAGAGATAAATAAGATGGTGTGGTACTCCTATCTCTTTAAGCACTTGCCACAATTTGTTGTGATTCACACAATCAAAGGCTTTAGCATAGTCAATGAAGCAGAAATAGATGTTTTTCTGGAACTCCCTAGCTTTCTCCATGAACCAGCGTATGTTGGCAATTTCATCTCTAGTTCCTCTGCCTCTTCAAAATCCTGCCTGTACTTCTGGTAGTTCTCGGTCCACATACTACTGGAGCCTAGCTTGTAGGATTTTGAGCATAACTTTGCTAGCATGTAAAATGAGTGCAATGGTGTGGTAGTTTGAACATTCTTTAGCATTGCCCTTCTTTGGGATCAAAATGTAAACTGACCTTTTCCAATCCTGTGGCCACTGTTGAGTTTTCCAAATTTGCTGGCATATTGAATGTAGCACTTTTACTGCATCCTCTTTTAGGATTTTGAACAGCTCAGCTGGAATACTGTCACCGCCACTAGCTTTGTTGTTGCTCAGACTTCGTAAGACCCATTTGACTTCACATTCCAGGATGTCTGGCTTGAGGTCAGTGACCATCCCATTGTGGTTTTCAGGGACGTTAAGCTCTTTCTTGTATAGTTCTTCTGTGTAATCTTGCCACCTCTTCTTAATCTCTTCTGCTTCTGTTAGGTCCCTGCCATTTTGGTCCTTTATCATGCCCATCTTTGCATGAAACTTTCCCTTCATATCTCCAATTTTCCTCTGGTCCTCCCTATTCTATTGTTTTCTTCTATTTCTTTAATTGTTCATTTAAGAAGACATTCTTATCTCTTCTAGCTATTCTCTGGAATTCTGCATGCAATTGGATGTATCTTTCTCTTTCTCCCTTGCCTTTCGCTTCCCCTCTTTCCTCAGCTATTTGTAAAGCTTGTTCAGACAGCCATTTTGCTTTCTTGCATTTCTTTTTCTTTGGGATGGTTTTAGTTGCTACCTCTTGTACAATGTTGCAAACCTCTGTTCTTCAGGCACTCTGTTTATCAGATCTAATTCCTTAAATCTATTTGTCACCTCTACTGTATCATCAGGGATATGATTTAGGACATACCTGAGTGGTCTAGTGCTTTTCCCTACTTTCTTCAATTTAAGCCTAAATTTTGCAACAAGAAACTCATGATCTGAGCCACAATCAGGTCCTGGTCTAGTTTTTACAGACTGTATAGAGCTTCTCCATCTTTGGCTGCAGAGCACATAGTCAATCTGATTTCTGTGTTGACCATCTGGTGATGTCCATGTGTAGAGTCCTCTCTTGGGTTGTTGGAAAAGAGTGTTTGCTATGACCATCGTATTCTCTTGACAAAATTCTACCAGCCTGTGTCCTGCTTCATTTTGTACTCCAAGGCTAAACTTGCCTGTTATTCTGGTTATCTTTTGCCTTCCTACTTTAGCATTCCAATCCCCCATGATGATAACGACATCATTTTTGGGTGTTAATTCTAGAAGGTGTTGTAAGCCTTCATAGAACCGGTCAACTTCAGCCTCTTCAGCACCAGTGGTTGGGGCATAGACTTGGACTACTGTGATGTTGAATGCTTTGCCTTGGATTTGAACTGAGATCATTCTGTCATTTTGGAGATTGTATCCCAATATTGCTTTTCCTACTCTTTTATTGACTATGAAGGCTACTCCATTTCTTCTGAGGGATTCTTGCCACAGTAGTATACCTGATTGTCATCTGAATTAAATTCACCCATTCC
>NW_025335761.1:1519363-1559608 GCF_004798865.1 Varanus komodoensis
ACGGTCAACTTCAGCCTCTTCAGCACCAGTGGTTGGGGCATAGACTTGGACTACTGTGATGTTGAATGCTTTGCCTTGGATTTGAACTGAGATCATTCTGTCATTTTGGAGATTGTATCCCAATATTGCTTTTCCTACTCTTTTATTGACTATGAAGGCTACTCCATTTCTTCTGAGGGATTCTTGCCACAGTAGTATACCTGATTGTCATCTGAATTAAATTCACCCATTCCTGTCCATTTTAGTTCACTGATTCCTAAGATGTCGATGTTCAGTCTTGTCATCTCTTGTTTGACCACGTCCCGCTTGCCTTGATTCATGGATCTTACATTCCAGGTTCTTATGGAATATAGATCTTTACAGCATCGGACTCTCCTTTCACCACCAGATACATCAGCAACTGAGTGTCCTTTCGACTTTGACCCAGTCGCTTCATTCTTTCTGGTGCTACTAGTACTAGCCCTCTGCGCTTCCCCAGTAGCATATTGGACACCTTCCGACCTGAGGGGCTCATTTTCCGGCGTCATATCTTTTTGGTACTGTCCATGGGGTTTTCATGGCAAGATACTGGAGTGGGTTGCCATTTCCTTCTCCAGTGGATCATGATTTGTCAGAGGTCTCTGCGATGACCTGTCCGCCTTGGGTGGCCCTGCACAGCATAGCTTCATTGAGCTATGCAAGCCCCTTTGCCATGACAAGGCAGTGATCCATGAAAGGGGTATTTAACATTATGTTTAGAAAATGTGGGGAGTGGTAGATAAGCAATCACAGACTGGAGTGCTAGTTTGGCTGTGTGAATACGTGGACAACAGTGGAGGAGAATTGTTACTTTTGCGCAAACAGAAAAGGCTGAGAAGTACACAATGGCCTGAGTAACAGGTCTCTTGACTGAAGGACAAGCATAGTTCAAATATCCAAATGAACAGCTTATTTCTGCCTCAAGACATGTGGACAGAAAGAACCAAAGTCATCACTTTGATTATATAACTGAGGTTTCAATATTTGTGGATATTGTGTGGTGCTCAGGTTCCTAAACTGGTATTTAAAGTGTCTGCAGGGAGAGGGGAGTTAGGATTGGCTGATGACACTCGAATGACTGTCTGGATGCTAAAACAACCTTATAGCTAAAATCCTTTGGTTCGGAAATGCCTGTGCTAACAAAATAGGAACTGGTAAGAGCAAGAATAATAAAAGCACTCTTCTTAGAGAGTACAGGAAAGGTCCTTTGGGCATAGAAGGATACTGGATAATGAATGAACATAGTATTGACAGCTCTAAATAGAAGAGCCCATTTTGTAAATCAGCCCGAGGAGGGGCTGTTGTCCAGTAATGCAAATGGCAGCCAAGTGAATAAAGCAGATTAGGAATTCAGGAGAGGACATGTTGGGTCTCATTATAGAGACCAGATTTGCCTGTCCTTTTCCTGCACCACTTGACTAGGCACATACATTCAAATGTCATTTAGATGTGGCGGAGGGGGGGCTGGAGGGACAAAAAAGTATTCCGGACAAAGGGAAGTGGTACATACTGTAGAGGATGTTGCATCTGTTACATCCATAGCACTAAAGCCAAATATACCATTATGACTGATATTCTTAACTTTGCATGTTTAAAAGTGATGTATTCAGAGACTCAGAATTTTGCTGCAAATTTAGAGAGACAGAGGGATAGATATAAAAATGAGATGATACAAATTTTTTAAAAAATTCAACATTCACCTCCTACCCATCACGGCTTTTTAGAAATATTGAATTAAATTATATTAATTTAAAATATATGAAATCAACTGCAGAAAACAGGTTTGAATATTGTGAAATTAGTCATAGTCCAGAAGGAAGGCAAGGGTGTGTGTCAGAGTTATGGACAAAATTTCAGATTAATTTGTGTTGGTATGCTTTTAGTCCTCTGAAACTATAACTTCTGCTCTGGTGTATGTTCCATGGCAGAGGTGGGCAACTTGTGACCTCCAGATATTTTGGCTTTTAATACCCATTAGCCCTACGTCTCCCAATAGTAAGAGTCCATGTCAATAGATATGTTTACACAACATGGTAGCCCACATTGGAAATAAGTCACACAGGCTTAGGTGTTATGCAAGCAACCAATGGTGCACCCAAACTCTCCAAAGATTTTTCTGAGCTGCCTCTGTTTTGGTCTTCCATAATGTATTCTAGGAGACTTAGAGGCTGAAGCCATCCTGCCTGTGTTGCCCACCTTTATTCTGCTCACAACATCTTTGAATCCCCTTTTCTTTCCTAGAGATCAAAAATAGCAGTCTCTAGACTAACAGCCCCTCCAAAGTGTTCAAGCAGCACACTGGAGAAGCTGTCACTGGTTGGCCACCATTAAAATAATCCACTCCAGTAATGCATAATTTTCTTCACAATTTTTAAAGTCTTTTAGTTGGATTTGCTCAACTGAACAGGAGCATGGCTCCACAGTTCTGAAAATGAGACTCCTCACCTTGGCAATGGGCAGGGGCTACAGAAGGTAGTTTGGCAGGGAAACATACATATGAAATCTGGCTTGATTTGTTGTCCTTTGACATTTGTCAGATAGCTACAGTTGTGCAACGAAGACTAAAAGATAAAGAAAAATATTCAATAAAATAAACAATAAAGAGGTGGACAGCCAGTGAGATCCCCTCCAATGTGCCCCACATGCAAGATTACTAAAGGATATTTTGTCCTGTCCTGGGTGCACACCTTGCTCACCACTTCCTGTAACCCACAGCAGGATCAATTTCCTGGGTACGGATGACACAGCAACCCATTGTGGATTGAATGACTCCTGGAACAGCCCAAGGGTTCTCAGGGTGGGTGGTTGTGTGGAAAAAAGCTATTCTGTGGAAAGTTAGTTCACCATGTTGGGCTGGGTGGACCAGGTCAATATGTTAGTGCATGATAAACAGCAGCTTTCTCCAACCTCACACCCTTTACATGTTTCAGACTTCAGCTCCCATCACCCATTGCTGGCATGGCCAATAGTACGTTGTAAGTTGTAGTCCAGGTCAGGGAAGACTAATATACACAATCTTCCTCCATACAAAACTGTGTACTACAAAATCAGTAGCTTTTAGTGCAGTACATGGATGAGCAAGGAAGCAGATTGCATGGAAAACACATTCGCACATTCTTATTCATAAGGTCTGGAAAATGTAATGTGTGAATTGGGTCCAGCTGGTGAATATGTCAATCTATTTTGCATTTCAAAAGGCTGTTGGAATGAATGGTGTTGACAGCATTTAAACTACAAACAAGCTTTTACATAACAGCATCCTGTGCTTATTATACAATTAAGCCATCCTATATGAAAAAACTGAAGTATGCCAGTCACAAAATTGTGCTCATTTTAGATTTGACACACACATGAAACCACACATGCATACAGCTGTATTTCCTTTCTCCCACCGTGCCCTCGCCCTCCGCTCCTGTTAAACAGATTCTGCCTGTGTTCTTTTTCCTCTATTCCTTTTAAACAGATATAACCATTCCTGTCCCCATCTGAGTTAAATACCAGGGTATCCGTTTCGGCAGGCATCTAAGCTAAATCTAATCAAGCTGTGTCACAATTCTGTCAAGGCAGGTTGCTCCCTCTTTGGCCTTGAATAATTGGAAGAATGTTGGCACTTGTGCCTGGGCCATGAGAACGTGACCTGGGTTGATATTTAATCTATTCCAGTGCTAGGCTGCACAAGGTCTGGAGCCTAAGTCAGGCCTCAGGAACAGTGTGTTAGACATCAGCAGCACTCATTTTACCTTGAAACAGATTCCATTCGATGCATCATTACACTGCTCCAGGAGAATGCTTTAATGAGACAGATACACACACTGGAAAGGATTAAATTGTTGTCCTTTAAACTTCTTGCTTTGCTAGACTAATCGTTACAAGGTGTTGGGAAATACCTGGGAAAGGCAAAAGGTTATGGAGTCAATCAAGAATCTCCATAATGAACAATTCTGTAATTTTGGCATTTTCAAGCACTTTGCAAAAATGGAAAGGATTTCTTCTGTGCTCAACTAATTTTTCTCTGCTTTATCAAAGACGCGCGCTGTGAGTACTCTGTTGCAGACCATGCTCTAAGCTGCCATTATCAAACATCTGCAAAACAGTGAAACAAGAAATGCCCACCTTTTGTCAAACCAGCAGTTAATTAATTAATTAGGTCAGATTTTATCCCCACCCACCCCAGACCGTTGTTAAAATCTAAAATGAAGTTCATGGAAGAAAATAAGACATCCTGATTTAGCACTCACTTCTGAAAAACCCTGTAAACTAAACGTAGTGGCTTAGATCTGGATTTAATCATGCAGTGGACCCACTGAATTCAGTGGGATCTAAATAAGGCTAATTCAAAGTTACCTTGCTGTGTAAATGAGCATTTTTCACATTTCACAAGCAGCTGATCTGGGACAGATAGTTCTCGTGGTGACTTTGAAGGGAAAACTAGTGTATTACTGAGGCATATGCTGTTCTCTGATTTGTCACCCATTATTTTCTCCTCAAGGCGCTGGATCCTGAAGGGAAAACACACTGTAGAAAGCAGCAATTATTATACCTTTATCACTACATATTTCATCTGTGTGATGTAAATTGATTCTTCTATTCCCCCCGCCCACCAGCTGCCTTACAACTACCTGTGAGGCAGGTTGGGATGAGAGATGCAAATATTATCTGCTATAACATGAATTCCGCATTCATCAGCCAAGGCTTCACTCCCCCATATGAAGTTAGGTAGACATTGTTGACAAACTACTCAGAGCACAAAATGCATAGGCGGCCCACCTCCATGTTTGGGAGATTATGGAGCATTCACTAGAAGAAATTCAGTTCTTTCATGAAGCTGGCAGCAGTGAACCACACACCCAGCTCCAGATGTACCAACCCTGTTTTGTCAAGCAACACTAGACTGAGTTCACTGGAATTAAACTTATTTATTTATACGTGTATTTATAGGCCACCTATAACTGCCGAGGCCTTGCTAGGGAGCTTACAATACATACAACATATTAACAAAATAAAACACATTAAAACCAATTAAAACATAACAAATTAAAACATCTCTGAAAGCAATATAAAAAGGGCCACAGCATTCAGGCTAAGTGTTACAGAATTTCCTAAAAAGGTTATGCCTTTGCCTGGCGCTGAAAGGGAAATAAAGACAGCGTCAGGTGAATTTCCCTAGGGAGGGAGTTCCAAAGATGGGGAGCAACAGCGGAAAAGGCCCTTCACCTAGTTGCCACCCCTCTCTTCTCCCTGAGGGGTGGTTCTCATAGAAGGGCCTCCTGAGATGATCTAAGGGGACAGGTAGGTATATATGGGTGCAGACAGTCCTTTAGATAGCCCAGCCCCAGGCTGCTTAGGGCTTTATATGTCAATGCAAGCACCTTGAACTGGGCCCGGGCCACAACTGGTAGCCAGTGAAGTTCTTTCAGCACTGGTGTTTTATGGGCCGCTCTAGAAGTACCAGTCACCAACCGAGCAGCCTGATTCTGCACCAGTTGCAATTGCTGGACCATCTTCAAGGGCAGCCCCACGTAGAACACACTGGACACCACAATCAGAAAGAGAGACACACGCACTCCAGACACGTCATGATTACCCTCCAGGTGCGACATGATGATCAATGAGCACAAAATCTGAGTGAAATGACCTCAGCTAAGTTCCTATTTCTCAGCAAAATCCACTCTTCAAGGTTCTGAGTCTAAAATGAGATGGAGGCCTATTGCAACCTAGCTTCCCTGGGGATGGAAAAAAAAAAAGAAGCATCATCATCATCATCATCGGTCTGAGCCATACCTAGTCATGCTTGCAACATATCTATTTATTTAATTAATTTTATTAATTAATTTCATATGGCATTGGTACAATTAGGCAGGAAGTCTACAGTGCTAATGCAGAGTAGTCTGGCTGTCTAAGATTGGTAGCTCTTTAGTTCACACCACGCAGGTCACTAGCTCCCCACCAAGGTGGGTACCCATTTATCTCCTCGGGCTTTTACATACTCTTGAGCTGCTGGGTGGGCAGAAGCTGGGACAAGGCAGCGGGAGATCATCCCACCATGCAGATTCAAACTGCCGGCTTTCCAATTGGCAAGTTCAATGACTCCCCAGTTTAACTCGCAACACTACCTCATGTTCCTAACATATCCATTGAAATTCACAGAACAAGTAAATTCCATTAATGTAATTTAAGTTAATCACGACTAACTTGTCCTGTGGGCTTCAGTGGGTTTACTCCATGCATGACTGAGTCTGCAGTGGTTAGAGTCTTGCACTGGACGATCTCTATGTAACTGCTGGATGACTTTGAGCCAGTTCCTGACTCTTATCCTAACCTACCTACTGGATTGTTGTGAAGATAAAATGGAAAGAAAGAAGATTGTGGAAATCAACCAGAGTTCCATGCAAGAGGAACAAAAGGGGGATGTAGCTGTCACAAGTAAAATAAAAAATTCTAATAGCAATCATTGTATAGAAGCTGATCTATTGGTTGTGATTAATTAATTCTGATGTCTTTGAAAATATTCAGCTTTGGTAAGTGGAGATGTAAATGGCATTTCAGCATTGTGAGATGAAACCTTCCTTCTGTGTTCTCTCAAGGCATACATAAGCCATTCTAACCCCTCAGGAAGAAGGAAATGCCACAGTAGCCCATCAGTTCTTCCTGAAGAGTAATCTGAATTTACAGCCTGTGTCAGTCATTTTACTGAGGGTACCATGAGGATTTCAAGGTAATAAGAAGCCTGCTGTGCAGGGTGGTGAGGGAGAAAAGGACAAGCCAGATCGTTCCTCCAGGAAAGAATTACACATTTCTTTTTTCTTATTATCAAGAAAATTGATATCTTGTTTGAGTCATGCAAGTTTTTAAGACTTTCCATTTATTCAAGGTTTATTTAAATGCTAACGACCTTGCGAATTCCATTAGCCAGGCATAAAAAGTCTCTCTGGATTGTTGAAGTCATAATCTGCACTTGAATTAATGAGTGAAGTCATTATTCACAAATTAGACCATTCCTCCTTCCCAGAACCTCTTCAGTGGTTCATGAGGTGCCCAAACTGTGTCCAGCAGATTACTCGACTTGAAAGTTTTGAAACTGGGCTTCTGGTTCTCTGCATGGAAGTGTCCCAGATGGATCCTGCCCACAGTAAGATCTGCGTGTTTGCAGTGTGTTTCCTATGAGCAGAACTTACCTGGTCAGGCCCAGGCCTGAATCATAGCCAAATCCAAGTCTGTTATATAATTCATGCTATGATGGAGCTGAGAGTTTAGGGTGAAAGGGCAGGACAGGAAGCAAGTGGGTAGCTAACCAAAGATGGCAGAAGATTAAGCTTCCATTTTATACTACAGACTTCACACTGTTTGTTAACTGCCAGAGGCTGAGTATTCCTGTTCCTTTCCCTGCTTCAAGATGTCCTCATAGTTGGTGCCCACAGCACTATATAACAAGAACATCATACTTAGAGAACTGTGCGGATTTTGTGTCAGTAATACTGAGATTTGTAGTTTGATGCATGTGCAGAGAATTTTTAGATAGACACTCATACATTAGCATAGGCTAGTGGTTAGAGTGTTGGACAGGGATTTGGTAGATTCAGGTTTTAGTGCCTGTGCAGTCACAAACTAGGTAACTTAGGGAAAGCTGCCAACTCTTTGGCTAACCTACCCACCTCTTGTAAGGGTGGGATTGAGAGGGGGAGGAATATGTGAGCCACCTGGAGTTCCTTGAAGGATAAAAAGTGGTCTATAAATATGATTAATAAAATAAATGAATAATACATCACTCACCAGTGACAGTGTCCAGGGTTCCCTAGGAGAGAGGGAATTAAGCTCTCCAGGTTCTATGAGATCCCGCAACAGTGCTCATGAGAAAAAAAGTCAAATCAATTGTGTTGATTTCCAGTTGTGCCACCTGCCCACGTTTCTGGTACTTGTCCCTCATAAGCTATTGTCTCCCTTTCGCCTGTTGGGGAGAGTTTTACAAACAAAATTTATTAGAATGTATGAATTCCCTTTCCATGCTCTCGTAACTGCCTGCTGAGACAGTTATGTTGCTGGTTTGTTGTTTTTTTTATATGCGACTGTTCTATAAGTACAGCCAGATCCATTGTAAAATTAAACTTTTCATAAAGGAAAGACTGAGGGACAATTAACTTGCCATATGTAGCATGGATTTAACACTGTTCCTATGATCAGTAAAAGTTCCAGCCCTCTGTATTTGGCCATGTTCGCACGGTGTGAGAAGATTAAAAGGAGCAGCAATTGTGGTATTCTCTGTCAGCAAAGATGAGTATGGCTGTCCTGTTTTGCGCGCTTTTCTGTAAGCCACTTTGTGTTGATCTTTTTTAAAAAGTAAAAGCAGTGCAAATGGGTCGAGGTTGGGATGTACCACTTGAAGCATGTGAAATGGCCCCTCAGGCTTTCTTCTTCCGCATCATCTTTTAAACTGCTGAAATTCAGAAGTAGAAGTGATGCATTTGCACTTCTGAAACAGCCCCTTTAAAATAAAATGCAAATGGGCTCTTCGAGTCCAACTGATTTACTGCCAGAGCTGCTGCCGCAATGAAAGAACAAGCCACAATAAAGTACTTCGCCTCCGAGCTGCCACGGCACCTTTTGTCCTCTCGCTTCTGCTACAGACTGCTGCTCTTCTGAAATTTGTCACCACGGTTAAAGATGACCTGTAGCTTGTTTCATGCTCGAGTGATAGCTCTTTTGCTCTTAATCTTTAATAACAAGGTGACCATTGTATCCAGAGCATCCCAATCTTAGCAGAGGCCACTTCCGCATTAAATGAAGGGTCATCATGATAAGCCGAACTCTCCGCAGCATATTTCACCACGCTTAGATTATCCCTCTGGCCAGGTTCTCATAGCACCCATCAGTCGGGCCCACATGCCTTTGCTTGCACCTTCTGCCCATCCATTCTAGAGAGCTGAACAATAGCAGAATAAAAGCTTTGTTATGGAGTGGAGCCCTAAGAGATTAATCAGGCACATTACTGATTAACCCTGCCTACTCTGGAATGGCAAATACTTTTCTTTAATACTTCAGCATGAGGGGGAAAGTACTTTTCCCTTTCAGAGAAACCCCCCCAAGCAAGTTAGGTTGTTTATGAAGACCAACACCTCTTCTTGATCAGGGGTTATCTGAGCTTAAGAATTTGTTTTCATGTTTTTACTGATTTAGCGTTTTAGTTAGCGTATTTATATCCTGGCTTTTTCGTGCAAGAAACCTTAACTTGCTCTTGCAGGCTCACTACTCAGTTTTTTCCTACAAAAACCCTGTGAAGTAGCTTAGGCTAAGTCAGTGACTGGCCCAAGATTTATTTATTTTATTTATTTATTTTTTTATTTATATCCTGCCTTTTCCCTACAAAGGGCTCAAGGCAGCTCACATCATTCTCCTCCTCCATCTTATCCCCACAACAACCCTGTGAGGTAGGTTGGGCTGAGAGTCTGTGACTGGCCCAAAGTCACCCAGTTGGCTCCATGGCTGAGCGGGGACTCGAACCCAGATCGCCTGAGTCCCAGTCCCATGCACTTAACCACTACACCACACTGGCTCTGGTTGTGCTGTGAGCTTCGTGCCTCAGTAGGGACTGCAACCCAGAATTTCCCAAGTCCTGGTCCAATACTCTGAGCACTGTACCTTGCTGGCTCTTGACATCATACTATCTGAATGTGTGGAACAGCAAAAAAACTGATTACATGCAAGTACAGTAACAATTCTTTTTAACTCTTGTGGGGAGTTCTACTGGGCCTCTGTGAACAATCTTCCAACACCTTTTAGCTTTGATTAGGAATACTGTTAACCTTTGGAAGGTTATATCATCTGCATCCATATATGCAATCTGAATGACCTGAATGTATTTGCAAAGGTCCCAAATGAGTGAAGGTTCATCTTCAGGCTGACATGGGAATGCAAAGATAAATTCAGTTCATGTGCTGAATGGGGGGATTTCCCTATGATAAACATTCTTATTGGCTGATCTACAAATGAGTTCAGAGTTCTTGCATTTAAATCGGTGTCATCCCATTGTACTCAATGTGATTTACATTCAGATGTGAATAAGTGCAATTGTGCAGAGACAAAATGGCATGCATCAAATGGCAAAGGCAACGAAACAGATACTTCCTGATATTCCACTTATAATCCTATTATTCTTCCCTCTAAGAGTGAACGAAGGTGATTTGTGCCAAGAGCAGTAGAGCCAAAGCAGATGGCTGGGAAAGCCCTGGGAAGCCTGTGGATGCAAAAGAGGGCAGAATCTCACCTTCTGTGCACCGCAGGTAATAGCTGCCATCTTTGCTCCCCTTCCTGTCATGCTGATTCTACCCTTAAACCAAACACCTGAATGGGGCTTAGCATAATGTATTTAAATGTAATCTCCCCAGCTAAACCATTAATAGGTTGCATTTATCTGATCACTGATAAATCTTGAGCACATGGCTAAGCCGTTGTTTAAACAAAGACAGTTAAGCATCCAATGAAGCATTTTTCAGTGGTGGGTCTAAATACATGGATTTATATTTTACAGTATAAACATTAAAAAATCTGCACTGCTTCATTTAAATTTTGGAGTGTATATTTATTTATTTATTTGGAATGAGGAGAAACAAAACCATGTTATTCTGGCTGACTGTTCAGTCTCATGTAACTAATCTCTTTCACTAACTCCTGCAACCGCTGCAGCTCTGCCTTGCCTTAAGGTACTGTTCACAACTCTGGATTTTATCTGCCATAGCAGCACCACTGCTAACTGTTAACAGGGTACAGTTTTCCAACTGTGGGGAAAACCATTAGATTCGCCTGAGCACTGGCCAGTTTTAACTCAAATGGGCAGACAAGATCAGTGCTTTGTGTCCACCAGACTTCAAACACACCAAAATCTTTCCCTGTCCCACTAGCAATTATATTTGCATAATCCAGAGGAATCTAACAAACAAAAGCCCTCTCAGAAGTCAGATGGCTTTTAATTTGAGGAGAGGTAATCAGTGAAAGAGAGGAGAGAAGGTAATTTAGGTAAATTTGTCCTGTCAGTTGGAGATGAATGGTTGGGGGTTATCTGTAGTGTCAGTTCAGGCAGAGAGGAACCGAACCCTGTGCCCCACCCCCGCCCGCTCTGAAACCTGAATCAATGGGTATTTGTACTGCCCATTCCTACCTAGCGCTTAATTCACAGATCATCTCTGTGAAGGAGAATGCAGTGACTTGTGTTCACACTGCAGGATCAACTACAGAACGACTATCCGTGTTCATCGGAAATATTCATTTATTTTGACATGGACAACTGTTCCAGTCTGGGTGCATTCGATTTACACTCAACATACAAGAAGATTGCACTGTAGTTTTAACTGCATCAATAAAGTATGTGAGATCTTGAATTTTGCAAAAGTTTAATTTTGCAAAAAGAGCTCTATAAGGGACAATCCTATGCATGTTGATACAGGAAAAATCCTACAACTCTAAGCATTTCCCAGTCAGGGTACTGCTCAGAGTTTTGGGACTTGTTTTTCTGCCTGAAGGTATGTAGGATTGTACCCTAAATCCATCCAATCTTCATGTGTCACAGTTCCAGCAGTGTTCAGACTTCCCTGCAGCCGATTCTTAAATAAGAACAAGCAGTCACAGTAAACCGTTTGCATGCATTTAACATTCGGACTGGCTTCCCCACTGCTTCCCTTGGGCAGCTATATAAGTAGCCATGGCCTGCTCTAGGGTTTAGAAGAACCTCTGTGGCCCAGTGTGTCATCTGAACCTGGATGACACACTAAGCCATGGTCAAGCCAAAGTGTGTGGGGCTCTTGTCCAGAGGGGCAAAAAGGGATTGCCACTCTAGTCAAGGGGCTTTGGATGATGATGGCCAGTAAAGTGCCTAAGGAGCACTTTGCATGGCTGTCATCGCTTTCCCCCACTTGCCTGCTGGTGCCAGAAAGAAAGCAGGATTGGCAGGAACTTGGGTGGAAACCTGGACCCGGCAACAAGAAGGGAATGGTCGCTTCATGCTGAGCTCCAAGAACTGTGCTGCTTTTCTACTGCTTGACCACAGTGAGCCACAGTAGCCCCCAGTCCACTTCCCTGCCCCACCAATACTGCCATCAGCAGGAGGGAAGAGCAGGAAAGCAGATGGCAGCTGCCCAAAGCCCCCACTTCCTGCCACTGTCATCCTGCTCTTCTCTGTGCTCTTGTGTGGTGTTCCCTGGGGTAGCTGCTGAAAGACAGGGGGAGGCAGTGTCGGGGAACCTTTGGTAGCCTCAGTCATTAGTTAGGCACAGCTCCAACCAGCAACTTTAGACTCAGAGCAGTTCTACCCCACCACCTCGGGCTTAAAGTCTCATCCAAATCCACACTATATGTCGTTGGACACCAGTGCACCTTCCTGTCCTGGGATATTTGTCATCGGGGTGGACAATTTTGAGGGGGCAATGGGATAGAGAGAAAGCGTTCATTAGCCTTCTCTGCACACTATTGTTCCAGTTCTGTTCAGGGACCTCTGTGGTTGATATTCGAACAATATTTAACAAATGCACACTAAGCCCATTGCTGTGACAAGGAAGCATGCCTCTCCTTCTGTACTGCTTTGAGGGCTTTCCCTTCTCCCACACTCCTTCTGGTACTTCTGCAAACATTGCTGTTCTCCTCCAAGCCTTCTCTCTAGTGCATGGATGATGCCATTTTGGCCTCTGAAGATGTGTAACTGGCATTGGCTGTTATGATATCCAGCGTGATTCTTAAAAGTTCTCAGCTCTCTTGAATTGTGGCATGGGACTCTTCTGTGTAATAGCAGAAAACTCCATAAGCCAGTTTCTTTATCAGTAGAAGCAGCTGTTCGTGGCGTACAAATGCAAATAAGGTATCAGCAGATTGGTCTCTAGTTTGTTTTGAATTTAACCAAACACCAAGTTGGAAAGAACTTTTGGCCCGGTGCCCAGTCTGATGTTACCCTGTGTGCAGTTATCCACTGCAATTTGTCAGAAACCCTTTACATTCATCACTGAGCCAGATCCAAAAGGAATCAAATTGTGCTCCCTTGAGCCAGCCAGACTGCCTAAAAAAGCCAGATATTTGCTTGGAACATCTGCGTTTTTAGGGTTGCCTAATAGTTTGCATATTACATTGATTCAATTGTATCGATCTGTTATTTTTTCCCAAAGGGTCTAACCTGGCTCCTTCTTGCATATCCTCACAACAACCCTAACAGGTAGATTAAACGCTAAACGTTACGATCAAGCTGGCTGCCCTTACCACAAATATCAATATTGGCTTGGCAGTGGATAAGTGAGAACTTGTCTTTGGCAGGCCTTGTGCATACATTCTTCAAGCATCCTTCTCAGGCGGCCCAGGAGCCTAGCGGCTAACAATATTGGGATTTGCATGTTTCATTGACTTAACATTTCCCTTGGTGCAACTTTGACTGTGCTCTGATTCAGTACAGCTGCCAGCAAACACTTCCATTGTCCCCATATTCTTCAAACAACAAATAGACAACAGGTGATTAAGCTCTGCAAACAAACAGGGCTTTCTCAGCAACAAAGCAACACCTCTCCGTGTCTGGTATTTGTGGAATTTGATAAGCCACCCACTCTGCCCCCTCCCCATTCTTGTTATGTCTCTCCTCAGCCTTCTTCATCTTTTCTCTCCCCCCTCCCCTCTTCACCCAGTCTCTAAAGGAAAGCATTCATAGTTAATTAACTGCTGAAATAGCGCAAGGGGCTTGGGTTTGGGAGGCATGGAGCTTTTACTTCTGAATTTAAAATAGCTGGAAAGCTCTTGAAGTTTAAAAACAAAACAAAACACCCAGAAGTGACAAAGGATAGCGTGAAAGGGTAAACAATGAAAGGGAGTGGAGGTGAGAGGAGAAATCACAACTAAATATCGGTGCTTTTCAGATATCTGCGTTCTTGATCAGTTCAATGAGACCCACAAATCAAAAGCAGAGTAATTTCTAGTGCCCCTTTCTCCCAGTGATACATCTTTGCACTGTGTAACTGGATCACAGGCTGTTTCATGCCTGTGACATTCCTCAATGGAAGAAGAATTAATGGGAACTTCACATGCAGATACGGGCTAGGTTCCCCTTCCCCCGCAGCCATTTGTTAGTACGTTTATTTGCGGGCTTTCCTCCTCTGAGCTCAGGGCAGCATAGTGGGATTTTGTTGTTGTTGCTGTCACACTGTTATGTGCTATCAAGTCATCTCCAACTTTGGAGCCTTCCAAGAACTTCCTGTCCTTGACCACCCTGCTCTTTTCACTTATTACTCATTTCTTAGCTGCCTTTCAAGATTAGTCTTCTCAAGGCAGCTCAAATGTACAAACCTATCACTCACATCGTATTTAATATAATAAAATTGTAATAGAACCAGTTTCAATAGAATACTATCTCAAAACATTCATCTAGCACCAATGATATTCAATGTGAAAACCCAGGAAGAACATATCAGTTTTATACACCCTTTTAAAAGCAGCTACAGGTGGGGCTGGTCACTATTTTTTCAGGAAAGAGTTCTAGAGAATAAGGGCTACCACTGAGGCATTTGGTGCTATTCATTTCTTTATTGCTATGTTTGTAATTTATTTGTATTGGTTATGTTTTAATTACATTTTTGTTGTACTCTCACTTCTATTAAGGTTAACTGTTTTGTGTGTCAGTTTTGATGAAAAAGTGGGATATACAAAGAAAGACAGACATTGCTCTTTCATTGGCAGCAAGTGAGTCAACAGGGTCTTCAAAGATAATCTTAACAAACAGGTAGACATATACAGGTCTAGACAGTCCTTCAAACAACCTGGATCAAGACCACTTAGATCCAACAGCAAACACATTGAATTCATGTGGCAAACACACTGACCAATTTCAGACCATACAATAATCTACACTCAAGAGTTGAGAATGGCCTGAATATGGACTATAATTGAACCACAGGTGGTTATTGTTGAAACATGTTGGCCCAACCCAGACACTTTAACAAGCCTTGGTTCCTGAACCACAATCAACCATGAACATAAATCCTGGTTGCTGGGTCGTGATCTCTGGGTTATTTGTGGTCAACAACCATTATTTATTAGTACAGCTGGATTCAGACAAAATAATAACTCATAGTTCAAGGACAACCTATCGCCTGAATCCAACCAGCCAGTACAGTTGATACGCAAGTGGTACAATGATCTAACCCCAGCAAGAACACAAGCAGCTGCATTCTGTACCAATTTAATTGACTGAGTCATCTTCAAAGGCAGCCCCAGGTAATGTACATTATAACAGCTCAACCTAGATATAATTAGGATATGCATAACAAAGACCAAGTCAGTCTTTCCCAATTAATTCCCATTTTCTCTAGATCAAATAAGGCCAAATCTAGCCCACCTGGGGTCTTAATCCAGTCTTCTGGAGTTTGCCAAAGTCCATATGCCTTTCCCTACTTCAATTTTCTCCCAGCCACCAATCATTCAGTGCTTTCTCAGCTTTATGCATTTTTCCCTGTTTGAAAATGTCAGGGTTAGTTACCAGCCTTGTAAGCTTTAGCCTAAATTGCTGGTATTTTAGAATTTTTGGCTCTACCTTTCTGCCTTCAGCCACAGCAGCCATGGAATGGTGCCTTCAAGAAGTTCTCCAAAACTGAATTGGGCCCTTGGACTAAATGAGGTTCACTATCCCTGCCCAAGGTAGATCTACATATAGATGTTTTACCTTTGAAACAATTCCAAGATATATTATGCCGAGAGAGTGGCCAGGCAAGGTCACCTGATGAACTCCATACTTGAACAGGGATTGACACTCAGCCCTCTCTAGCCTAGTCCAGCACTGCATGCATAGGTTTAGCTTGTTGGGACACTATGGATGAAGACCAGCAGATGCCCTGATTACATGGGATTTTACCTGATGAGCCCTTTCAGTTTGTTTCTGCGAGTCGATAAGGAACCACTGTAAAATTCACTGCCACAGGAAGGTCACCAATTTGGGTGGCTTTCAAGGGGGACTGGACAGATCCATAGAGGAGGCTCTCAATGGCTACCAGCCTTGCTGTGTATGTGCTGCCTCTGTGGTCAGAGATGGCATACCTGGGTACACCAGTTTCTGAGGAGCTCAGGCAGGCAGAACTCTTGCACCCGTCCTGCTTGAGGGATCCTGTGGGCGGCTGGTTTGCCACCATGTGAATGGGGGACTGTATTAGAAGTGCCATTGGTCTGTTCCATCGTGGCTTTTCTTACGTTCTCATGGAATTTGCCCCTCTGACAAACAGCAAGACCCAGGATAAGTGAAGCAGCAGATCTGCTATTTCATCCCATGTTCTGCCAGGTCACAGTAGTAACGGCAGAAGCAGGGTCCATTTGCAGTACTCTTTTAAACCTTGTAATTTTCCAGCATTTTAACTGTCTAACTTTTAAACTTTGTTTTTATATATTTCATTATATTCTATGCCACTGCTCCGCTTCTGTACTGAAGAGCAGCAGTAGCAATAGCAATTGCTATTATGCTTTGTTCTTTAAAATTAATTTGTCTGTCTGTTTTACAGCTTTTGTTTATTTTTAACTTTTAACTGCCCAGAGGACCTTGGCTTGGGCAGAATCAAAATGAATAAATGCATAGATACATATGTGTATATTATTTGCAGCATGCAGAATTTGACACTGATCTTTGTGGCGCATGCTAACTTTGGGCTGTCTGACAGTCATTGTCAACATATCTGAAGCTCATTCTACGTATTATTTTTTTCTGAAAATACCTTTGAAACGCAACTTCATTGTTAGAGCTTCCATCTTATTCTAAGTCTATTCTTCAGAGAAGTAACCAAAGCAGAGTCCCAAAGCAGCCATACAGATGAATCTGCAGGTTCCTGTAGATGGTTTGGAAATCCACTGTGATTGTGGTGATGGGGAGTTGGGTGATGGTGATGATACATTACAGAATATATGACAGCTTAGAAAAGATAAACGCCATAAGATAAAAGATAAACACCATACACCTGAAATTTTGTGAATCAACTAAAATCTCATTATCTGTGAAAGGGGTGTTTTACTAACACTAAATGGTAAGTGGTAGCCTACATTGAACTATGTCCATAACTATTACAGGAAATCTAATGAGGAGACCTGATTAAATGGAACTGAACGCATGAGAGAATGGTTCTCTATTTTTCACTGAATTCAGCTGTTTGTCAACAGCATTCAGTCTTTTTAATATTGGTGGTCTTATATGAAAGGTACAGGCAGATCATAAGGTTATACCTTGAAAATCTGCTCATTTCATCTAACAGCATGTCTACTCAAAAGCAGCCAAGTGAATTTACTCCCGGGTAAGAGTCTATGCAGCCTAATCAATATAGGAGCAGGAGATATAAACTGCTTTGAATTCCTTAAAAAAGAAAAAGGCAGGGTATGAATCTAATTATTATATTATATTATAATTTATATGTATCTATATATATACACACACATTTAGACAAAATTCTGGTGGTTTTCTTCTTTCATTTCAGTGGAGATGCTTCATGTCTAAAAGAACCAAAAATATCCCAGTTAGAAGTCTCATAAACATTAAATATATCCATAACAAGACAATAGGGACCAGTTTTTCCCAATATGTTTATCATGCTTTCCAGAGGGATTTAAATCTGTACAAAGAAGACACAGTGATAATGAAACAAAGGTTTGGACTTTTTTGCCTAGAAAACCAATTGCTGTTTTTCAAAGGGTAATTTTGCCTTTAAGAAAGTTATAGAATGTTTTTCTTCCTTTATTATAATTTTTAAACAGTACTTTAAAAATATAAGACTTGTCTAAGGAAATGGGAAAGGGACTTCTCACTGGGAAAGACCTGAGGAGAAAGCACAATGGAAAAGACTGAACGATAGGTTTCCCCTGACCCTTTCCAACAGATGGAGAAGACTGGATATGTGCAGCTCCTCCCAGACAGCAGCTGGCTGGTTCCACCAGCTCCACAGGTGCTTGTGGGGATGAAGCATCTGTACCTGCTTGTGTGTTTACAGGTCAATGTGCCTGGCTGCATTGCATGGCTCCTTGGGTTTTGCCTGGAACACAGCTTGGCACATTCCGTTGTGAGGCTCCAGGCATTTGTCGCCTTTCCCAGCTTCTGCTGAGATCCGTGGGAAGTGAAAGCTCACAACCCTGTCCTGGCACCATCCCCAAACATTTCTCCCTGTCACGTTCCCCACATTGATCAAGTCTCTCCTTACTCAGTTTTCCTTTAAGCTGAACAGTTCCTACCATTGTAACATTTTTGTTCCGTTTGTGCTATCATGGGAAAGAGAGCCATCTTTCCAATGTGAGTTATCTTGCCCCTTTTAAGCTGTTTAAGTTGGAGGCTGTTGCACATGTTACAGTAATGAATGGCATACATCGATGCTGCAGTGTAGCGTTAAAAAGGACTGCCTTTTTGTGCATTTGTCCTGAATCGGAATGCTCCCAATTTCTGGTGCATGCTCACCCTTTCCACTGCTACAAAGCTCTATCATGTCCCCCTTTGCGTTTAGGTGTCTTATTTCTAAAGCATGTTTAAACTAAAGCCCACCCCAGACCTCCAAGATAACATTCCAGTGGGTCAATGAAAATGTCAACCTGGTGTGTGGCTGCTGTGAAAAAAGGCACATTCCATGTTGGAGAGGAATTGAAAGTAAAACCGCCAGTATCACACTCCCCTTCTACAAATCAAAGGGGTGACCACACTTTAAGTACTATGGAATATAACTGAGAATGGAGACTGCAAAGTTAGGGAAAGAGCAGTAAAGCTCAGTTGAAATGATAAAGGGGCTGAAACAACGCCTCCATGAGAAAAGGCTACAATGCCCAATACTGTTCAGCTCAGAAAAATGGTGAGTAAGGTGAGGCACGATAAATGCGAAGAAAGAGGCTATGGAGGAAAGCAATTAGATGATACTAGAACCTAGATTCATACCACGGATCTGGTTGGTGGAAGATTCAGGACAGCTAAAAGGAAGTACCTGTTTATTTGGCTTTGAAAGTCACTTTAGATGGCTCTAAAGGGGGACTGGCTACATTCATGGATATCAGTAGCCAATATGCTGCTTCCATTTTCAGTGGTGCGATGCCAGCATATACCAGATGATTGATTTGATTTAGTTAGATTTGCTTTATTACATTTGTATGCCGCCCCATAGTCCATAGGGCTCTCTGGGTGGCTTACAACAAGGCAAAAAGTACAAAATTGGTGCAAATACAATAATATGATAAAAGCAAATACAAATGAAAAGACAAATAATTTACAATGAAGCAAAAAATACAGAATCAGTATACAATAGTATAATCAGAGCAAGTGTGAGTTCAAATGCAAATATACAATATTAGAATGCAGTAATACAAATCAAAACAAAATTACTTAGTGCAATAATATAATACATAATGTGGAATAATGAAATATGCTTATAACCACCTCCCTGCACAAAACCCCATACCCATCAGTACAAATCAGGAAACATTCCACTGGAGAAAACACTTAGTGGAGAATATGAGTGGGAGCGGGTGTTGCGCTCACACTCTCCTTGGGAGCTTCCCATGGGCATCTGGTTGGCCATCATGCAAACACAACTCTCTGGACGAGACAGACTTGGGTCTGATCCTGCACAGCTCTTATGTTCTTATGGTACTGCAGCACCATGCTTTCCATTGGCCAGGTAAAAGGCAGTACAATGGTGACCTCTTGCACATTGTCGAAACAGAGGACACCAGCTTGCGTAAAACCGGCACATGCTAATTGATATCTGTATAGGTACCAAGATATAAAAATTGTCTATAAATCAAAGAGGAATGTGATACATCTCACTGGATTGTGTGAAGGGGAGCTGTGTGCCCATTCAGCCTGCTGACTACATGTTGCTGATGGGCAAAACTAACTCAGTGCAAACTCATCCATTCCCAAATGCCTGCTGGAACAAAAAGATTTTCATCTGCTTTTGGAAACCTAACAGGGAAGGTGTCAACCTAGCCTTCCTGGGAAAGGAATTACAATTCCAGTTGGAAATCTGAAAGGCACCAGGCTGGGAAATGCCGAAACACAGTATTTCAGATTGTACACATTCCAACAGAGGACCTTCTTCTGAAAACCCTTCAGTTAGCTGACCGCCCTCTGCAACAGCAGCAGCATAACGAAAGCTAAATTTCTAAACTAATTGCAAATTACATAAATAAAGAAATAATATTCTTTGTCTGCTTGTTTATTTACGTATTTATAAGGGGCTCTCTAAGAACGTTCTCAGTGTGGCTCACAGAAGTTTTAAACCAGGGATTCACAAGCTTTATCCACTCAAGGGATTCATGTGAGGTCGGCTTGGAAGTCAGCGATGGATGTATACAGATACATACATACACATGTGCACATACCCCAGTGATCCTGATACAGATCAGTTTCCTCACTGCTGGTAGCTGTGGAGAAAGAGAGATCCAAGTGAAGATCTCTAGATCTTTTGCTCCAGCAGCCCTTATATAGAAAGGACTCTTCTTGCTAGTAACGGCTTTGGCAACAGAGAGGTTGCTGATTGAGGGGGTGGACAAAAGGCTGGTCCCATGAGGGGTGGAGATAAGGACTTGTGGGGAGGTTGAGCACGCCTGGTTCTCACCAACAAAGCACTACTTCCTGCACAGTAGTGCAGTTACACGTATTTGTGTAGGCAAAACAATGTTCTGTCCTTGAGTCTTTCAAAAAAAAAAAAAATCTACATCTTTGAAAGAAGTGGCAACTTCACCTCTCCTCCAGTGTTTCACTTCTGTGTCATAATTTGGTGCAGTTTTGTGTTCTTAGGAAAGTTCAGAGATTTCCCTAAGGAGAAAGAAAAGTTTCAGGGCCACATTTATGCCCATCCCATAATTATCTTTTTAGAAGATGAGCGCACCTCCATAATCAGCACACCTCCAGCATTGGCTACTAACATATAATCCAGAGTAAATCCAGTGTTTTTCACATAAGTTGCTGTAGAGTTTGTGCAAACGGACTGTGCTCTTTGTGTAAGTGGACTAAGTGGTACTTTATTGCAAAGGGCAGCAAGAGGAAAGTGCTTTATCTGTGTAATGTAACACTATCCCTGATAGACAGCTTAATAGCTAAACCTCTGGCAAGTTGGCTTATTTGGCTTTTAAAGTTTCTGAAAGGACTCCTTGCATGTTCTAATTCTTTGGAATCTGAGCCCCTGCCGTGATGGATTTAAGAGACTTCCAGCCTCTGTTATACAAACCCACCCCCTCCCCAGGTATTGCGCGAAAGCTTAACTCTCGTCAAATTGCAACCAGCTTTGGAGGCCACCTCAGCTGGAACTGAAAGACAAGATGCATGCATATATTCTGGTGTCCCTAGCAGGAGAGAACCTTTTCTATAAGGTCAACTGAATGCAGTAAGGAATAGAAATAGAGTCTGTGAAGCAACACCATTTGACTGCAAGAGTGGAGTTATAAATCAGAAAAGCCTTGTGCAGACTGTGGAGAAGTGGGGGTGGAGGTCAAGGACAAGAGAGACAGGGCCGTAGCCATGCAAATGTTTCATGGATACCCCGGTGTCATTTTTGGAAACATTACCAACTTTTACATTAGTCTTTCAGATGAAAAGCAAATGATTAGAACATTCTCTTTCTCCATCCTTACATCAAACGTATGTATCTATACCATCCAACAGCCAAAATTCTCTGGAAGTTACATTCAAATCTAGCCTGTCCAGATCTTACAAGTCTTCCCCAATTTGGTGGAATCTTATTTGATTACTGGACTACAACGTCCTTCTTCTAACATGGCAAGTGGATGTATTGGTAGCATAGGGTGGGCCTTGTAGACCAGCACATCTGGAGGGTGCCAGGTAGGTATGGACAGCCCAGATCCAACACATGTAGCATTTCAAGCCGCTGCCAGTTGGTGGTAGCCAAGAACAATTATCCTTTTCGTTTTGCAAACCTTCTCCATTGATTAAGAAAAGTGGTTATGGTAGAACTTGGTCTTCCGGTACCTGGTACCCTCCAGTTGTTTGGTGCCCAAAAATACCCAGCATTCCTGATCATCGGTCCTGCTGGCTAAGGCTGGTGAAGGTTGAAATCCTAAACATCTAAAGGGAACTAGTTTGGGGAAGGTACAACGACGAAAAGGAAGTGTAGCCCAGTCACTTTCTCACCATCTGAGCGTAGCCCAGGTTTTCAGATCATGACTCTGAGATCCTGCCTAGCCTATTCATGGGTAAAGGGCTATGGAGAACCTGTTAAAGGACCATGTGCCATATCATGCATGCAGACCACCATTCACAACCCCGAAACAGGCCATGGGTTGTAGGTGGGATGTTAACCATGTTGACCACCCACCCTTTTAACTTCTATATAAAAATGGTGGATGGTGTGCAACACAGAGTCTCATGGGCATGTTAAGCAATGGTGGCTTGTCACAATATGTGAGAGGGCCCACTAAGTGATGGAGTTTTGTCCAAGGGACCTCAGAACTTGGGACCTGCCCGAAAGAAGCTTTAATGTTGTAGAAAGCCAGTGTGGTGTGGTGGTTAAGGGTGCGGGACTGGGACTCAAGCTATCTGGGTTCTAGTCCCTGCTCAGCCATGGAGCCAACCGGGTGACTTTGGGCCAGTCACAGATTCTCAGCCCAACCTACCTCACAGAGTTGTTTTTGTGGGGATAAAATTGAGAGCAGCAGGAGGAGAATGATATGAACTGCTTTGAGTCCTTTGTAAGGAAAAAGTAGGATATAAATCTAACTACTAACTAACTAACTGACTAACAATAAGCACCATGGTGAGATTTTGTCCTCTAAAGGTGGCTTCTTTCACAGCACTGAATATATTATCACAGCATTGTTGCTAATCACTTCTCTTATTGCCAGACTCAGAGATAAGGGCTGAATATGCGCAGCCTGCTCAGAGCTACTTGATGGCTGCCAAAGAGGTATGGTCAGACTTCCATTCTTCAGTATTTTTAAAGTGAAAAGCAGCTAGGGGAGAAGCTGCGTAGTGTTGACTCTGACACCAGCTTTCCAAAGTTTCCAGCATTACCAGGAAATGCCACGGATTTCACCTAAGACCTTCTGCACCTAATGCACGTGTTCTGCCACTGAGCCATGCTTCTTCAGATTAGGACTGCAGTGCTGGCAAAGGGTTAGCTAACCTTTCCCACCACCACATTCTGGGCCTTCCCCATCCGGTAGGATTTGGGTTGCCCTGTTAACCAGCCCACTGGCTTTTGGGATGTGATGCTACTGCTAGGTCAGTCCAAAATAAAACAATTTAGCCAGCTTGAACAGGAAATGCTTTGGGCAACAGCACAGCTGGTCCACCTGCAAAATCCCACCTGGGCCCACAAGATGGAAGGCTCCTAGTGCTACGGAGCAGAAGGCCTACTGCAGCTAAACCTTCTTTTTGTCCTGGAATGTTTTGTTTGCATTTGTTTTTCTGGAAAGAATGAAGATGAAAGTAGGAATGGGAAACCACAGGAGGACTCCTATTAGAAGACAAGATCACCTAGATCTTCCATAAAGTTCTATCAACCAAGACATGTGATTGCACAAGAAAAGCCTCATCCAGAACGTAGGTATGCACCCCAGGTACACACAACTCAAGCCTGGCACCTGAGTGGGCTGCCCATTTGGTGAAGGAAGCTGATTTCCTGTAGAAGACTGCAATCCACCCTGCTCCAGCCAGTCTTGGTATTGTACTATGTACCCAAGTGGACAGAACTGGGACAGATAAACCCTACTCAGGTCTTGGTGACACACAGCAGGTTGGTTCCTTCACCCACAATCACATGCCCATAAACATATCCAGGCGCACCTTAAACCTAAGACGTTGCCGTCTTATCCAACAAAGTTCAGCTCTGGATCAAGGGAGACACACATACCCCATCCCTGACCAATAGCATTTCCATTTCTCCTGGATAAAGTTTCAACTTTCATTTTAGCAGGCAGGAGATGATGCCTTAAAATAAGATCCTCTTCCAATAAGACACACACCAAAAAAAGCAAAAGCAAAAAGAAATCCCTGAAAAGCAAAAGACAGGAAAGGTCAACATGAAGTTTCCAACACGTTTTTGAAGAAATGTTAATTATTAACACACAACAGCACCTACTTATAGCTGGAGCTGATGAGGAGGGCACTGTGTGCACAGATGTATCATTGCCAGGCTGATGCCGGATTCCACTGACCCTTGTTTGTTCAAACATGCGTCCATCTCTCAAGGTCAAGATCAGGGAACCCAGATCTGGCAGCATGCGCAGTGCTGATCACCTGCTCTCTGTGCCATCATGTTTTCTCCTCAGGAACAGCTTTTCGACTTAACAAATGACTGTGTTGGTGGGGGGTTTTTAAAGAGCAAAAGGAATGTTTAATTGCACAAACATACCTGCAAGGCTTTAAACAATAAAAAAGGCAGATGGCCCACCCCAGCAGGGTTTTACTGGGAAGATGAAACTGAAGAATAAATAGGAATTGAAGGGTCAGTGGCGAATGCACCCACCACTTGCACAGTGAGGACAAGGGAGGCTTCCCTGCGGGAGAAAAACACCATTGCACATCAGGGCCAGTTCCACCCCGCAGCAAGTTGAAGTGACCTGCTTCAGGTGGTGCCACTGGAGAGAGCAGGAAATAAATGCATGAATGGTACAGCAAAATGTATGATATTTTGGCCCTGTTTGGGGTGGGAGGAGTTAATGATCCATTTCAGGAGATAAAAATGCAAGACAGAATTGTTGTATACAGCCTAAGCTGAAGGAAAAACCAGAGCCTCTACAATGACAGCATTGAGACAACGTGGCAATCCCTACTCAAGGGTTGCATCTGAGTTGGGTGTGGGTTGTTGCTCAACTGTGGGTCATTGTGTTGTCTGAGCACAACTGAGATGACAATCCATGGTGAACAACTTCACAGTACACAACCCAAGGACAAACCATATGTTCTTTTCATGGGTTGTCCATGATTAACAACGATGGCTTTTTGCATAAGCTCCGTTCAAACAGGATGATAACTCATGGCTTAACAAGAACCCATGAGCTCTGGGATTATGTTGTCTGAACCCAGTCATTACCTGAACTGATATTTTACTATGTTAAAGTAGGATGATCAGTCCCTTTCAGCCTGAAGGCCTGAGTGGTATTCCTGCCACTCTGTGAGACTCTAGTGTGCCTGCAGCTGGAGTATTGTTTTCCGTTCTGGGGTCCATATTACAGGAAAGATATAGCCAGGTTGAAATTGGTGCAGTGTAGGGCCACAAGGATGGTGGCTGGATTGCAGGGAAAGCTGTATGAGGCAAGACTGAGGGAACTGAGTCTTTTCAACCTGGAGAAGAGACTCCGAGGGTATCTGTTGGTGACATGAGGGGGTGCCACATGGAGGTGGGTAGAGACCTGTTTTCTCCTGCAGAGGAAGGCAGGGCACATTCCAGTGGAGCAAAGCTCAAGGAACCAAGGTTCAATTTGGATGCCAGGAAGTTCTTCCTGGTTGTTAGGACCCCAGTTAGGGTATGGAATGGGCTTCCACGGGAGGTGGTTGAGGCCCCATCGGTGAGGGCATTCAAGGATAAGCTAGACATGCACATGGTAGGCATGTCATGAGTGGAGCTGGCTGGAGCCAGGGGTCAAACTGGATGGCCCTGGAGGCCCCTTCTGACTAGATCTGTTTCTATGAAGGCCAGAATCATTTTTAGACATGCTTTTGGAGGCTGCATTCCAGTTGTGAGAAGTGCTGGGGGCAAAAGGCCAGGGTCAAAAAGACCAGCATATTTTAACTTAATGTTCTTTGTACCAGTAACCAAGCTTTAGGAAAGGCATTTCCACTGTTCAGAGTATATAGAGGTGGGTAGTGGGAGTGTGAACTGGGGACTACATAAAAGCCAGGAAACTACCAAATGATTGGTGATCAGGCAAATGGGCTGGATGTGGAGATGGGGTGGATTTGGTACACAGGAAGCTTTTCATAAAATCTGCCTGATCAGCCCAAGCAGTGCTAGCTAGTTTTCAGGGGACGATGCTATCAATAGGGGTCCCTCCCAGAACTAGACAAATAAGAAGATGCTGTATACTGAGTCAGGTCCTTGGTCCATTTATTGCTGACACTGACTGCCGTGGCTCTCCAGGATGTCAAGAACAAGACACTAACGAGAGAAGCTGGGGAGTGTCAAGAACAGGACACTAACTTGGCCCCTGCCTCAGAGCTAAGCCTAATGCCTCTTCGGCAGCTCCCTTCCCTCTGAAGACTCTTTACTTTTGCCCAGCAGGTTGCCATAAGACAGCAGGAAGACCATGCAGAGAGACAGGTGGAGACGCAGTGACTGTAAGGAGGCAGTAAGCAGGACCAAGGGATGCTAGGGAGGACTCGCGGGCTCCTTTTCTGGGCAGCGGAGCTCTGGAGTGGCCTTGTGATGCCTGCACTTGGCCCTGGGCCTGAGGTTTCCTTATATGTCATTGCCCAAAGTCAGCATTAATACCTCTGAACACGGCTTGAGACGGTGGGTAAAACTGTTGAATGAGTCTGTCTATCACTTGTGCATGGCTCAAAGCCAAGAAGATGAAAGACGCAAAGGCCATAAAAAGAAACAAAGAAGACAAATGCTCCTTTTTTGTTTTTAAGGCTAACAGGTAGTTTCAGCATTGAAGAAATGTTTGGTTTGATGTTTATCTGTATCAGGTGATTTTTTTTCTTTTCAGAATAGAACTTTAGAAGTCACATTCCCCATGTACTTGTTTTAAATTTTTTGAATTGCAGTCTGTTAATATATCTTGCCCTCCAAGCATAATTCTGATTCAGAAAAGTCATAACTGTGTGAACCAGTATGGTGTAGTGGGTAGAGTATTGGACTGGGCCTTCAGAAATCTGGTTCCACTCCCCACTCAATCTTGAAGCACACTGGGTAACTTGAGGACAGTCACTTTCAACCTAACATATTTTCCACCAAACAACCTGGCAACCTTTCAACCTAACGAACTTCACAAGATCATTGTGAGAATGAAATGAAGAGGAGGAAGAGCATGTGATCCATGACTGGCTTCTTGGAGAAAGGAAAAAAAGCAGTGATAAGTGTAATAGTATGCATGTGCATATATGCATTCACCTATAGGGATACTGTAGAGAGGCCTCTCTCTCGCTTGGCACAGGCTGCTCAGATGGGTTCATCTGATTCTGAGGAGGAGCAAGGAGCTGGCTGATGCAAGTTTCCCTAGTGAAGTTTGTCAGGTAGAGCTTGAGAATCTGCCTGCCCTGGAAAAGTAGGAAGGTTGTTCAGGGTGGGAGGTGGAGCAGATGCAATAAGAACACTTTGGCCCACTCACCAGCAGGAGAAGTGAGTTGCCCAAGCATGAGGTCTCAGGTGTTCCGGCTGTCTAGCCACCAAGGAGGAACCACCACTCTGAGGGTGGAATCAGGCACCCCCCTGAAAGGGAAGGACAGTGGGAAAATTTTAGATGCAACTCCCTCTCCAACAACTATAACTTCCATATAGCCTGAAGTGTCTGATCCTGCCCAATTTTGGAAGCTAAGCAGGGTCAGACCTGGTTGAAACCTACTAGAGGGGTGACTTAAATGCTGTGAACCACCAGAGAGCTTCGACTATGGGTGGTATAGGAATGTAATGCAGTAACAACAACAACAACCACAACAAGGTTAGCAGAACGATATTTAGAGTTCATAATATTCTATAACCAGTTAAGTTGCAATAAAAATGTGAGTTTGATAAGTGGAAGGAATAGAGTGAAGGGGCCACTTCATCAGAGACCATCAGAATAGTGGAAGCTTCAGGCCTGAGAAAAGAAAGCCCTTTAAATAGCCCATAGTTAAACAATGGCTATCACCTCCAGAAGATGTCGTGATGACCACCAACGGGGACTGCTTTAAAAGGGGATTGTATAAATGTTTGGAGGAGAAGGCTCGTAACAGCTACCGGTCCTGATGGCGAAATGCTGCCTCCAGTATCACAGGCATTATGCCTGGGTGTACCAGTTGCTGGAAGCACAAGTGTACCGGCGCTATTGTACTTATGTCCTAGTCGGGGTTTTCCCACAGGCAGACAGTTGGCCACTGTGTGACCAACTAGCCCCTTGGTCTGATTCAGCATGGCTTTTCTCATGTTCTTACAATTCAATTGTTTTGGCTGTGAACAGCAATTTGATGGCTACGTTTTTGTTCTGTTAAAAAAAAAGAGTAGAAAAGAGCCACCGTCTAAAACAGAATTCACTTGGTATGCTGTGAGCATTTCTATACCTTCTGTCAAAGAGTGCCTAGAAAAACCAACCTTCCTTCCTTCCTTCTTCCTTCCTTCCTTCCTTCCTCTTTGTCTCTTAGCTGCACTGCCGAGATATTTGATGGTTATAGTTGTTTTACTGAATGAAATTTAAGCCAGAGGAGCATGCAAAGAAATGAATTTATAAGTTAAGCAAGCCTCCCTCCCTCTCTTTTTCTATCATAACATCCTTAAAGTCAACAAGAACCAATGAGGATAGCCTGTGGGCTGTTGGAAAGAAACCACAGCACTAGTACAAGAATGATACAATTATACCAGAACTCTCATATGGTCTCTTTCGGGGGAGGGTGGGGAGGGGGAATCACATCATTTCCTATTTAAGAAGGGGAGGGAGGCAGCGAGAGGTCCAGGAAGGTATGAGGCTGGCGGTGGGGCAGAATCATTCATAGCACAGACAGAGGCCTCACACAGATCTTGCATGTGTGTCTGCCGCTCCTGATTGGTGAGCCTCAGGAAAGGTTCAGCCAATGAGAGCCCTGGGATACCTGGCCATTCATGAAAGCCAGCATGGCACTGTTTTGTTTAAAGAACAGGAAGTGTGGGGAGGGAGGCGGAGGCTGTCTGTAATCACTTTTCATCAAGGTTTTCATTGTAGCTGAGCAAAACTCTGAACTTTACATTCTGACTTCATTTGCTCAAGACATCAAAAAGCTCTGTTTCTTGAAAGATTTCTGGAATAGTGCTCAAGCAGCGTTTAATTCTAGGGGGCCACTTGTTTGTATATTGGAAATCAAATTCTCTCTTTACCAGTATGCGCCTGCCATGAAGTCATTTTTCTGTGCTGATTGAAATCATCTGTTTTCAGTTCTCTGACAAATTAATTGAACTTTCCTCTGACTCGGGCCTTCTGACTCTTGAAGCAGATTTTGTCTACATGCCGTCTCCCAGACGAACACAATTTAATCTCCTAGGCTTTAAACGAAATTTATGTTTCCAGAAAGCTAGTGAAAGAAGCATTTGTTCTGGCGATAGTATTTTGGTGCTTTTACAAACAGGGAACAAGAATAGAAGTTTATAGAATATTTATTTTACCACAGCTGATAATGAGCTCTAAAGCGTGTTAACACAGATCCTGTGTGATGCACAGTGACAACAGCATTTGGAAAAGTGTGTACTGAAGAATACAACACAAAAATAGTGTTCTGCAGATGACCACAGTAAAGGACTGTAGCTCGGTGGTGTAGCACATGTTTTGCCTGCACAAAACAGGGCAGGGGGATGGTTCTTGGCTGCAAACTGGCCCCTTGCCCCTGGGAGTATTATTCCCTGTGCCCCGTGCCAGATGTAGCCGGGCTAGAATTTGCTATTTTGGAGCAGGCACATGCTAAGCACATGCTTGGAACTGTTAACTTTTGAGTCCTGGCACTACAGATGGATTCCAGGGATTAAACCCAGGCAAACTGTGACCAATAATAAGCCCTGCTTACTGGATGCATGGTGGCAGGCATGTGATGAAAAGTATTCACAGGAGTACCCCCCACATGCAACTCTGTCATATGTCTGCTGTCTGAAAGTCACCTCCTAGTGGGGAAAAACTGTTGTACACATTAGCAGGAATTCTCATATGTACAGTAGGAATCTCGTTTGGCATATGGGACAGAGGTCATCTAGGTCAGCTTTTCCCAACCTGATCCCTTCAGGTTGCTTGGACTTCAGCTCCCATTAGCCCCGCCAGCATGGTCAATAATGAAGAGTGTTGGGAGTTGTAGTCCAAAACATCTGTAGGACACCAAGTTGATTTCTACAGCTAAATTACACCCCTCCCTAAAGATAGCTTGGCTTTCTGTGTTTGCAGATACGTAATATCCAGCCAGATTAAAATGCTGTTCAGGGGCACCTTTTTTGACCACTTTATCTATTCTTGTGTGCTAGATAAAATCTATCCTTGTATTCTCTTTCATAATAATCAGGATGCTAAAAGCAGAAGAGCAGACTAATGGAGGAAAATATGTTGTTCAAACCCAAGGCTGGAAAGAAAGAAGAAACAAATTCTGCTGGACATTAATCATTTCCTCTATGCACAATGCTAATATACCAAGCAGGGGCAGAGGTAGCTGTGAAGCCAAACTTGAACATTTTTAACATTTTATACTTAAAGGCAGCCTAAGAGTATTTCAGATAGATAGATAGATAGATAGATAGATAGATAGATAGATAGAGGGTTATCCTATGATCACTTAAACAGAAAACATGCTACAATTCCCAAGCGTGTTGAGAGTTGTAAGACTTTTTTTCTGTCAAACTTGCATAAGATTGCACCCTATATAAATACCCAAAGTTCCCTCTAATATTAGTCATTTTAAGTGGCATTGCTTTCAGTGGGAAAGAGTTAAACAGATGCTTAACTCAGCCATTAAAAGAAGAGCTTAACAGCACAAGCCTGTGCTCATCTGCTCAGAAACTCCACTGCATTTAATGGGGTTTCCTTCCAGGTTAGTGCAAATTAGATTCCATCCTCCAGTAACTCTTTTCTCATGAGTGATAGCAGCTAAATGATTTCAGAAATAGACATCTCTTCTTTATAGGAACTAAAGGGACTTTCTTCAGCTAAACCACAGCACAGTTTTGCTCATTTCCTGGTGTCAGTTTTAAAGTTATTGATTAATACAATTTGTTCTGAAATTTTAAAACAAAACCCCCAAAAGATTCCAAAAAAGTGTCACCTGAAACATGGAGGGAATGATTTCAGGTACTTTTCAGAATCTCCAAAAATATATCTCCCCACATCCTTAAACTACTTTTCAGCTCTAGGCAATATTGGGCTTCCATGTTCTGGTCAGGAGCAGAAGCAGAAGTGATCAAATACCCAAGAGGTGGTGGCGGGGAAGCTATTCTTGTGATACTTCCGGCTGTACTGGAAAGAGCGAGAACAGGATATATTATAAAAACAGCCTTCTGTTACATAACTTCTATCTTAGTTTTGAAGAAATGAGTACAGAGACACTGTACAGTCAGATTTTGTAGATTTTTTTTGGATGCATATGTTGGGATTTGCTTATCAATAGCTTGCAGACAAATGAGCAGTTGCAGAAAATATATTAGGAGAGTTGTATTGCCCATCATTAAGAAATCAGAGCACTCACTACTGGCTTCTATTTCTAACAGAAGACAAGCCTTCTTGATTCAGGCCAAGAGTCCATCTGTTTCTTCCAGAATCCAGTTTCAAACCCTGGTGCCCAGACCCAGCCATCTCTGGGCTGCCTGTGGCCTACACCCATCCCACCTGGGGTCCCAAGCCAGCCATCTGGGGTCCCTTGGAAAGCCAGCCCCGTCCCTTTTCCACAGCCACCAATAATTAGATGGCTTCCTGGCATGGCACAGGGCTTTTCCCCCATCTAAAAGGTTGGCATGTATCCTCCAAGGTGCAGTAAAAGCTAAATTTAATATCGCTGTTTCCAGGAATAACATGTGAGAAGCTGGACCCTCTGTATCCTTGAGCCTTATGGATGTTACTTGCAATGCTATAGAGGACAAGCTCACTGGGAGCAAAGATGGGATCCTAAGCCTGCCCTGATTTCAGTGGTGCTACTTTCCAAGAATATGTGCATCCTGGTGAACTGGTATTTAAAAAAATAAAAAAAGCCCTCTCCAAAGCTTCCAGAGCTTGTGTAAGCAAAACCATTTGGTTTTTGTGGCTTTTCTGCAAGGAAGGGGAATGGTTAGTAATTAAAATGATGAGGTTTAAGAATGGTGTGGGTCTGATCCAAACCCTGCCGAGAGAAAGGAGATTTCTTTTTGTCAACTTGTGTAATCCATGGGTCATGCACATAGTGATGTGGGATCTTAAAACTGCTCCGAAATGTTTTGCAAAAGCCTTCCTGTCGAGTTTGAGGATGGACACGCATACTGTCAAGAGCTGATGACTCAGAAGTAAACTTTCTTGCAGTGTCGCTCTTGAGAACAAATGTCTTCCCTTTCAGTAAGTGAGACAAGATTTCTGGCTTGGCAGCTGAAACACCAGATTGCATTTTCAGTATTCTCACTTTGGCAGGGAGGAACTTTGTTGTAATGGTCTGCTTAAATACTCTGGGCCTCACTGTGCTCTGGGCTGCCTTCATGGAGCTGATGCTCTTTGTTTCTTTTGCACGCCTTCAGGATGCAGCTTTTTAATGATGTGCAGCACTTGGGGATATTTAGGAGATGGAACGTAACCATTCAAAGCTGTTTGGTTTGTCACTTTGGATTTGTTACATAAGGCCGTGCTAATGCGAATGGGGCTTTTTGATTATGCAGCGCAGACTGTGGGAGAAATGCTCTGATGTCTGTGTAAAGCAGCAAGCAGACTCCTTGATTATTAACATATTGGTTGTATTCCTGTCTCAGACATTTGCTTAGAAATATGGGAATGGCTAGGAGACCCCCCTCCACACACACACACAGCAAGATGTATGATGTTTGCAGGTTTAGTCTTGCAAAAGAACGCCACCCCAAAAAGCACGTATTCGCATGTTCTATTTTTCTTGGTTGTATCCAGTGTTGGTCCTGCTTTGAGCAGATGTTTTGAAATGAATGCAGGCTGAAGCACCATCATTTCATCTACTTTAAATAGGTCTAATGTTGGAATCAACATCTTGTATGTAAAATTGGATGACCCTATGCCTCTTGTTTGCGTCTTTGCCCACTGTTGCCATAGTGATTATGATTCCAATTTTAGTCTCTCTAGAAACAACAGGAATCACTTGTTACACATACATTAATCTCACCCACCCTATAGGGCTCCCCATTATCTGCCTGGTGTGTTCCCTGTTGTTTGCCTCAGGGTTGCAAAAACAGGGAAGTTGCTGAGCCCCTGGCAATGCAAGGCTTGCTGTCCCCAGATTGCATGGGTCATCCAGGCACAGGGAGGCTTCCCATTCTCCCCAGCTGCAGTGAGCCATTGTGGTGTTGCCCGGGCTTCTCATTTCATTTTTAAAGCATTGGGGGTGGGATCACAGAAGCTGCCCCCACAAAGACCACCAGGGATGCATTGGAAGGGCTGCGCAGGGGCACTTCCCCTTTTCATTTCTTGCTCTATATTGTGCACAAATAATGTCACTCATTGAAACACACATACACGCCATATCCAAAGTGTTCTGTTTGTGCAAATGTGGCTACTGGAGTTGAAATTGGCCCTGGACAGTGGCTGCTGGCCAAAACCAACAGTCACTCACTTTGTTTGTTTGTTTGCTTGTTTAATAAATTTGTATAAAGGCCGCCTGTTAGCATAATGCTGTCTGAGTAGCCAGAGTGACCAGCAGGTTACAGGTAAGAATTCCCTGCCCACACACTTTGCAAGGAGCTGTCAAATTTATGATGTATTCGTTTGTTTGTTTGTTTATTACAAGTTTTTCTAACCCATCCACTACAAACATCTCAGGACAGCATACCGAAAATGAGCAGAATAAAACAAACACCAAGCATCCAACAACTGATATACTAAAACCTCAGTTAAAATCAATTAAACATTAAAATAGTGGGAAAATAAAAAGGGTTTTGCCTGACACCAAAAAGAATATCTTGTCGGCGCCAAGGGAACCTCGCCGGGGAGTGTATTCCATAGTCCATAATTTGACAGGCTGGACCTTGGCAGCTGTTTGCAAAGAGGTCAAGTGCCCATAGTTGGCAGCTTGTTTAGCAAGTGTCTCCCCTGCATGCACAGGGCTTGGGGAACCGGCAAAACCTCAGGGGGACCAAGTGGCAGGAGACAGGACTTCTTTCCATGTGTGTCAGATTAGGCCGGTCTGCCATGCACAAGGGTCCCTCCTAAGTGTCGCCACTCCCTAAACTGCTAGAGATTCGGGGTCACAAACCAAACAGGGGGCACTTTGGACTTGTACTTGTCCCCAACCCTCCCCAGCGATTCTCCTTGGAAGTCTGGGGAATTGAAGGGGTGCCCCCAAAACACCTTTTTTTTTTTTTTTTTTTTTTGCTGGGTCTTTGTTTTTGTTCTGTTTTAGGGAGAGATCCTGTGTAAAAGGGAGGGCAGCCCAAAGCCACATGAATATCTCCGAAGACACCCAAAGATTCTGCTGCAATGGATGAGTCCCATCCTGCCCCCTGTCATTATTTTCAAGCACTTCCACAGTGAATTTTGCAAGGTGCAAACTTGGGCTACACCTGGGATGGCTGTTGTCATCTGGGCTTGGACAAAACCGCAAACCCAGGGGTGACTATGAAACCCTACAAGAAGCCATGGCTTGTCGGGGTAGCTCTGTAGCACCAAAAAGACGCACCGCGCAAAGTGTCCTGGGTTCGACGCAGAAAGCCGCTGCAACTTTGAAATGTGTGGTGCGCCCCCAGGCATCGTCTTGTTCTCCCTTTCCTCATCGAGCTCTCAGGAGCTCCTGAGGCAATCAGACTGTGCCCGGCTGCAGCCGCATTCGCCACCCCTGCTGCGTGCCTTGCAAGCAAAGCACCCTCATGGGCATCGCATTGTGACGGTGCGTCCCCACACCTGCCTCTGTCAAAGTGCGCATGGCGGTTTCCAAGTTTCTTATGATGGTCTTAAATGCAAGAAAATCTTCTCTCCCAACCCACTGCCCTCTGGGTATATTGGACTGCAGTTCCCATCATCGCCGGGTTGCATGGCCCATATTACTCAGGGATGGTGCAAGTTGCACTTGAACCCACTTGAGGGCACTGGTTTTGTGGCATGACTGCGCTCTCTCTCTCTCTCTCTCTCTCTCTCTCTCTCTCTCTCTCTCTCTCTCGATCAATCCTAGTAGCTGGAAAATAGATTGTTTCCTGGGGGTACGGGAGGGATAAATCTCATAGAATTCATGGGGCTTACTCCCAAGTAGGCACATCTAAGATTGTACTGTTAAGTCACCTGCTCTTCACTGCCTTTTCAGCCTTGCCTGAAACCTATATATAAGCCAAACATCTGTTTAACGGTAGACACACACTTGAATGTGTGCGGCGGGGTCGGGGGGGGAGGGCAAGAGTGCAAATGTGCTGGCCCTTCACCTGATTCACAGCTCAGGATCATCTTTTGCAACCGACAAGAAGTTCTTCATTTTCCAAGCTGTGTTGACAGCTACAGAGCAAAAGAATCCCAAGCGTCTGACCACACACGAAAATAGTTTCTCAGGACGAGTCATCGCAATCTTCAATGTTTTTGGTCGGAAATAGCTTCAGAGGGTACTGGTTGCTACTGCTGTATCCTGTCCCTGGTTCCTTACCAGCTTACAGCGCTTTCATTTTGATTAAGAATACTGCATATTTTTGGATGCCTTAGTCACCAGAGGAACAGCACATCGTTCTGGGGCTACTTGAGCGTGTTCATCCCTTGTTGGGCTGATCTGTTGTGTTAATTTACTGTTTATTATTTTTAAGGGTGAACTTTCACTTTTCCTTCATTTGGGAGCCCACCCTGGATATCCCCTGGAATGGGCTGAAGTCCTCTCTTAGGCAGGGTACACCGCGAGCACTAATGCGGAAAGTTCGTCAGCAAAGGCCAACTTGTCCCATTGCCCAAAAGTGAGTCATGGCCCTCTTAGCTCACTCCAGCCAAAAGCAGATTCAGAAGCTGACAGAGTTTCCTGAAGATAAGAGATAAATCGAAGGAAAACCTGGCAAAAAGATGATGGTCCTGTTTCAAGAGATCATTTCCTTCAAAGCCCCTGCATGCTAATTAACCATTCCAAACATATTTGCAACAGTATTAAGGGATTTCCTCATCAAAATAAACTTCCTCCGGGGCTACCTTTTTTTTTTTTTTTTTTTGGCATCTAGGAATATGGTTTGCCACAAGGATCAGGGATGAAAATCCAAATACTGCCTCTGTTCATATACATGTGTGTGCATGTATATTTCGATATCCCTCTGAAGCATTGCCAGCACTGCCCTGGACTCCCAGTGCCTGATCCAAATCCTATTTCCATTGCTGGGATCTTTGCTGTGAATCAAAGAGAAGGAGGATCGGGCTTTTTGCTCTGTGCACCCAGATTGTTTCATTTACACTTCATAATACACTTTTAATAAACCACAGAGGGACTCCAATCCAAAATTCCGAGTCACTCCATTTCCAAAGCTTGAAAGGTGTTCACACCTACGGATGCATCTGAGCCATCATCCACAAGCGCTGTGGGTCTCCTTGCTCCTCTTCACTACTGCTTGCTGCCTTGACAGGCCAAGAGCCAGTGAGCAAGTGGGTGCAGCCATCTCCTGCCCCTTTTCACCAGCACCCTTGCCTGGCCCAGAGCCGAGGGGGGGGTGTTGGGGGGCAGGGGGCAGGTAAATAAGCAGGCTGCAGTGATGAAGTTGGGGAGCAGTGCTGGGGCTTTGCGCCAGGAGCCCCAGGAGGTGCCTGACCCTGCTGCTGCGGATGCCACCCTTGCATGCATGCATCCCCTCGTGGTGAATTGCACTGCTCGGCCACCAACTGCACAAATTGAAGCTCAGCTTCTAAAAGAAGAGCTGCCAGAGTTATTTGTCCACGTTAATTGAAACTACAACACACACACGGGGCAGGTCTCAAGCTTTCCTGACACTGAGTTTCTTCCTGATTGTACCCCCTTTCTCTTACTCTCTGCAGTAATGAGTTTGATCCATCCATTTGTACAAAATGAGTGGCAATTGGTACAACTTCCTTCCTATCAAAGAAAAGTTCGGCGATGGACCAAATCACTAGAGCAGGAATGCAAAACTAGTGCCTTCTCTGTCCCCCAGGGATAAGTGCTTGATTCCAATCAATACCTTTGTTGGCTGAGGATTAAGAAAGAGCCCCTGTCTTAGCAGGGAAACACATATCTGGGATCAGCTGCTGATCAGCAAGAAGAGCTTTCCAGAGCAGGGCAGTGGGGAGGGGAGGGGGCAAGAGCTTCTGAGTGGTGCAGGCCTGCTTCGTTTTCAGCGTTGTCCCACAGGGGCTTGACTCATTTAATTCTTACTTCTTGTTTCCTCCCTCTTACTTCGTGGTAGAAATGCTATTTGAGAGTGCTGCTAAGCGATTCGGTCCTGCTTCGTCCTGAGCAGAGGCTGTCCTGCTTATTTGTGAGTAGGAGTGCTGCTCCGGCTTACTCTGGAGTAGGCATCAGTCGGGCTATAAAATCATAACCATGGAATGGCTTGATTTCTCAGCCTCACTCACTACTGGAATGCTGATGCTGAGAACTTCACCAAAATGGACTTCGGCTCTTGGGCCAAACATCATCTCTCTGATGATGATGATGAGGATGATGATGATGATGGTAGATCCTCCCTACTGGAGGCCTTCAAGCAGAATAGGGCAGCCTTCTGTTGTGGGGCACATTAATGCTAGAGTTCATGCATCAAGCAGGACGTCCACACAGCATGGCCTACAGGGCTTCCCTTAGCTCTCTGTGTCAGCTCGTGTTGTCCTAACACTGGGGTAAGGCATGAGAATTACGCTGCTCTTAGTTTGTTCTGCAACCCAAGGCGAGCGACCTTTTTCTGTTGAGGGCTGCATTCCACCATGAGTAAAACAGTCCTGCATTCTGTTGGAGGCCGAAGCCAGCAGCAGGTACAGCCAGCCAAAAGTGATCACCCCTTCTCTCTCTAATCGTCTCTATCTCACCCTCTTTCCCCTGTCTTTTCTCTCTCTTCCTTCCTGGCCAACAAATGACCAGGGGAGTGATAGGCTGCTCCTGCCTGAGGTCTGGACTGGCTCCATGCAGAGAGCTTTTGCACCTCAGCCAAAGGCTGCACGAAATTTAGCTGAGGGCTGCATTTGGTCTTAGGACCTGAGTCACCCATCCTTGTTGTAACCCTTGAATTCTGCCACCTTTGGAAGGAACTTGTTCCGCAGTCGAGTTTTTCGAGTGGTCAGTTTTGATTATGTCTGTTATTTTGTCCACTTGAAAGGCTTTTTTAAAGGATGCACTAGACCTTTGAAGGTTGCCATTGAATGGCAAACTTTCCATACTGATTTGCTTTTTTTCTGTCTTGAGTTCTATCTTTATTTATTTTCTAATACTCACTGCGCTCAGTTCAGCTCTCACAAAGAGCAAATTTGAATACAATAGGTCACGTCTTATTTCTAAAAGTATTCTGAAGATTGTCGAGGATTGACAGCTCCAGTTTTTAGATGGAACAGATAAATAGGCACTTCTTGAAGGAAGGAGATAAAGAATGGATTGTTCCTGGAGAATTGATGCTATTTATAGTGTAAATTTGTACTTATTAAAGCTAAAACTAAAGCTAAAGGATAAGCTTGGGAGCAGGAGAAGAATTAAGTAAGCCGCTTTGAGTTCTTTGTAAGGAAAAATGCAGGATATAAATCTAAATAAATACATATTGCAAATAAGTATTATGTATTTATTACAAATAAATGCATAATACATACAATAAATACATATTGCATATGTTCTGTACACACACCAACTGGAAATGAATTCAAATAGGGGTCTTCATTTTGATAAACATATATTTTTGTAAACGATCAACTTACGTGATCTGTTCCTCCGTGGGTCTTTTTTCTTTGCCTCAGATCTGTTGGCTGCTCAGCATGCAGTAGGACTGGGACGAATGCAGGGACCAAAGCAGGAACTTCTTATGTTACAAAGGTGCCGATGCCTTTCTAAAACAAGGATCCAAGGCAGGGGAAAGCAGGAATGTATCACTCTGCTGTTCAAGGGAAAGCATTTATTTGTAGGGGGCTCGCTGCCAGGCAAAAGTTGTTTTCCAAACAAAGCCAGCTTCCTTTCTCACCTCTCAGCTTCCAGATGGTGGCAGGAGGCTCTCCTGCCCTATGCCAGCAAGCAGGTTCAAGAGAACAAGGCAGACACTACAGAGCTGTGGGACTTCATTGAGATGATTTTGCTTCTCTGGCATCATCAGGTGCTGAAAGTGCTGAATGGTACTTTTGGCTATGAGCCAGTTACTTGCTTCTTCTCGTGGGGATCGGCACGGTTGCTGTTTGCATGGAGAAAAGATTCATAAGAATGATGGGGAAATGAGCGCGTATGCAGTTATAATATGTGTTAATGATGTGTGCTGCTAAGTTTCTAATCACATGATATAAGAGCTTCGCTTGGTCAGATTTGTCAAGCTAAATTAGTAAAGTAAGACAAGAAGAATCCCTATTCCAGTGGGCTTTCCAAGCCATCATTCCTACCATTCATTGTGACAGTTACTGCACTAGGGTTTCTGATGAATGTGCCAGGGAGTTAATGACCAAGAGCTGAAATACTTGCATGTTTTATGTGAGGTGTTGTTTAATTCTTCTGTCATACCTATCCGTATGGCCTGCGATATCGACCCGTTTATTCTTTAGGAAATGGTATAAAAATGATGTTTTCTTTGTGAAGAAGAAGATGGAAGAAAACAACACTACCACAAAATATTCGTTACTACTTTGCTTGTGGTTGTTGTTGAATGTGGAAATAATTGTCACATTTGTGCCTTAAAAAACCATCTCTGGAGGACATCCAGTGCAATTTGTTGCTTGGCGTTATGATGAAGGCTAATGTACAATTTACACATGAATTATTTAGACAGACAAAAGTCCTACAACACCCAGTTTTTTGGTTGGGGGATGCTGGAATTGTGGCACTTTTGTCTATTTAAGCATGTGTATGATTCTGCTCCAAGTTTTTAGCAGTCATTTTGCAACTATCTTGTTATGATTAACCACTTTGTCATTTGAGGCTGACTGAGTAGTGACAAAACACATGCTGCTCAAAACCAGCAAAGCTGAGTTTAGAAATCAGAATGGTCATGATGCCATTTGAAAAGGCCTCATTTCTTAGTGTGTTATTCCTTCCCCAGAACCTTCTCCCAACTCATTCTAGTCTAAGGTCTTCCAAAGAGATGTATAACATCTACAGCCTTCCCCAAACCAGTCCCCTCCAGATGTGTAGGAGTAGGACTACCATTCCCATCATCCCCAAGCAGCAGGAACACTAGCTTGAGGAAGCCTGTTCTCCTCTAATATGGTTTCCAGTTTTGCTATGCAATACAACTTCCAGTTACCTGACTACCTTAAACCTATGGCATTAGATCGGTGATCTTTGATATTATTATTATTATTATTATTATTATTATTATTATTATTATTATTATTACATTTCTA
>NW_025335761.1:1559708-1689609 GCF_004798865.1 Varanus komodoensis
TACAACACAATAAAATACATTGAAATACAATAGAACATAATAAAATTACCATTAAATACAAAAAATACACTGAGTTACAAACATAATAATATAAAATTAAAATTATCAGTATAAAATAAGTAAATAAATAATATAGGAGAAGAAAAGAGAAGGAGGAAGAAGTTGCCCTGGCCAGATCATATATTTTAACAACTCGAACTGCTGGGTTAGGTTCAGCCTTTACCAATTGGAGGGTCTTCTTCAGTGGGTGAAAGGCCTTGATCCAGCAGGGGGAGCCCACTGGCAGATTCTCATTTCCCCTGCAGCCTTGGATGTCACCTCCTATGCTATCCTGGAAGGTCACCCAATCCTTCAGAGCCGAATTCTCATGATATCCAGTGATTTAGCTAGGCAATGAGCCTGCCACATCCTTCTACATTCCTGATACCTTGGAAGAAAAAATAAAACAAAAATGATTCTCCCTTTTGTTAAAGAAGGGTATTATGGTAAATATGTGCAGTAAAAAGGTAAAGGTAAAAGTTTCCCCTTGACGTTAAGTCCAGTCATGTCTGACTCTAGAGGGCGGTGCTCATCTCCGTTTCCTAGCCGAGGGAGCCAGCGTTTGTCCGCAGACAGTCTCCGTGGTCATGTGGCCGGCATGACTAAACACCGAAGTGCACAGAACACTGTTACCTGCCCACCGAAGTGGTACCTTTTTATCTACTTGCATTTGCAGGCTTTCGAACGGCAAGGTTGGCAGGAACTGGGATGGAGCAACGGGAACGGGAACCCCGTTGTGCAGATTCGAAACGGCGACCTTTTGATCAACCAGCCCAGCAGCACAGCAGTTTAAACCACTGTGCCACCTGCATCCCCAAATATGTGCAGTGTTGCATTTTAAATTCACATTATTCATAGCGGTATCACACCTAAACAAAATGGAGTCTTCTGCTTCTGTTGTGGTGCTGAATGTATTTGCTTTGGAACCAGCAGCCCTTTGTTGCAGAGAAGGATACTGTAGATTAAGAGTAAGAATAATAAAAGGAGCGTGCTTCCTATTATGTCATGAATCACCATTAGAAAATTTTGGAAAACCAAGCATTCAAAACAAATAGGAGCCCATATAGAAGATGCCACCCCAGTCGGCCCTCATCATGACAGTCCCCATGGCTGTACGCCCTCATCAGGAGAAGCCAAAACTGGCTGTGTTGATCCATATCTTCTAGGCACAGGTCTTTTGTAACAGCTAATTAGCTTTCGTGGTTCATTCAAAACCAAGCTTCCTCCCTCCCCTCAAAAAAACTATAAACAAAACTACAAGGAATAACATATTGTTATTGGGAAAATTCATTTCCTCCTCAGCTACATTAAGGAAACAGGGAAATCGGTGCGGGCTTAAATCACGCCAGCATCCCTGCCCACAAGGAACCGCTGGTGCCACATGCCTGTGTGCCCTGGCTCACTGCCGCCCTGCTCCCACACTTGGGGTTGGTCCACACATTTTGGGCTAGTATTTTCCCTATGTGTGTCTGCCCAGATGCTTTTCCCGGGAGTGAGAACACACCATCATCGTTCTTCTTCAGACGCCTTGGTGGCCAGGCCCATCGGTCCTTACCGCGCCGGCACAAAACCTCCCGGAAGAACCCTTGTTCGAGAGCAAATGTCCTTTGAGACCAATTTCAGCCAGGGATGCGAGATCAGGGGCATCCTTCTCCCCGCGCCCTGTTTCCTGCAACAATCAAGTGAAGTCTCCAGGGAAATTCCACTCATCTCTCCAGCCCCATCCTCTCTGCATGGCTTTTAAAACAGTAACAAAACAGTGATGTTATCAGATGAGTCATACGCCTGTTTTTATGTGCTGCTCCACATGTTGTGGATCCATTATGAATTCATGCTTCTGTCCATGACAATGAAGTCAGAGGGAACGGCAAGGAGGCAGCTGCTTGGATCAAGTGGCAATGTCTGTCCACCCCGAAGCCCGCAGCCAAAATCAACAGTGTCTCTTTTACAGTTGATCTAGGGAATGATGTTACATAAATGGGATGTCTGAACTAATGACTAAGTCAAATACAGCTGGAGGATTCCAATCCCCCCCACCAAAGAAATTCAGCTGATGCCACTACACAGCAGTCTTTCCTTGTTATGTAAATCTAGAGACAGAAAGATAGCATGAGCGAGTGGAAGAAATCCCTTTTGTATTATTTTTCTTTTGCGCACAATTATAGGGGGCTTCTTAAACATGCATGCACACACATGGCACTGGAGAAAATACGGAAGCCTTCACTAAGAAAGCATGTTTGCTATTTATTCTGGGGCCAGGATCACTTTGCAATGAGCAGGCATGCAAGATGCCTTTGCAAGATTTTCGTCTTGCATCATCACCATTGAACAAGGGCAGCCCAGAGAATTACAGTCCTGGAATTGTAGCAGTTTGAAGAGTCTAGGACTGAGTCAATCAGTGCAGCCATTTAGGGGCCAATCCTAAACTCCGAGCTGGGAGGCTGTTGGATCTGCAGATCTGTGCTTTTGGGTGCATAGTGAGGAGCCCACCCTTGAGGGGCCTCATTGTACTTGTAGAAACCCTTCTACCATTCCTCCTCAGGGCTGGTAAAGGAAGACACATGTGCCAGTTTCCCTGGCATGCCCCTAAGAGGGGCAGAAAAAAGCCAGCCCTGGTACTGGTAGTTGCTGTCATTTCTATTGCAGTCAATCGAAGTAAAAAGAAAAATATATGGGAGGGGTTACATGGGGAAAAAATGCGGCCCCGGCTTTTTCCCTGGCTGATGCAAGCCTAGCAGTCCCCCTCACTAAGAAAAGTCAGTTTGCTCTGCCCATTGCTTGCTTTGCAGGACACTTTCATGTAAAAAGCTGAGTTAGCCATGTTGACCATAAGCAAAATTGCAAAATGGACAGTAGTGTAATAATATATGGTTGGGTGAACCAAAAGGTGTTTTTTTTAATGCACAATCTCAGGAAAAATTCTAGAGCAAATTCTACAACAAACAGTCTGCAGACACCCTGAAGGCAATGCAGTAATTACTAGGAGCCAACATGGATTTCTCAAAAAAAAAATATATATATACTGCCAGACAAATCTAATTCAATTGGATAACCTCCCAAATGGACTGTGGGAATGCTGTGGACATAATCTATCTAGAGTTTAGCAAAGTCTTCAACAAAGTGCCCCACGACATCCTTATTACAAAACTAGCAAAAAGCAGGCTAGATAGTGCAACCATTAGGTGGATCCACAGTTGGCTGCAGAATTGGACTCAGAGAGTGCTCATCAGTGACACGTTCTCAGATTGGGAGGGGTGACAAGTGGGGTGCCACAGGGGTCTGTCCTAGGGCCAGTCCTGCTCAACATTTTAATTAATGATTTAGAAGAAGTACAATTAAATTTGCCGGGTGGGAAAGTGAATACTCTGGAAGACAGAGATAAGGTACAGGGTGATCTCCATAGGTCAGAATACTGGGCAGATATCATCAGAATGAAACTCAATAGGGGCAAATGCCAAGGCCTCCACTTAGGAACAAGAAACCAAATACACTGCTACAAGATGGGGAACACTTGGCTTAACAGTTCTGCAAATGAAAAGGATCTTGGGGTTGTTGTAGATTACAAGCTAAATATGAGCCAACAATGTGATGAAGCTGCAAAATGGGCAAATGCTATTTTGGGCTGCGTTAACAGAAGCATCTCTTCCAAAACATGTGAAGAACTAATTCCACTATATTCAGCGCTAGTCAGACCTCACCTGGAGTTCTGTGTCCAGTTTTGGACACCTAAGTTTTAAAAGATGCAAAAAAGCTAGAAAGGGTACAGAGATGAGCAAGAAGGATGATTTAGGGACTGGAGGGAAAGCTCTATGAGGAATGATTGTGAGAACTGAGCATGTTCAGCCTCAAGAAGAGAAGTCAGAGGGGAAATATGATGGGACAAGTACCTCAAAGGCTGTCACAAAGAGGATAGACAAGTTCTCTTCTCATTCATGATCAGAGTGTAGGACACAGAATAATGTACTTAAGTTTTAAAAATCAGATTTAGACACCAGGAAGAATTTTCTAATTGTCAGAGCAGTATGATGATGGAACCTATTACCCGGGGAAGTTGTGTGCTCTCCCTCACTGGGGACATTCAAAACGCATCTGGACAGTTATCTGAGTGGGATGCTGTAACTTGGTGTCCTGCAATAGCAGGGGGTTGGATCTGATGGCCTTCTGGCCCCTTCCAATACTACTATTCTATGATTCTAAGGTTTGACATCTTCAGATCTCTTCATCGGGTAAGGCAGTAAAAAAACGAGAGTGCTTTGAACATCTTTGATTTTTGTAATATCCTGCCTAATAAAGAAATCTGGAGATCATGAACATTTTGCACATTTTTGGTGATCTTTTGGTTGGACCAACAAGAAAATTGCACTATAGACTTTTGAATTTTATTTTTCTGTATATGCCATGCTCAAAGAGTTCACAACAAAGATCACTTTCTATATGTACAACTAGATATAGGTATCTTCACTAATATATATGTGAGATGCAGTGGTTAAGAGTTGGATTGGGACTCTGGAGATCCAGGTTCTAGCCCTCTCTTGGCCATGAAGCTCAATGATTCTCAACCTACCTCACAGGTTTATTGTGAGTATAAAATAGAGAAAAGGAGGAAGATTATATGCGCTGTCATGGGAACCTTGCAGATAAAAAGCTGGGATATAACTATAATAAATTAAATTAAATTAAATAATTAAATTAAATAATAGTAAAGATATGTATATAGACAGGCACACACACAAAATGCATCTCCCTAAAAAAGACAGCTTGAAACAATTTCAAAAGAAACCTTTTAAAAGAAAAGAGGCAGTGTTTCTGACCTCAGCATCGCTTTCCAACAGGAACCTTTGCATTACAATGATACCCCTCCCTTGTTCGTCTTGCAGGGAATCCAAGGCAACTCACATGATCTGCCTTCTCTCTCTGATATCTTCACAACAACCCTGTGAGGCAGGTTAGGCTGAGTATTCACATACTAGTTGCGAACAGCAGCGGACTTGGGAGCAATGGGATCTGTCAGAGAGGCATCTGTAGCCAAAAGAGCACTCCATGCCTGCCAAGAGCGAGTAGCACATGACAAGTCTCTGGTAGAGCACAGTGGTTTTATGCCATATCCTTAATGTAAGGCAAAAGGTGCACAACCCACTGAAATGGGCAAGGTGTGCACGAAGAACCCTCTTCCGGAACAGAGCATTAGCTTTAGGTGTGAATTGAAAGCAATGGTTAAAAGACTGGGGGTGTTTCTTTGCCAGATGTATCAAAAGGGCATTTTCTTCTCCAGATATATGTACAGGAAAAGTGATCTGAGCCATTATGGATTTGTAGCCAAAGAATCCTTTTCCATGTAAGATATCGCTTGAAATCCATATGAGGATTGTGTCGATCGCATATGCAGGCTCTGCAGGGCATAGACCAGCCTTCCCCAACCTCGTGCTTCCACCGAAATCATTCATAAATCTCAGTGCTGGCGCACAATATTATTCTCTGCATCTTCTTGTGTACCCATGAAAGGGATTCTAACTTAAATGAAAATTTATCTGACATTTAACCTGGAGAGATCTAGAGCTAAACATGCGGTTCCTCTCCCATTCCCCATTTTACATGATTCCCATGAATTCATACTAGCTCCCACCCCGCACCCAATTTTTAGAAACAGTTGGCAAATGCTTCTAAACACACGATTCCCATGAACTGGAACGGAAGGCAAAATAATGTTACTTTGTACCTCAGACCCGAGCGACTCATACTGTGTTAAATACACAATGGACGTTGTGCATAGCTGCCCTGCCATGTACCAGAGAATCCCATAAAAACCATAGTGCTCTGCATAACGCGCTTCAATTGGGAGTCTACTCTGCACTACTACGTATTTGCTCACTTAAACCCCAGGGTAGTTGAGAAATTTTCATGGAGCTTATACTGATTTATAATGGGAAGCATAGGCTTTTTCAGTCACATTGTTCTCACTGACAGTGTAAAGAAAGAGACCACTAAATCTCTTCTCATCATAACTAATGATTAAGTCAGCAGCTTTTGGGACGAATACAGAATGGCCTTCCAGAAAAACAAAGTATTCTATTGTAATGCATTACTTTTTTTCTTCTTTTTTATGAAGAAAAATCTTTTTAAGTATCCCATAAGGCTTTTGCAATATCTTTAACTAGATCTTCTCTCATTGTCACCATATTGAAATAAATGGAATGTGTCAGGCTGAGTAATGCCCTTTCAATAACTTTTTCGGAGCTCACTCAACTGCCTGGAAAGGGGGAAAAATAAAGGAACTTTCTCAGGATCTTCTATGGCTTGAATGAAAGATTGGCCCACTAAAGGGGAAAAAAGGCTTAGGCTGACACCAGTGCTAATAGGTGAAACAAAAAGGGATAATTCTGCTAATTCAGTGTTACTTTATACTGTCTTCCATGTTCCCCGGTCGCTTGAGAAGTATATTACTCAATTAAAGAATAGGATTTGATGTCAACTCTCTGTGATCTAAAGATCTTATTTAAACAACTGTAAATAATCATAGCCTAATATCGGGACAGATTCCACAGGCAGGTATGAAGAATTTGGCATGAGTTCCCCAGGCTGTTGTAAAGCATCTACAATGTCATGTCATTGGGAACTAATTGTCCTGGAATCTTAGGTAATGGTCATAGTTCAAATTCAAGAGTTATGATCATTTGACCAATCTTTAAAAGACCTCTGTGATTCCCTCACCCCATCCCCCAGTTTCTCCTTGATGTTGTTGGGTACAAGATAGCATCCATATTCCCTCTGGTATTTTAACACAAATAGACACTGGCATGAAGACAGGGATTCACCTGCACTTTCCAAAGTTTCACTTCATCTTCTCCCCACGGCCCAAAAAAAAAAAAATCTTAAAACTATCACAAGCATCACTGTTGCCATCACTCTGAAAATCCTTGGAGTCACTCACAGATACAATAAAAGGGTTAGAATGTGTATAAATAACCAAACAATGGAGGCACCAGGCATTCCTGCAGTAGAGATGCAACTGCCCTATCTCCAAATCAATTAGGTTTATTTGTTTATTTATTTACTTTTGTTCCCTTTTTGTAACCTACCACTTTGATGTCTTAGGACGGCTTACAATAAAGAACAATAACATAGCAAAACAACAGGTTGCACTCCAGATACTTTGTTTGGGCTGAAATCCAAACATTCCATCTTAACGGAATGTTGGTTTATAAATGAAGATATTTTAGGAACAATCCTACAGCCCCTAGATAATGTCGGCAGGGCCCTAGGATGCTGCAGTTCTCCTTCAAAGTTGAAGACAATGGTTGAGCATGACCTTGGAAGAGTAGAAGGTTGTCTTGGGGGTGGGGCAGGTGGATCTACTAGATCCAAAGCTCTGAGCTTTCATCCATGGCTCCAGCAAGGTGAATGGGTTCAGCAGGCTCAAAGACACGTCTAGTACAGAATGCATTTTCAGAGGACAGAGAAAAGAAAAAATAAAATAAAATCCTGGCCTTTTATTCTACCATGCTGAGCTCCAGATCAAAGCCCTTCATCTCATAGTCATCAATCCCATAGGATTTTGTCCCTAGGCATAGGGTCCGAGTCACAACCAAGTTTGTTTGTTTATTCATATCCCACTTTTTTTTCCTGCTGAAAACCCAAGGTGGCTTACATGTTCCTTCTCCACTCCATTTTAACGGTCTGTGAGGAAGGTTAGGCTAAGAGTTGTTGTGTCACATAATCTCGGGGAGTAATGCACCTGCAAAGGTCCACTAGATGCCTCAAAGGGGTTGGGATACTTTGCTGTGGTTTAATGCGCACTGCTAGAGAGAACAGAGCCTGGTTTTGCATTCACACAAACAAGGAAAGGAAAAGAAACTTAAGTTTATTCAGCAGAAAATACAAAGCAACCACAAGCTTTGTGGTCCAGGCAGCATATATTCCTGTTGAATCTCAAACTTACTCTATATTTTTAAAGAGATAAAGGGCTTCCTGCCTAACAGAGAGAAAAGCTACCAAAGGGAGAAGGAGTCTGTTACCTGTCCTACAGGGAAAACTCTTGCCAGCAGTCACTTGCATGGACTGGAAGGGTGCAAGTCCTCCTCAGAGCTGGCCTCTCTTTGTGTTGTGCTCAGAGCTTGCTTCTCCCCTTTTTAAAGTCTCCAAACTTTTCACTATTTCTCTCTGCACCTGTGTCAACGAGAATGCAGAATTTCTCAGACCTGTGCTAATTTTTGGATGGGTGTTGGATTGCTCTTGTTGGCCTTATCTATGACTGTCTCCTCCTGTGACCACAACCTATTTTCTATAGATCTTGGCTGTGTTTGCTAGCCAACACATTTTGTACTACCAAGGGGGTAGATTTCAGGTGTCTGTGGACAATGGGTTATCCTCCTCACAAGGTTGTTTTGCCTTGTCTTTTTCGGGGAGAAAGGTCTGACCTTTTATCTCCAAAATTCCAGCATTCATCCTTGTTTCACCCCGGCTAGCCCAGGATACCCGGTCCTTCTTCCTGAATGCAAGCCAACTCCAGCACGGCCCATGGCCTGAAAGGCATGAGAGTTTACTGTTACAGTGCTAATACTGATATATACATGTGCTACAGAGTCAGCGATTATCCCAAAGTTGTCCAGTGAACTTCAAGGTTGAGTGGCGACTCATTGCCTGTCCAGGACGCTAAACACTGCACCGCACTGACTCACCAGTTAAATTGAATTTAAACACTGTCGGTTTTCTCTTCAAACTAAACCAGCCCCTTAACATGCAAAGTTGGATTAATATCATTGCAAAATGGCAGCAGTGTCCATGGTCTTGGGAGCATTTGTCTACTGCTGTAATCACTATAATGGGTGATCCGATTATGCATGCCTGTCTCGTAAAAAAATGTCAAGGAGATGACAAATGTGTGTATGGTTATTCACATGCTCAAAAATGGATTGTATGAACTGGGTTTTAGTCCAACTGAAGACCGTCTAACTCCCTATTCTCTGTTACATCATTTACCTGTGGCATAATTTACCATATAGATGTATAACGGCTTCAATAACATCCCATCTATGGGAAACAAGGCTGAAGTAGATAGCTATTTGATCTACTTGCCATAAATAAATGTCAAGGAAAATGCACTCTTGATGAAACAAAGAAAAACAAAGCGCTTTTCTGGCATCTTCATTTGTCCTAAAGGCAAAGTTATTCTGGCATGTTTATTTTGCATCCTTGATGTCGTGGAGGTGGGCAGTGTCCACTAAAGCTTCTGCCAGCAGGTGTTAGCCTTGCAAGTGTTCCAGGATTCTTCACTGTTTTTGCTACACCAGACTAACATAGTTCACTCACTGGAAACACTTCGCATGGTTGCTTCTAGCCAATTTAAGACCCCATTCACAATTGATCAAGGCTTCACCAGTATTGCAAGGTCTGAGGTACAAAATGCCCTTTCTTGTAAGTGGTGGTGTGTGCAGAGAAAGACAGCAAGCTTCATACTCCTCCCTGCTTCTTACTTTCTTCCCACTTCTGCCATTCAAAACCTTTTGTGCAGTACTCTTGGACCAGGTAGAATCGTTCTTTCTTTCTCAGAAAGCAGAATGACCAGTTCAGTGTCCAGGCTAGGATAGGCAAACAATATTAATTAATTAATTAAGTTCATTCCTCTCCTGTCCCGTGGGTCGATCACACCAATGCATCAGTTTTGGTACAAAATAACACTGGATACAAAAAATAAAAGCACAATAAAATGCAATGCAATATTCCAATATACATTTAAAACAGTTCAAACAATTAAAACAAGATTAATTAAAATACTATTCTTGTTAGAACAGCTGGCATATCCCACCATATGCCTGGGTATAAAGAACAATTTTAACCTGACACCAAAAAGATGACAATATTGGTGTAGGCAGACCTCAGTGGGGAGAGCTTTCCGTAATGGGAGGGCCACCACTGAGGAGGGTCTTCTCCTTGTTTCTGCCTCCTGGGCTTCTCTTTGCATGTACGGGTATACTGAGATCAGGAGAGGAGTTCCAGCAGGTACCGCTGTCCCAAGCCATATTGGGCTCTATGGGTTAAAACCACACCCTTGAATTGGGCTCAGAAGCATATGCGCAACTGGTGCAAATGGGCCAGAATTAGTCTTACATGTTTGGACTGTCTGGTCCCAGTTATTAATCTGGCTGCTGCATTCTGCACCAGCTGCGGCTTCTGAACTGCCTTCAAGGGCAGCTCCACATACAGTACTTTGCAGTAATCTAGTTTAGTGACTACCAGAGCATAGATTACTAAAATCAGACTATCCCTGTCCATATAGATGCATAGCTTTTAGAAGGCACTCAGTGCCTCTGAGGCCACTTGAGCCTCAAGTGACACAGATGGATCAAGGAGAACGTCCATGCTACAAACCTACTCTTTCATGAAGGGGAGTAACAGAACAGGTTGAACTTCCTCCAGAAGCACCCACAGTCAGTTTATACGCCCTCATATAGTGCACTGTCACAGTCAGGCCCCATTTTTACATCTCTGCAGCCTCACCTGATGAAGAGGAAGAAAGCGAGAGCTTCATGCCCTCAGTGTACTAATGGCAGCGCACTCCAAAACTCTGGATGATACTGCTCAGCAGCTCCATGTAGATCTTGAATAGCATGGGAGATAAAGCTGACCCATGAAGAAACTCATGCTGAGGAATTCACAAGACCAGGCAGTATTCCTCAAGTGCCACGCTCTGGAGCTGGCCATCCAAGAAGGAACTGGCTTCGTTCCCTTCACCTGCCTACCCTCCTTCCAATGACAGGTCTCTCCCTCTATCACTAAATGGATGTTGCTCCCCCAAGCTTCCCCCATTTGGATGACATCCTCCCCCCAGGAATATATTCAAGCCTTGTGGTTGAATACCCCCACCAAGGATCTAATTTCAAAGTTGGCACTATTGGTGGGAAGCGGCTCAAGGAGTTGATCCAGAGGAGTTTAACTACAGGGAAGATCCCATTGGCTTTCACCACAGGCTCATACCTCCAGCAAGCTGGAGGCTGATATACCTGCAGAAAGCCGGCAGAAGCACACACTCTGTGCTGGGCCCTAGCTGACACCTCTCTCCCTCAGGGTTCCAGCAAACACTCCAGCCATTTTAGGTCTTGCTGCTTCCCCAGAGCAAAGGCATCTTGACTGACATCTATGCCTCACTCTGGGGTGCTAATGCCATGACTGGGAGACATGAGCATCGACTGTTGTGTGACACTCACAGTGGGAATGCCCTAGTCACTCAGGGAGCTATGCTCTTTTCAGAAATGTAGGAGCGGTCATGAGACCCTGTTATCTAGGTAAGGAAAGAGAAACATTACCACTGCTTGCCCACCACTCAGTTGCCATGTCTCCCTGTAATATCTGGGGCAGATCTGTTCGTTAGGCCAGGCTAGGATTTCAGAGTGCCCTTCGCCAAATCTAGACTTATACCAGGTTAATCAAAGCAGTGGCTGCATGCAAAGAAGAAACTATAAGGTCAACTCTGCATCTTCTAAGCTTGGCATAATCTGGATCAGCTTTCCCTAACCTGGTGCTTTACGGGTATGTTGAACTACACCTCCGATCAGTCCCAGCCTATAGGGCCAATCGTTTGGAGGTTGTGGGTCAAAACATTGCATGGGCACCCAGTGGGAAAAGGTTGGTATAGACAACTTTTCTCAGCACATTTGTATGCTGCAAAATGGGTAGCTAGCTACTAATGCGTACGTCACTTTGATGTGACAAATGCTAGTGTAGAACAGTAACAAGCATGGGAATATTCTATTGACTAATGTTTCCTCTGAATTTCTCCATAGTTTCAGTTTTACAGACATCTTGGACATAAACTTAGATTTTTTTCATCTGCTTTTTCTTGACCTATATCCACTGACCTCCTCCTCTGTTAATTTGTCTAGCAAATTATTTAATTTAGTGCATAATCTTGACTATAACCTCATTTTATGGCAGTGGTATACAAGCCAACGATGTTTTTGACACAGAACAAGGTTAAAAATAGGAACTGTTTCTTTATCAGCTGTTTTTGCTACCCCTTTAGTTTCTCTTATCCCTGGAATGAAAGGCTGAGTTTATGACCCAAAATATTTTCCCACTGCAAGGCTAACTCGCTCACTGTCATATATAGATATATAGATATATATGGATGAGCTAAAGGACTTTCCGATTTATAGAGCTATGCTCAGTGCTGAAATTTGGAACACTATTTCCATAACCCTAAGCATTAGGTTTCTGCAATATCAGCAATATTACTTACTGGGGTCCTTAGCCTACCTCCTCATGAATCTCATTTAAAATTTCACATTTCCTCATCTTACTGGCCTCAGTGTAGTAGTGTGTCTTTGATGCACAGCTAAAAAGGGGATAACCTTTTCAGGTCTTCAGTTTCCCATCTTTTTAATATAGTGAAAAAAGCTGACAGCGACATATGAGGGATGCTTTTCTTAGTAACAAAGATCCATTCTTGCACTCATCCTGCTAGAGGGATGTTGTGGGCAACTGGCTTGCCCCTGTATGAATGAAGTGCCGCACTGGATGAACCTTGGGTCTGATCCAGCATGGCCTTTCTCGTGGTTTCATAATAAGCCTGCTCAGTTTTATGTGAGAAAAATAACCACTGGAGGCATTAAAAAAGTTGTGCCTCATTTTCCAGGATAAATGTTGTCATCTGCTCTTGGCAAACTGAATTTGAAATATTTTAAAATAACAACAACAACAGCAACATGGTTGTTTCATGCCACGAATGAAAAGCAGCGGGCTTTCAAATAGCAAGGGCGTGGAAAACGGTTAGAAGCAGGAGCCAGTAGGTTCCTCGCTTTAAAAGGAGTTTTAGGTCTTAGGAACAGAAACTGGAGAAATTCAAAGCATGCCACACGATTGCCAGCTGTGTGTGTACAGTGCTGCACATATGTGTACGAACACAATTGCACATGCATCTAATCAATACATTCATTCCCTATTAGACATAATTACACATCCCGGGAGGCTGACACAGAAAAGTCCCATTAACCCCTCGTGCCCTTTCCAGTTTTTCCCTCCCTTGCCATCTAACTGATTGCTATGTCACTCTGCTCATTAGAGGCTACTGTCTACGACATTGTTACATAAATAAGGATGTCGATCTGTCAGAATGGGTCTCCCAACTCAAGGGTGATGATAAATATCTGTCCTACTGAATTAGGCTAAAGACAGTGGAATACAGGGCAGTTACTGTTGATTATTGGATAGTTAATGTATAGCGGACAAAAGGTGCTGAAGCTTGGTTACTTTTAGAAATCATTAATATGGATTTAGGCCTATTGTTTAAGAAAACTGGGTTAACAATGGCATGCTTTTTTATTTTGGGTACAGTCCATTTATGGAAGACGGATTCGTATTTTAAAGGCAGCCCCTGTAGCTGGGATCAGTTAAAGATATTGTTCAGCTATGAGAACAGCTGGGAACAAAGTTAGACTATATTTGCCAAATGCTTTAGGTGGTAGAGAATTTTACTTCCCTAAACACATATGATATACTATGGGAAAATAACTTACAGGAAATCACATATATGCGTAGAACAGTATTCACTTGGGAACAGCTAGGAAGCTCTGAAGACTATCACATGGGTTGTTCTGTAAAGGACTGCACTGTTACCAGCATTGTCTGAGATTTCACTCTGTTTTCAAACTATTTCTGCTATTTGGAAAAAGAAAAAGTAAAAAGAAAGTGAGAGAAATGGTTTATCAATCAAGAATCTCTCATTGGGTAAGCATTTAAACACTAGTGACGGATGGTTCATGGCAGGAAACACTCCAAATTATTGTGAGTTGAAGTGATGCAAAGGCTTTTGTGTCATGTGAGAAAGTAGCAAGACTGCTGTCTGCCACTGGAAACAGAATGCGCAAAGAAAGATCCTCCTGTACGAATGCCCTGACATCTGTGATTTAAGGGCAAAATGGTGCCACTGTGTCAGGCTCCTTTCCTCTCTTCATGGTTTCAACCAGCATGTGCAAGATTCAAAGTAATCTGGGGCAGTGGGGTAGCTGTAAATTTGAAAGTGAAAAAGCTGGTAATGGCAGCCTCCATACTTCCAAGCAGAAACCAGATTCAGTGCTCCCAGATGCACACATTTAAATGCTGCCTTGATCTTGATTAAAAACTGCATCATAAATGATAGACTCCAGCTGTGTTCAGTGCAACTTACTCTTCAAGGTAAGTATGGGACTGCCGCCTCAGAGAGGTTTGCAAGAGGGGTTTTGTGCATGGCTGTGCCACGCCCATGGCAACTTCAGCAAGTGGCTACATGGCCACATAAGTCAGTAGGTTTCCCTTAGAGACTCTAGTTGTCATGTTTGAGAACACTGTGAGAAAGAGTTGTTGTTGTGTGCCATCAAGTCGTCTCCAACTTACGGCAACCCTAACAATGAAAGCCCTCCAAAATGTATTATCCATGTCCGTCCTGCTCAGTTCCTCTAAGTTCAAGACTGTGGTTTCCTTTATGGAGTCAGTCCATCTCACATTTGGTCTTTCTTTTCTTCTTCTAGCTCCAACTTTCCCTTGCATGATTGTCTTCTCCAGGACGTTTTGCTTTCCCATACATGGTGAGAATGAGACATTATTTTAAATTTGTATCTAGCAGCTATACCAGTTTTTTTCACTCTAGACTAGGTGCAGGAGCCCCAATCCTGATTTTAAAAGCCTCATGTTAGAGCCCCCTGCAACAACAACAACGTAAAGTTTTTAAAGTAAGGTCTGTCTTGGCTCAAAGCCATGAATTGGCTCTCATGAAAGTACACAGAAAAGAAATGCAAACTTCTTCAGCATAATTTGCAAATGTGGTCATAATTCAGTGGGGTAGAATCCAGATAGCTTGCTGTGGGCATAGCCATTTACCTGTGCCCCTGGTGAATTGCTCTTGGACAATTCACAAAAGATAAAACATGCACACATTCAATGTAGATCTTTACAAGCACAATCCTATGCTTGGTTAGAAAAAACATCCTGCAATTCCCAGCATCCCCCAGCCAGCACAGGAGCACAAGAAGGGCCATGCTGGATCAGATCAACATTCATCTAGTCTAGTTTTCTGTTCATACAGCGGTCAGCCAACAGCCTCCAGGAAGCCCGCAAGCAGGACATGAGTGCAACTCCACCTTTCCACTCATGCCCCCAGCAACTGGTGAACCGAGGCCAGTGACACTGCGATACTGCAAAAGCACGTAGCCAGCAGGACTAGTCTTCTCCTCCAGGAATTTCTCCAGTCCTCCTTTAAAGCCAGCCAAATTAGCAGCCATCACTACTTCTTACAGAAACAAATTCCATGGTTTATTGAGTGTTGAGTGTTGTGTGACTAAGTACTTTTTTGTATCTTTCCTGGATTGCCCACAAATCAGCTTCGTGGGTTCTAGTATCATGAGAGAGGGAGAAAAATGACTCCCTATCCAGTTTCTCCATAGCATGCATAGTTTTCTAACCCTAAAAATACCATCACGCTGCATCCCTCAAAAAAGATGATGTGGCTTCAGAGTCCTCATGGACCATTGTTTTGTCAGCCAATAATATCACAACTTCAGCCAGCTCAGCAGTGTATGGTAGCTGTAATTCTGCCCATGCTTTCCTCCCTCTGATTTCCTCCACCCTGAAGGAGCAACTGTTGCAAGGAGTATCCCCCTTTTCCTGGCACAGCAACACATGGAAAGTTTCTGCTAAGTTATTGTAGTCAGAATTCTCAATCACATCGGAGATGCCAGGAACCAAACAACAATCTTTTGAGTCCAGCAGGATCAACAAGTCAGCCTGTTAAGCTACCATGCCAGTTTTCCTTTCTTTCTTTCTTTCTTTCTTTCTTTCTTTCTTTCTTTCTTTCTTACTTTCTTTCTTTCTTTCTTTCTTTCTTCTTAAGCTGATTTTAAGTAGATCTTTGTGAGCTGCCTGCAGTTCATTCACATCTCTATCCAGACAGGGTGACAGAAACCTAGCAAAAAATAAAGACTGATCAAAAGCAGGGATATGTACAAACTCCTGAATTTAATTTGGCTGGGAAATACTCAGTGGAATCTTTGCCAGCTTGGTGGGGAAGCATAAGTGTACATATTTGCCAACAGCAAAGCTCAGTTTAGGAACAGACAATAGCCCCTTTGACATGACAATATGAGCTGAACAAAGGTATTGAGGTGGCCAGGGGAAGAGTTGGATTTTGCCCAGCAGCTCCACACCTAGCCTTCAGGCATTCATCCAAAGCTTCATGCAGAACTACCTTTGTGTGTACGAACTGCAGTCATGCAGGCACCCTGCACACATCAGGTATACTGAGAAATCAGGGGTACAGAGCCCAAGTACCATTTGTAGGCATGTCAACCGGAGGTGTTGAACCTTAGCTCCGTGGGCCAAATCTGGCTCATCTGGAAAGCTGGCCCTTGGCTCTCAGATGGCAACTCTTCTGGCTCCACGCACTCTTTCCCCTTGTAGGCATGTGGCCAGCCTAAACATTCAGAAGGGGTGCCAAAAAGGTAGGGGAACAGCTTCGTAGACTCGTAGGAGATTGTAAGAGATACATTTGTAAACTGATTTTTAATCATGTGTTTGTTTGTTTAAAAAAAATAGGGGACAGAGGCAATGTAGAGGGACTAGCTCCCACCTAGCCCACCCTTTGGCTGCCAACTATTCAACTGTTTCTCAGTGTTTGCAGGCTTCCTCGTTCTAAATAGGTAAAAAGCCTCTCCTAAAATCTAAATACTGACAGTAAGAGGTTTCTTCTACAGTATGTTGATATGTTGGCTCCTCCGCTTTTGCATTCGGAAACCAATGGAATCCAGCCCTGGAGAGCCTCTTGAAAACAGTTTGGCCCTCGGCCAGAAAAAAGTTCCACACCCCTGGTGCAGGCTCTGTACTCAGGTTCAGAACGCATGGGCTGTACTGCTGCACCACATGTTGGTTCACTTTGGATTGTTGTTGCGTTGAAAGAGCAATAGATTCGTGGGATGTGGATTGATACTGCTGTGGATTGATACTGCTCTCCGTTTTCCACCCATAACTAAAAGGGCTCAACTGCTATTCAGTTTCACTTAACCCCCTGTATTCCACAGGATTCGCTTCTTTGACACTTACTCATAATGTCACTCTTCACTGAGGGACCAGTCATAATTTTATATGATTGGCAGTTGCAGAGGGAATAAATACACTCATTACTAGGATTTTCATGAAAAATTCAGCCAGTTATCAGAGAAATACCATAAATACCAGAGTACAAGACAACTCAATATTTTGGGCTGTTTTTCTGGTGTTTGCCATATGTCAGGAAAATAAGCAACACACATTTTTGCTTTGCTATTATTGGTTTGAAATGTTGTCTTATACATTTGGGATATATGGTAACAAAATGGTTAGATCAACTCTTCCCAACTTGGTGACCTCCAGATATTTTTGAAGATAGTCCCCTCTGTTCCAGGCCATTAACCATATTGACTTGAGCTGATGACACTTGCAGTCAAAAACATTTGGGGAAGGTAAGCTAGATTGTTGCTCCAGATGTACAAATGAAGCATCCAGGAGAATCTGAGAAGAAAATCAGAAATACCTAAAAGCCAGTGCAATTTCTACTTGGATTGAGATAGTTTGGAGAGTTGGAATTAAACACTGATTCTACCTAACATTGATTCCCCAGAGACTATTTTGCTTGTTTGTTTGTTTGTTTGATTACTGTACTTTACACCATCCAATAGCAAGGTCCTCTGGGCAGTGTGCAAACATTAAAACAAAAACAAGACACCAAAAAAAAAAAACCAAGGTAAAACTGGGAGCAAAAAATGAAACCATTACACCATAAAAGACGATCGAAACCAGATTGAAACCAGGATCATAAAAACAGATCAAAACCACAAGCAGAAGAAAGTATTAAAAGCATGAAGCATGGCTCTTAATATACCTGGGAGAATATACAGATCTTCATCTGGCAAGCTTATCTGGGGAAAACAGTGTGCCACCACTGCAAAGGCCTTCTCTTATGTAGCCACCAGGTTGTCTCATTTGGTGGAGAAACTTGGAAAGAGCATCAAATGATGATCTTAATGTCCTAGTATGGGGTAGTTCAACATGTGAGCTGCAGGTTGCATGTACCCCCACAAGGCTTTCTTTTGCAACCCTCTTGCTGCTTGGAGCCCCTCCTTCCCCCCCACTTTGGATCCTAGCAGTGGCACAGGCATGATTGTGGCAAGCTCTCCCAAGGCCACTGACCCGTCCTGCTCTCTTCCTGAGGCTCAGCGAAAGAGCGGTTTGGGCTGGTGGCCTGACCAGATCTCATCCTAGCAGGCCCCGCACTGCTCAGGCTGACTTTGCATCATCAGCAGGAAAGGGCGGGGAGAGTTCATCAGCATGCCAATTCCAAGAAGGAAGGAGGGGCCAGGGGGTCACATGGGAAGCTTTCCGGGCGGGAGAAATAGGGGAGAAAGGGATGGGCCAGCCCAGAGAAATGTCCATTGTGCTTGGGTTCTAGTAGAAGAAGGAGTTGCCTGGGATCTCTGTAGAGATCTTTCAATTTGTCCTAAAACCATCTTAAAATTAAGCAGCAGTTTCCTCCTTCACATAATGGTTATTTAAATATATTAATTGTGTATATTAAATTAAAATATATTGTAAACACTTTAACTTCTGATAACAAAGTGTTATTCCTTGCAGGGGCCTCAGGTTTCATGCTGAAGTCCTCATGTGACCCTTGAGGTATGAAAAGTTGGACCACCTTGTCCTAGTCTGTAAAAATGGCAGGAAGTATTCCTTCAGGTAACCTGGCCTCAAGCCATTTAAGGTTTTAAAGGAGAAAACAGCCATCGAGCTGGTTTCCACTCACCTCAGACTGTCTTGTGACTGAAAGCCCATTTGCTAATGCAGACAGTGCCATTAGTGACGACTAGCAAAGAGAAAGATTGCTAGAGGGAGTCCCTCTATTTCCTAGCCAAAAGGTGGAGCCTGAAAGCAATAAGTCAGCCTCATATACAACGTTCTAAACTTTCTTGGAACAACTTGCTGAAGTGTGGCACCTCCTACCTGACCTCATAACCTGAACATGCATGGATCAGCTCCCTCTGGAACCTCATCTTGTTTTCCAAGCTCCCACTCAAGCTAGGAGAGGATAAATGGAGCTTTGGAGCAGAGGCGAACACTACATAATGGTTTCATGTGTAAAACTCATTCACACAGAAAGGAGAACAAGTATCTATACTGGTAGGGAATTATCAGAAAAGACATCTTGCAATAGTTGAGGGTGGACTGTCAATTAAAAATTTGGAAGAACTTAGAAAAATATGAAATCCATATTAGAGATCATTAAGTAAGGGATCAAAAGTAAAACTGCAAATATCAAATACCTTTATATAAATGCATGGCATGACTCCGCTTGGAATAGTATGTACCGTTCTGGTCACTGCATTCCCCAAGGATACTGTCAATCTGGGAAAGGTGCAGGAAGGAACAGCCAAAATGGTAAGGGACCGAAACAGCTCCTGTATAAAGAGATGTTATAATATCTGGGGCTTTTTAATTTAGAAGAATTGCAAGGAACAGCACATAGGACAGAGGTCTTTAAAACAGTGCATGATGTAAAGGAGGCAGATAGGGAGAAGCCCTTTTTTATAATATCAGAACAAAAGTATTTATTTGTTTATTTATTACAAGCTTTCTATCCCATCCCCTACGGTACATCTCGGGACGGCTTACAAATGGTCGTTCAGTGAGTATGAATGGTGGAGAATTCAAGGCAGACGGTGGTTGCCCTCATGTCCTGACTGTGGCTTCTCAATAGGCACCAATAGGCCACTGTGGGAAACAGGATATTGTCCTAAATGAGCCTCTGGTCCTATGCAGCAACACTTTTTCATGTTCTTAAACTAATGTGCCTGCTGAAATTAATGTGCCTAATGAAAGCTCTGAAGAGGCAGAGCAAAACCCCTAACAGTTTCTGAGGGTTGCTAGCTGAGGGTCGTTTAACCATCAAATAACCCACAATGCCCAATTTCACACAACATAACAAGCTGTGGCAAGCCCTGTATATTCCAAATGGTAGTTGACAAACATCTTGGAGCTCCATGGGTTAACTATCCCTCAGTGGCTTCTTGGGATGTGCAACAGAGCTAACCTGATTCTGGCGTATGGACATGCCCTTTTTGGCTTGTTGAATATGAATATTTCTTTCTGTAACCAGTCTCTATTCTCAGCAGGAAAAGCAGAGACAACAAATGTATCCAACCAGAAGAAAATATATTAAGGAGAAAGGACAAGATTCCACAAGGAATTTGTATACCCCACAAAGGAAATTGAAGCAGCTGATTTGTCACCAAATGGTCTTTTTTAAGGAACAGAGAATTATTCTGATGCTTTGAGTATTACCATTATCAAACACAAATTAGTTTGCCTTTCTGAAGAGAAACAGTCCTGTAGGAGGGGAAACACTGCGTGAACGATGGGTGTTTGACTATCTCCTTATTCATATTAACAGCTGTCTTAATTTGACACCAACAGGATGCCAGATATTAAGCAGCACAGGGAGACTTTGTTACTTTAAGTTAAAGTGAGGAATACAGAGAACTCTCATTTTCTAATGTTCATTTGTCCCAAATTATTAGGAAATCACTGACTCATCCATGTTCCCTAATTATTAAAAGGTCATAATGATATAACATGTTGGTAATTTTGGAAGAATTATATTCTTAATGCTTCAAAATATTTGAGTAGTTTGTCTACATGATCTCCCTTTTTTCTTTCTTTCTTTAGCAACAGTTGGTCAAACCAATTGCTGGCAGCGATTGTGAGGCTGATGAAATAAATTCACAAAAACCTTGCCCGCTAATGCAGAGAATGATGACAGCTGCCTGAGCTGCTGAACTACAGGAGAGTGGTGGCCAAGAGTCATACTTCCCAGTTCTTTTCTAAAGAGCACCATTTAGAGCGTGAAGATCCTATGAATTTCCCTTGGTCTCCTGTGATTTGCTAAAATGGAAGACCTAAATTTAATACAAGGAAACCTGGAATAGGTTGAGCCAGTGGGGTAGTTTCATTAATACATCCTGACATATTTTGAATGTCTTCAGTGGGCAAAATGCTTTGTAGACACATCATTGGCTTTGCTTATTCCAGGACTGGCATCCAGGAGTTGGAGTTGGCTCTTCTTCAGCATTGCAACTGTGTGTGCATCTGCCTCTCATCCCAGCCCAGATAATGGTGGTGGGGAGAAGATGCAAATCCTAAAGCCTACTCACTCACTGGCTATCTGCCTGCCAAGCAGCAAGTGCTAGCAAGGATGAGAAGGAGGGTGAGGAGCAATAGCTTGTGGTGACAATGCCAGTGAGAAAGCAGTCCACCAAGGTTGCCTTGCCCAAGGGCCTGCAGACACCTGGCACTGGTACTGCCTTTTGCACTTCTGGCTGTTATTACAGAAGGTAACTTGCTTTTGCTAAGTGAAACATGGATCAGCATGCAGGAAAATGAGAGTGCGGGACTTAGATCTGGGTTCACACCCACCCAGCCATGAACTTACTGGTATGCTTGGTCCAGTGGAATGACAACATCCAAGATTACAGCAATTATTTTATTTGTTTGTTGGCAGTCTAGTTAGACACTTAGGTTACCAAAACTTGAAAAAGTGGCTTAGAATTAAAAAAAAAAGTAAAAACAAATCTCATAGTAAACTAACATCAATTCACCCCCGCCCCCACCCAGCAATTTAAAGAATTATGGCTATAGGCAGAGAAACTACAGGCTAGACAAACAGGCAAACTCAAATCCCTTAGATTTTAGCAGATCTACACAGAGTATGAAGATACGTACAACTCAGTGCTGTTGTTTTTAAATCTTTGCTATAAAAGATCAAAAACTCACTGGCTACCCCATAGACTGTACTCATTCTAAATAGAGTTTGTACATTTTCCCAAAGGATTTTCATGCACAGTATGTCAAAATCTGCCTCATGGAATTTCAGTTCCAACCTTTTTTTAAAGTGAAATAATTACTTTTTCATATTTGATAGGATACTGGGCAGGAGAGCATATATGTGTGCATTTGAATTTGGGAAAATATTCTGGTAGGAAATAAAACAGAATCTTATGGAAAGACATAAGAACTGAGATCAGCAGCTGAGAAAAGCTGACTTTGTGAAAACGTCCCTAACTGAATGATGGGGAAGGAAACAGTGAGATCTGGGCATGGAAGTCTCTGACAAAACTTCTTTGTGTATTTGCTGACTTTTTAGTAAAAACTATACTGATTACCACACATTATGGTGCGTTTCCATAAGGAATTGGTTGTGTAGGCATCTGAGGACTTAGTAAAAAGTAAATTTTGGTTATAAGAAAAAATCCAAAATACATATTGAAGTAATATTTTGATTTAGGCCAACTGAAATGTCACAAAATAGTGTGCAAGCTTTTGAGCTCTCCAGAATTCTTCAGTAGGTTAGGTGATAAACAAAGCAAAAGGGGTAGGGAAGGAAAGCCAGTGGTTCATGCTGAAACCATTCCTTTCTATCTCATCAGCATTTAAAACTTTCTGTCATTATCCCCTTAAAAACATTCCAGATTTGCTGTCCCCTGTGACCTGAGGGCAACTGAGATCATCCAGCAATGCTGTTTATTACACAATATTACAATGACATGGAGACCTGCAGTCAGTTTGAATAACAAGGCATTTCAGATAAGAAATTGCATCACAGGGAACACATTTCAGGGAAAAAAAATCATTCCAATCATTCAAGTCTAAGGAGCTGCTGACCTTCTGGCAAAGACTCTATGATAAGGGAAGGTCCAGGAAAGTTGGAAGAAAGGGCAAGAACCCAGCCAGCAGTTGCAGATTAATGTAATACCCATGCCAGGCTGAGCTCTGAATGAGTTTTCTTTTGCTGTACTAAAAGGAAGAAATATTTGCACATCATCTGCAACACACTATAGCTTGGACACCAAATCTATAGTTAATCAATCAGACTCCCTTTGGTAGATACTGCAAGTACATATAGCATGGATTGGAATTTGCAAGCCTAATCTATTTCTTTACCACTAAGGTCAACCATGCTATTGACCATTGTCCCAAAAGGTAGAAAAACTGTTTGTCAGACTTGCTGACGCTAGTCCTTCAACAACTGAGGTAGTGTCTCTGACCTATGAGTCAGCAAGCTAGAATATTTGCAACCAAAGATTATCCCCAGATTTGGTGCATTTGGCTTCTGCAAGGGAGATCTGCCAGCTCTAAGAAGCTCTATGCCCAAGACTGTGGCTATCGTATCCAAAGTACCTGTCAGTATCTACATGAAAGATACTCATTCAAATAGCACTGGGGAAAGTATTGAAACATATTCTTCCCTTGTTTACCTTTAGCTCAAATTCTCCCTGCTTTCCGTTGCTGCACCTGGGTTAGGGAGCTCATTTGAGCTATTTGGTGGGTTATAAATGTAAAATAAATAAATAAACTTTAAGATGTCTTTTGTTTTGTTTTCCTTCCAGTGGCCATACATATTGGTGGCACAATATAGAACTGTTCTGATCACGATGGACAAGTGGAAGATAATTCCCTTTACTAGCCCAGCATGGTTCTCCCTGATTTTTGCCAATTCATTTCTCGCCCTCTGATACATCTCGACCCATTCTTCTCTGGAAGGTCCCCCAACTTTAGAAATAGTATATCAAGTTCTTGGTGTGAGGGAGATTGGAGGGGGGGGACCCTGTTGCACAACCAAAGTTCCCCTGACACTTCTATTGTTCAACCCAGTCACAATTACATAATTTGTTTTCAGTCAAGTTTTGCACCAATTAGCTGGTGCTACAATCGCCTCTTAGTAGAAGGACCATAATGTTTCATAAGGTTTGAGACTATGAATATTTACTTTAGAATAAATCCCACTGGATTGGGTCTAGGTATGCTTCCATGAGAGGCTTGTAGTGGTTCCACAGTTCCACAAAAATGTTGTGTACATGGTAATGCTGTAAAGACAGATGGAAATCTGGCCTTAGAATAAGAGTTAATGATACACTTCAGAAGAGCCTACCACTCATGGAGCCCCATATCTCGGACTGGGATCCTAGCATTAGTGGAACATTGCACAATGGGGGGGGGGCGGGAAGGTGTCAGTGTTGTGCTTACACAACAGGCTTTCCACATGCATAGGGCTGGACCTGATTCCACTGGCTTGTACTTCCAGGTGTGTCTGTGACTGCAGTCTTTCTTTGCTATTATCAAACGTGTACTGAATGACACCTGGGTTCACGCACCACAAGAGCCCATTCTCAAGGATGACTATGTGTTGAAAGCGTGTTGCTTTTGAATTGTGGGTTGCCATTGAACCATGGGTTGTTGTGTGAACCTGGACATGCTAACAAACCATGGCTTAACCCCCCCTTAATATTTATATATTACCCCATTCCCATAGACGCTTGGTGCTATATAAGAAATTAAACCAAGTGAGCAATATTTATTAATATAGCATATTAAGTAAAACTGACATGATATCTAGTCTGGGAAGGTCTGTTGGGAGACATATGTTTTTAACTCCCCCTTAAGTGGGAATTGGGAAATCAGATGAATCTCTCTGGAAGACCACAGCTTAGGAGAAAGCACTGAAATAGTTCTCCAGATAGTAAAGGTAGTAGAAGATTATTCTCAAAGGACCTTAGCTGGCAAGGCAGAATGTAAGAGCAAAGGTGCTCCTGGAGGTATTTTGGACCCAAGCCATGAAGGACTTAAAGTAATTACCATAACTTTGTACTGTATCCAGAAATGTACTGGCAACTGGTGTAAAGACTTTAAAATAGGTCATATGTGGTCTCTCCATGATGTTCCAGAGACCAGCCTGGCTGCCATATTTTGTACTAATTGCAGTTTCCAGATTAGACACAGAGGTAGCCCTAGGTAGAGTGCACTGCAGAAATTAAGCCTAGAACTTAACAATGCATGCACTACTGTTTACAGGTTCTTCTGCTCCAGGAAGGGACAGTGTTGGCGAATCAGCCAAAGCAGACACTCTTGACCACAGCTTCAATTCGAGCTGACATCTGAAGGGCTGGGTCTAGCAACACTCCCAGACTGTGAGTGTGGTCTTTCAAGGGGAGTGTGATCCCTAGAACTGGCTGACACAGCACTAATCCTGGATTTGGATCCTTAACAGCAAGCACCCACATTTTGTTTGGATTCAACTTCAGTTTGTTTTTCCTCATCCAGCCCATTACTAGCTTCAGGCCGTCATTTCAGAGAGGAGACACTTGACAACAGCCACTCTGACAGCCCCAAGGAGGAAGCAAAGACAAGGCCTTGGTGGGCTGCCATACAGAACTGATGGTGTTCATTTGGCCTGGTGGTTACACATTCCTCAAGCAGGCCTCGAGATATACATGCATGTAAACAAAAGAAGGCTGGAGGGGAAAAGAATAGCATTGCTCTTTGGTCTTTCCTAAAGAACAAACAAACAAACAAATCCCCCAAAAACAAAACAAAAAACCTTTCATCTATTTTTAAAATAAGAGTTTATTGATTTTCCATATACAAACAAGAATATAGGCAGAAATAATATTACATCAAGTTTAACAACTAGCATAACTTTATTAACAATAACAGAAAAATAGATTTTTCTTTCACACAAGGAGTCATTCCTCTTGTGTTACATTTGACCCTTTTAAAGATATTTCCCCTCCAACATTGTTCCAAAAGTTGTTCCAAAATTTTCTCCACTTCACAGTATTGAAAGAGATTTTGTACATATCATATCACTAAGTGATAGTTACTGGCATGTCGTGCACAAATAACCCTTCCACCTATTTGTTTGGGTGTTGTTTTTTTTCATTAACTGTAGTCTGAGTAAGGCAGATATCTTATCTACACTGACTGTGATCTGTTCTATAGAAATCAGATTTATTTAGATATATGATAAATAAATTGTGAGGTCCAAACGAAGGGATCTGGGCTGTTATTTGGGAAGGCAAATGAAATAAACATGCAACAATCGAAGACGTTGCTACCCAGAAGATAAAAAGAAACAAGACTATTAAAAATTTGGCAAAAGAGATAAAAACATTTTGAAAACAAATGAGTCTCTCTGCCTGTGACTGATGTGCTTCACTGAAAAATAGTTCAGAGAGAATTCAGAACATCTTTACAGCAGGAGGTGGGCAAAGTGCGGACACCTCAAACCAGCAGTGCAAAATGGCAGCTAGCAGTGGTGCTCTCTGGCCAGTGCCACTCTTGCCAAGCAGCTCCCTAGTTCAGGCCTTCATAGTGCATCTTACGTTTTCTGGGTTCTGATGGCATATCAGGCCATTGTGGTTTGGAGGAACCATAGAACAGAGCATTCTAAAGGCCAAATGTACAACCACCAAATACTGAAACTGGGTTCAGATGACACTACAGGCCAACAAAGGTAAAAAAAAAAACCCTACCATGGCTTGTTGTGTCATGAGAAGCCACTAATTTTACTGTGCCATTATATGTTTTTTGGCTTGGACAGCAAATCTTCCCCCCACTCTAAATTCCTTTGTCCCTGATTGAGAAGTCTAAATATGCTTTCTCAGCCATCATACTGGAGAACTGAGGAGGTGATACAGGTTTGGAATGGGAAACCCTCACTTGCCACATATATATTCTCCTTTCAGAGATCCAAATATAATGTACAAAATATTACATATTTGTATCACCTTCTGAACATCCTTTAAATTTAATATATTTTTCAAGTTTTTCAGAGAAAAAGATATTCAAATATAAATAAAGGACAGTCTTGTAATCTTTTACACATCTTTTTAGACTCTCTCTCTCTCTCTCTCTATATATATATATATATATATATATGTGTGTGTGTGTGTGTGTGTGTGTGTGTGTGTGTGTGTATAAAACAACACCCACATCGCCGTATTTATTAGGATATTTCTTATCAATATATTGTTTTTTTTTTTACCAGTAGATGATTCCATCCTTTTGTTACTTTACAAGATTCCCTGACATTGATGACTGGTGGAAAAAGGGATGATGGATTCCAAATCTCCTCCATCCTAATCTTTTGCCATTCCATGTAGTCACTGACTTATGTTGCTTATCCTGGTAGCATAAACCCAGACCTTGTTACAGATGTAAAAGAACAAAATGTTTTCCAGTTGCATGATTGCAATTCATACTGGAGCACTGACTAAGGGAAGGGATAAAGCGGGTTTGGTTCCAGACCACCGCAATAAAGCGAGTCACACGACTCTGTGGTCATTTCAACAATCTCACAGCATCTTCATGAGCAGTAGACTCCTGCTCAAGAAACCACTTTCTTTGTCCATCTATAGAAAGCAGCTTTTCATCCATTAAAGTTTTATCATGAGATTGCAGCAATTCAATCACATCTTCAGGCTCCACTACTAATTCTAATTCTCTTGCTGTTTCTACCACATCTGCAGTTATTTCCTCCACTGAAGTTTTGAACCCATCTAAGTAATTCATGGCAGTTGCAATCACCTTCTTCTGAGGTCTTGTTATTGTTGATTGCTTAACCATTTCCCATGAATCGCAAATGTTCTTAATGGCATTTAGAATGGTAAATCCTTTCCAGAAGGTTTTCAATTTACTCTGGCAAAATCCATCAGAGGAATCACTATCTATAGCAGTTCTTCCTTTCACCTGAATATTTAGAGGCCATTGTAGGGTCATTAACTGGCCTAATTTCAATACTGTTGTGTCTTAGGGAATAGGGAAGTTGGGTGAGAGAGAGCAAAGAGGGAATGGTCAGTTGGTGGAGCAGTCAGAATACACACAACATTTATCGATTAAATTTGGATGCAGTGTATGGTGCCCCAAAACAAAATAGTAACATCAAAAATCACTGATCACAGATCACCATAACACATAGAAAAGTGATGAAAAAGTTTGAAATATTGCAAGAATTACCAAAATGTGACACAGAGACAGAAAGAGGTACAAAGAGAGCAAATGCTGTTGAAAAAATTGTGCCAACAGACTTGCTCAATGCAGGGTTGCCACAGACCTTCAGTTTGCAAAAAAAACAGAACATCTGCAAAGCACAATAAAGCAAAGTGCAGTAAAATGAGGTATGCCTGTGTTTGCCAGATCTATCTTATATAAGCTGCCATTGCAGGGCCAGTATCAAAGGTAGGCATGGTTGGGCACCTGCCAAGAGGCACACTCTAGCAGGGGCCCACTGGCAAGAATCCTCCGGAGCAGCTTCCCCTTTTCTTCACCCCTGGAACCTGCTTGTTCACTTGCCCCTGACTCTGGCAGAGACAATGATGAAGGTGAGGAGAAGGAGCTGTAGATGTCACTGTCTATTTGCTATCTGGTTCTCTGCCTGAGAAGTGGTAGCAATGATGAGAAACAGGTGACAGCTGTGGGTGACAATGATAATGAGAAAGTAAATTCACTGAGGAAGGGCGGTCATTGATGGTGTCTTGCTCAGGGGCTCCCAGAACCCTGCAATGGCACTTGTGTGATCATTTGATAAACAGCTAACTAGAAAGGACTTTACAAAGAAGTGCATTGGAGCTTGCTACTATAGATCTCTGATGGCCCAGGGAAGCCATAAAATCTGTCGGAAAAGGAAGACACATCCTATATTACTTAGCTCGCATGCACCCTTACTGCAGAGACACTACATCAAATCAATGGAGATTGCTTGGCATATTATATTTTGACGGCATTAAGTAAGTCCTATAATTTATTCCTCTGTAGATCTGTAGAAGATCTATAGAACAAATCTAGGACAAATCCAAGCCTGAACTGTAAAGTGAGAGAGGGAGAGGGAGAAGATATAGAGATGCCCATACTTCCTCTTCTCAGTAAAATGGATATGGTCATGGACCTGACCAAATTGCTATGATGTGATTCAAAGTCAAAGAATACTAGGTATTGGATTCTAACAGGAAATACATTGGGTAGAGTCACACCCAGTGAGAAGCTATGGTGAAATCTACCATTTTGAGCCTGCTGTGTTGTCTGTCCCCATTCCCAGAGTTCCTGTGTGGCAGAATTAGTTTTGTGAAACTATGGAGAGAATCAATAGTCTGCTCTAAGGTTTCCATGGGTCACTACAGCTTCTCTGGTCCTCGGGCCTGAGATCTCCATTTTACCATTTTGGAATGGAAAAACAAAAGAGTGTCCTGGCAAGAGAGGCCACAAGAAGTGGGTGTTTATGTCACCTTTAATCTCAACTGCCCTCAGCACTCTAGCAACAGACGCATCATTGCTTGCTTTATTCTCATTGTCCAAAGCAATGTGTCCATCTCCCCTTTTACTTTTGGAAACAGGGAGACAACACATAAATACATGGAGAGAGAAAGGTGGAATCTCATCCAAAACTATTTATTTTCATGTAATAAAAATTTCTGTGGGTCTCAAGTGGCTGAGAGGCACAGCAGACTTGCAGACTCACTTGGGAGGGAGAAAGGAGGAACCTGCCTCAGGACCTCAGTGGACCAGACCGGAGGAAGCAACTCAAGTCCAGAGGCAAGAATAGGGAAAAGACAAGGATTTTACTTGAGTGTGTTGTGGGAGGGGGGTGGATGTCAGCAGGCCAGGAAGATGGGGTGGGGAACATGGAAACAGTACTGCCCAGGTAACCACATGTTCACCTGACTGGCAAAAATCTGTGCACTGTGGAAACCATGCAGAGTTGTTTGCTCTGTTGTGCACAGTGTTTTGTGGCATCTTCAAACTAGATTCAGACATTTGTGGCTCACAAGACCAGTTGACATGAAAATTTTTCTTTGGATTAGAGTTGTGAAAGCTTGAAAAAACCTGAAAAAGTTCAAGGAATGGTGGGGGTCCAGAAAAAAAATCATTTCCCTGTTTTTTCCAGGTCTTTACCTGGTGATTAAAGTCAAGCAATGAAGGCACCAGATGCTTCCCTAGGAAGAGAATTCCATAAATAGGGTGCAATCGTGGAGAAGGTCCTTTTCCTAGCAATTCCTCCCTCAATTCATTAGGGGGTGGCTCTCAGAGAAGGATCTCCAAAGATCTGGTAGGGATATATGGAGACAGGTGTTCCCTCAGATATCCCAGCCTCAAGCTGTTTAGGGCTTTGTATGTTAATGTCAACACTCTGAATTGGGCCCAGACCACAACAGGCAGTCAGTGCAGCTGATGAAGGACCAGTGTGATGTGCTCTCAAGGACAGATCCTTGTTAATAGCCATGCTGCTCTGTTCTGGATTAGCTGAAATGTCCAGACTGTCGTCATAGGTAGCCCCATGTAGAACCCATTACAGTAATCCAGGTGAGAGGTTATCAGTACATGGATAACTCTGACAAGGCTGCTCTCATCCAACTAGGAACATAGCTGAAAGACCAGTCCAAGCAGGTAGAAGGTACTCCTGGCCACCAAGTTCACCTGTGAAATAAGTGATAACTTGGAGTCCAGGAGCATCTCCAAGCTATGATCCTTGTCCTTTAGGGGAAGTGCAATATGATGAATTATGTGTAGTTTTACTGGTCTAGTTTTACTGAGTGTCTTTTAGATGTTTAACTATTTTACATTTTTGTATATTGAAATTTTAAACTGTTTTAAATTTGCATACTGGAATGTTGTTTGTTTGTTGTTTTATTGCGTTTTACTGTTTTCATATTTCTCTTGGCTCTCTTTTATATTTTGAAAAATTGTTGTGAACTGCTCAAAGAGCTCCTGGCCACATGACCATAGAAGCAACTTCAGACAACTCTGGCTCTTCAGCTTGAAATGGAGATGAGCACCACCTCTAGAGTCTGACATGACCAGCACACGTGTGAGGGGAACCTTTATACTTACAATCACATCCTTCTTTCCTCCCTCAATTCACATCTTCCACTGGGATTGTAGCATCTATTCAGTAGTCCAGGTTAAACTAAAGGATGCAACTGAGCAGGTTAATGTGATTCCATGCCTTACTTAGATTTTGGGTGGAACAAACAGAAAGGCTCAATAAATCACACTTGATTCACTCATAGGCTATTAATTTCTTACCAACTTGATGTACATCCATTTTTTGTTGTTTAGGACAAGTCTCTTCACCAGTACAAAAACCCTGCAATATCACTAGCTATAACCTGCCAGTAATCCATCTTCCTTAATCCTTAACCTGCCAGTAATCCATATACTTTAATCCGGAACAAAGGATTGTCGTTATGTGACCATGGCTCATGTTAGAAGAGTATCCTTTGTATTAATCTTAGATCCAATCATTCATATTAATATAAGCATTAGAGCGAATTGGGGCATTATTTCCCTACTATGCACCATATGTGACACTTAAGTACTTGTAATTGTGGCAAGAGAAGAGTTAGATGTGAGTTGGCATAGACAATATGAGAAATTGTGCAAAGGTCCAGCGTCCAGCATTTTCATAGAAAGAGCTGCAGTATAACTTTCCCACAAGCAACTGGACACTAGTATTTTTAGCCAGTCAAGGCCAGTGTATGTCAAGAATAGCCATTGCTGCAGTGGGAAAATACACTATTTCTATTGTGGGGCTATCAGAGCAACAGCTGGCTGGTGATGCATTCATATAGAATATGCAATTAAAGCGCACACATAAGAATAAATTTTTATAAACTGTTTAGGGTGGGAATTGTGGAAAAAGACAATGGCATATTGTTGCCTCCCTTTAGTAATAGGCATAACGTTAGCCTGAACAAACTGCAAAAGCCCAGTCCTGTTCTGTTTATGCAGCGCTTCCTGTAAAGGGGCCTTTGCGAGAACAACATAGGTATTTTTCATTTGACAGAAATTAAGACAGATACCATCTGTTCATCTGTTCAGACAGTGCAATATTTAGAAATATTATCCAACTTAGACACAAGAAAAGGAGTCACTGCTCGTCACAGATGAACTTCTTCATTTGGTTGTGTATCCCAGACTAAAACTGACTGGGAAAAGCAACCTGTTCCCATGCTGATGAAACTAAAGCAGGGTTGCAATTCTGGAATCAGGTCATAATTTAAAATGATAACAAGCATGTTGCTTACCATTTCCAAAACACTGATTTGTGTCGGCTGTTGGGGAAAGATGAGGTATGTGTCACTGATGTCATTGATCTCCTATAAAGCAACAAAAACAACTGGTAAATGAATATGATTAGAGCTATCAAACTATGACACAATTTAAATTTAAAAAGGTAGCAGTTACAAAAGCCATATAACCAGGAAAGATGGAAGGCGGTAACTTCATCTATTGTACTGTACACTAAATATTTTGCGGGGAGGTTACTGATAAGCCCCTTCTGTCTTAATGCAGCACTGTTAGTTTTAGAAACAGGGTGAAATCAATATTATTATTTGTCTCTTCTGATCAGCAGCAGAAAGCATCAGGATTAGTGAGCACAACTCAGGAGGATTTCTTCCTTTGTGAAACAAATCTGCATTAATTGATTTCCCCCCTTGATGTGGATTAATTGCAACTCTTTATTAGGAATATTATCGGAAATAAATTATAGACTAGTATAGATTGTTAAGCCTAGATTTGAGCTGAATGAGGCTAATCAATATCTAATGCCTGTAGCTTAAAGTAATTCATTACGCCTCAGGAAAAGCTAAACAGGATATGTGAGAAATGTCTCATCTGGAGTACCAAAAGTAGCTGTGTCCTCAACAGGGAATAAATGAAGTTGCAATGTATAATGATTGTACATTCCTGCCTAATCTTGGAAGCTAAGCAGGGTGGGGCCGGGTTGAAATCTGGATGGGTGACTTGAATCCTGCATTGAGCAGGCATTTGGACTGATGGCCTGACAGGCCTCTTCCAACCATATGTGATCCCATTCTTTGTCTTCATTATTATGCTCCATGGTGGAAGTGGGGCATTAACAGCTAGTTAGAGGATGGCAGCAGGGTAGGTTGGGTCAGTTTTCAGTTTGATAGTCAGGTGCCTTGTGATCTTGTGTTAACATTGGTAACAATGATCCTGTGGGAATAACTTCATTCCCAGAAACCAGGACCACCAATGTCTGAAGAATACTGCTGTGTGATGCCATTCTAAGGGAAGGCAGAAGAGTTAATACTGTTGAAGGCCTAAACAATACTGACGGAATGTTAAGAAATGGGCAGTTCATAATACTTCTCATTCAACATAAATTCAATGCATATTTGTGAGTGAATCACAGGATCTCAGCCTTCACTCTCTAAGTATAACATCTAACATTATTGATCAACCTCATTAATACTAATCTTGCTTTGCAAGCTCAAATAGAATGCATATTGATTGCTGGAAGCAAGCCCCACCAACCTAATGGGACTTACTTCTCAGAGACCCATACAGGATTGCACTGTAAGAACTACTACAGATGATAAGAGCTGCATTTTCATATAGTGGACCTAGACAGAAGTGAATGAGGTATGTCCAAAGCTCAAATCTATAGCAATTTTATTTCTATCATTTATGGTCTACCTTTTATAGTAACAATTACAGACAAATAACAGGGAATTCAGGGTCACCATAAGTCAGAGATCACTCAACAGCATGTAACAAAATAGAGAAAACAGTAAAAATGCAAACTACAAACTTTGAGAATAACAATAGTCGATTGTTTAGATTAACCTAATATTAATTTAAAAGTCACTAAGAGTTAGCAAACAAAAGCAAATAAAACAACATGAGAACAAATAATTTAATCATAGTGAAATATCCTGCTAAAATTAAAGGTCTTTTCTGCCTGCCAGAAAGTGAGCAAAAATGGGGCCTCAGGAGGATCTGCCAAATTCTAGTTGCCACAATGAAAAAGGCCCTGCCCATTGCTTTATGCACTTTGCATATCTTGAGAACTGGGGGATGCAGGGCTCAGATACTCTTAGGAGAGAAGGAAGTTCTTAAAACACTCTGAGGCTAAGTAGTTTAATTCATTCACAGTGCAGTCCTAAGCGTACCTACTCGGACATTAGGTTCATTGAGCTCAATGGCAAATATAAGATTACAGCCTAGAGACCAAAGTTGAATTGAACCTGGTAATAAATTGGTTATCAGTCTGGCAGCTACTCCCACATAAGTGTGTGTAGTTTAACCTGAAGGTGTCAATGAAATGAAGCCTGCTATCTCCAAGGAAGATTGCAGTTGTCATGCAAGCCAGAGCTTGAAGAAGACATTTCTAACTATCACTTGGTCATCCTGGAGCACCTCTAAGCATCAACCACAATATTTTACTGGGAGTGTGACTCCATCCTGTTGGATGCAAGGGGTCCATACTACTCAGCCCAATAAAGTACAACAAGAGTGAGAAATTAGAGCTAAGATTTTATTCTTGAGAATATGTTCAATCACAGCAAAAAGCAACTGGCCAGGAGCACAGGGTGGAGCTCCTTTTTATACACTGACCAAGTAGCAAAGACAGTAAGTTATTGGGATGAAATTCCCACTGGGACTCCTGATTGGCACATTTGAATTCATATGTTCTCCACACACACCTGAGAGGCTGGATCTCCTTAGGGCTGTGATGAAGGTTTTTAGACAGGACATTGCTCAGTATCTGGACTTTGGTGATTTTCTGTTGTTGTCTAGCTGCATTGAAGGTTCTCTGTTGTTGTGTAGATGCTTGGAACTGAGTTCATAGCTGGGGAAAACAATTTCAGCCCCCTAGGCCCTAGTTTGTCTCTTTGCTTAATCTGGAATAAAAAGGAAAGCAGGGCACAATTAGCAGTCACATCTTTGAACAGGGACAGTGTTCGGAGCTGAAATGATCCAGGACTCAGGTGGTTTTAAAGGACCCTGTGTCCCAGGTATACCTCCATTTATAAAAATTTATGTATGAAGAGTGAAGAGGGGGCATTTGATTTCAGAAAAATATTCAGGCAGGGAGGGAGGGGAACAGGAGATAAAGAACATGTGTGCAAAAAAAGCTAGCTCATCCAGGAGAATTAGACACAAAGAGGATCATGAAGGCCCCTGTACCATTATTTAAGCAGGTGCCTAGGGAAAGCAGAAAGGTGGGGTAAATTCTTCCCCACAGCTTTGGGGCTCCACCTGAAAGATTCAGGGCTCGAGCCCCAGTAGGCCAGCCTGTAACATCACTTCTGTCTGTCAGCCTTCTACTTGTTTGCCATATTCTGCTGTTCCTTCCCCTATATTGTTTCCATAGTAGTGCAAAATCTGTAGCTACTTCAGTAAGTGAGCAAGAATTTTATGTTCTGCCCCAAACATAAAAGCCAGGGTGTGTGACTGTTTACAAAATGAGGAGGATAAACACACTATCTTGCTGCATGTGTTATCTATCTGGCATAGATTATCTGTCAGCATTTTGCATAAATTATTCAGCTGAAAAAGGAAGCTGTGAGGCTAGATCTTTCACCTTCCTTTGATTGTCATTTTCCAATTGTTTTCTCTCCCATTTTAAAAAATTACGTCAGTAGCTGGCTTGATTGATGTGGCATTTTGGCTCAGATTTGAAACCACCCAGAGAAGTCAAGTGCCAAGAAAAAGTTGGGGTAAATACAAAGAAGACATCCCTTGAACCATCTGTGTCTGCACATTCCAGCCATAAGGTTACTATATGCTACTTTTAGCAGGGTTAAAAGAGCACTGTTGTGGTATGCCAGTCCTCATAGTCACATCTCTGTGCAGAAAAGGCCCTTTTTGGATGTCTGAGAAACACACACCGGGGAGGAATGAATCGGGATTGTCCCTGCTGCTGACTTCCACATGTTCACTGAATGTGTGAATGGAAACCTGAAAAAAAAACATGAACCCAATTCCTTTTGTGCACTTGCCCAACACTTGGGAGACAATTTCCTTCCTTGTGGGCTCCTGACATCAAACAAAATTTCCTTCTCACTGTACATTTCTGGTGTCTTCCTATTGATGGCTGGACCCAGAGTAGGTTCCCAATTGTACAGGGAAAAGAAACAGGGAGGAAGTCATGGAGCATGGAGGTCAGCAGCAAGAACAGCAGATGAGTTTCCCGCACACAACCACCGAGGCTTCACTCCTATACACTCTTACCTGGAAATAAATTCCATTACACTCAATGGACTTACTTCTGAGCAGACATGTACAAGATTTCCTGATGTCTAAAAGGAGCTATGGTAATCCATATGGCAATCCAAATCCAATCTGAATTTCTTATATTATCTGTTGCCTGCTTTTTTAACTGAAAAATGGTACTAAGACAGAAACAGTTCAAATTGATTATAGCAATAAAACAATAGATTAAATTACAAAAAGGTAACAAGGGCAGAAAAATAGTATCTACACCACCATTTCTTGAATGTTTATCCCTATTTTCACTCAGTGAAAGTGAAACTGACATGTTAACATCTTATATACATTTAACTGGTGATAAGTTTTCATTATTAAAATAATAATATGATAATAAATTACACTGGAGTATGCCCTTTTTCTGGATACTCCACTCCATTTCTCCTCCCCTATATTTTCCATTCTGTCTCTTTTCCCAGTGATGGCATGGTAAATTTCAAATTTCAGGCTCATCATGGCATTGCCCACATCCACACCCCCAAGGAGAGGCCGAAACTGCAGGCCTTTGTTGTTGATCCATGTCAACAAACCACTTCCTTCAGTTTCTTCTCCATCAGTAGCAGAAATCTTCTGAAGATACGGAGTAATTTATAAATTTTGTAAGAAATACACACATCTATGATAGCTTTGCCTTCAATGTTAGCACAGAAATGCTAAGAAAACATGGTAAGGCTAACACAAGAAGAGGGGAAATTTTATCCCCAGAAAGGGAAAGGTGATGGGCATCATAACACTCATAGTGTATCTGAGGCTTTTGCTCAATTAACGCTAAGCCAGTACAACACCTGCACCACTTCCAGATGTTTCTATATATTAATTGCTGGTTCAATTACCCCTTGTCATGAGTACACTCCTATAATTTCTCTGGATATAGAATGTCTTTAACTTTCTTTGCTATCTCCCTCTTTTTTTCAGTATGTACCTCTGCCACCAGAAATTTATTTCCAATCTTATTAATTAACTTCCCACAGTAATGAGCACAAGATTTAGGGTTCCTTCATTGGACTATGTGGTCCTGAGAATGAGATGCTGATACTCAGACAGTCTATGACACTGAGTAAACAATAAACAAAATAAAACTTGATCTGTATATGAAGCATGTTGGCTTCAAGATGTTCTGTGATGTATTTTCTTAGTAAATAAAACAGTGTATAGTAACAACTTTGGATGGAGGTAACACATTTTCCCTTCTCAGTCACTCCTCACTCTTAAATCCTCCTTTCTTTCCTGCACTGAGGTCTCTCTCAGCTTCTATCTCTCACACTCTTATAATACTTGACATTATTAGGGTCTGATTTTCCTAATCACTAATATGTCCTCTACTTCCTTCTCTTTGCCCTTGTGAATTCTAAACACCTTCCACAGCACTATATAGGATTCTAAAGAGAAGGCTGCCTCTTCAGATTCTGCAGATCTGCTGAATGACCACTACTGACTCTCCCTTCACTGCTGACACACCACAAGCCTGACAGATTATTGATTTCCTTTCTTTCTCTCCTCACACACTTCCAAGCTCTGCAGCACACTCTCAGTCACCCATAAACACCTCACTCACTCAGCCCCCTTTTTTACTCCCACTTTCTCTCCTCAAACTTCCCAACATTTAAAGAAACACAGTTTCATAACCCTTTAAATCATTACACCCTGGCTTAAATACTGCCAGTAAAGGCCGCACAGCCCAGGCGAGCCCACATTGGTATTTCATGGCAATATGGGGCCACAAAGTACGGGGATAATGAGAATCAGCTGCCCTCTTGGCCATGTAGGTGGCCTCTCCATTTTAAGTGGAGGCTTTCCCTCCGTTCATCCCAATCTCTTTGTAGATCTCAAGTCATGGAATTGTAAATCTGGCACCACCCATGAGAATTAGAGTCCATGCCACACACAAACACAGAGGGAGCGGGGGGGGGGGAGATGCATTTGTGGTGGTCAAAGAAAGTGAGTGTCCTGCATAGTTGCATTTTATTGCTGACATTAATGGTGTCGTGTCAAGAACAGCACACTCGGGTGCAGAGACTGATTTGTAAAGCAACTGCATTTTTCTAGGCTTCCCTTGAAACAGTGACAAGGGCGGGGGATAACCAAAAGCACAAAACAACAACAAAACAACAACAACGGGGGAGAGAGAGTGAGAGCAGCACCCAGTTAGCTACACTTTTAAAATGCTTTTAAAGATGTCTCCTGAAAGTCACGGCCTGTCCTTAGATTGTTCATTTTTTGGAATTCTTCAGGAATGAGAACAGACTGTGTTGTCAACAGAGTCCTGTTCACTGAAACTAGGCAGGAAAATGAAAGAAGGCCCTCTATTGTTCCACGATGTGGTGTAGGCTGCAAGAATGCGTGGGGAATGTGGAGTCTGCATATCAGAGAGAGAGAGAAGTCTTTGTGTGAAAATGCTGAAGCAGAATGTCAATCATATAAATAACTCTTACCTCATTTTTTATTCTAGGCATGGCCATCATAATTTTTGAACCATATATCAATGTACATAGATGTTATAGGATTCCTGGCTGTTACTCCTTTCAAACCTTCTTGCCCCCACCCTCAGTCTTTGTGCCACATTCAAGCAAACCAGTCTACCATGAAACCAGAGAGAGAAAGAAAGAGAGAGAAAGAGCAATATTTTGGGCCTCTTTTGAGTGAGATCTCGCTGAATAGACTTCCAGGGCTGATTCTGATGCTTCTCTGTGTCAATTCCCATAGAGGAATACACGTGGAAAACATTACGTCAGAATTGAAAATCCATGTGGATTTTCCAGGAAGGAACTGGGAGTAAGGCACTAGGTTCCTGCTGGCTTCAGCTTAAAGAGCTTTCCGGTAAAATTCACATGGATTTGCAGTTTCAATGAAATGTTTTCCACGTGCATTCCACCATGAAATTAATTTAAAAACAACAACTCCAGTCTTATGTGGAAAAATATTACACCAGAATTGGCTCTTAATAATATCACCTTTAATGTAACTGTGATCTTCCCTTCCAGGCAAAATTTTATAGTTTGTATTTTACTTTTTTTTATTTTCTGAAGAGTTTTTATAGATAAGCAGAGGCTTATCTGCTCAGACACTGGGATTAAAAGACACAGAGGGAGAAATCTGTAGTTGTTGTGGGGCTTTAGTGTGTGTAGTGGGGAAGGAGAATAAGAGGGTTGTGGTTGAAGCTAGACAGAAAGGATGTACATGACAATGGATAACATTGTGTCAAGGGGCAGTGATGCAACAGCACCAAGCAGTGATATGAAATTCTTTCAAATCCTGAGCTCAAGGCAGGCAACATGCCTGCAGAAGAGATCATTTCAGCTAATAAATGCTTTTGTGCCTTCAACAAGCAAGTTCTTGAAGGACACACTTGCCAAGATGGGAATACCATACCTGCCAGGACAGGAATCAGAGTTGGCCTCTACGGTAGAACAGCATCCTACGTGTTGATTTTATGATGTGCTGCATAAAATAGATCTCCTTCTGAGATACAGTGTAATTGTTTTGCCTGGCAGTGATAGGAGGAGGTTGCGTGCTGAAATATCACCCACGCTGGAAAGTTGTTACCCATTATTTAATTAGAGAACGCTACATTCACCATCACTCATCAAGGCAGTGTTTGAAGAGCATGCCACAGAGCTTAACTATAGCCTTGGGTTTGGGGGAGAAAAATCCTTGCAGGAAGAATCTTCAAAAGAGCTTTGCAGAAATGTGCACCGGGTTAGAAGTGGTTGAAGAGCCATCCAATGTTAACTTCTTGTTCTGTGCTCATCTCTAGCCACAAGGTTCAGAAGGGCCTTGCATTGCAAGAACTAACTAGTAACATTGAACATAATGACAGTTGGCTTCTCAAGTGGGCTGGGTAGCATGAACCAAACGCATCAGCAAAACAAATCCAACAAAACCTGATTCATCTGCATTCTTCAGTCTGCAAGTTGTGACCTTCCAACAGTAAAAGCTGAGAGCTTTGGGATTTAAGAAAACAGGAATACAGTCAAGGGATCTACCACAAAAGAACTGAGAACCTGCTAAAGACAAAGTCTGTGGCTCTGGGTCCAAATAGATTTGACAGTACAGCCTTGTCTTCTCACAATCCGACTAAATAATTTACTATAATTTCTGGCATCTTAGCATGCCATCACAAGTATGCTAAGGTGGAGAAATAGATTCATTCTGCGCCCATCAAGGTGACTTGACTGTGGAGTAGTTTGCCGCAACCCACTGAGTACATTTTCAGGTCACACTCAAGAAACATTTTGCCATTCTATGCAAAACGTCTTATGCCAAAATAGGTTGAAATTTTTTAGGTTGAAATTTTTTATTTAAATAAAAACATACTACAACGGTACAAAAAGGCCCAAAAATTGCAACCTTACAAAAATAGAAAGTGCCCCATCCGTTATTTACATCCTTTCAAAATGCCAAATGTACACACATTTACAAGATCCCAGGCTTTACACATCAAATGTACAAAAAGAACTTTGTATAGACTTCTCCTGATAGGTTCATGCCATGTGTCTGGGCAACATGTATGAGTGATTCACGGACATTACGTTATCGGGGCATGAGCCCCACTCAACCACGGCCATAATTTCCTCCACCGACTGGGCGGCATCCTCCCTTTTTCCTCGCGGCTCAATCAAAAAATCTTCTCTTGGACAAATTTGACTGAGCCGGCCACATCAGCCACCTTTTGTGTCTTTATCTCTCTGTGGCGTTGGAGGGACAGCGCCAACAGAACGTACAGATTAATCAGCCTAATTGTGGACCACGGCACAGTCCAGTACGTCTTGGGAGCCGTGGTCTCTCTCCACCGCCGCTTCCTGGGCACACTCCTCCCGGGTCCCTTCAATGGAGGAGTGGGTTTAGGATACCCCATGGCACAGTGTCTATAATCCCACAAAGAAAATGGGAAAGAAAATTCATAAAAGAAATCATCCTTCCAAGGTCTCCTTTTTATAAACATTTTATTCTAGAAGCACTATTATGACATTGCAGTTATAACCTGCATTTCTTCCTCTTGCAAGGAAGCACACAGGCTTAGAACATTCTTTGCATCTCTGTTTTATCCTCATACCTACAATCCTAAGATAGGTCCATGAATGACCAAAAATCACCCTGTGAGCTCCATGGCTGAATGGGGACTAGAACCCAGATCTCCTGAATCCTAGTCCTGCACTCTATGTCACACTGGCACTATGACTCCAGCTGCTGAACTGATTCAGAAAATATGTTCTGTAATGAAAATTTACAATGAAAGGCCCAACTGAACACCCATTTAAGTATTAAGGGAATTATTTGTCTTTTTCAACAATCAACTCATATTGATTTTTCCTGTCTTTGTCAGTTTGCAAGAACTTGTTTGCAAGTAGTATTTAAAGCTGTGGCAGAATCATGCTCAAATGCAGAATGCATTTTTACATTCCTTGAATGTATGAATTTTCTTATTGGCTGACTAGAACATTCTGGGAAGTATAAGTCCCTTTTCCATTCAAACATAATAGGATTGCACTCTTAGTTAGGCCAGGCAAGGCAGTATACAGTAAATCATTCTTAAGCCAAACTAAGATGCAAGTAGTGTTGGCTGAGGTTGCAGCAACCCAAGGTTAACATATAGATGGGATGGTCAGAGTGCACTCTAAGTGCAGCTGACTCGGAAAAGTTTCTGTTTCTGAAAACAGAAAAATTGGTTCCAAGTGTCACTGTCTGCTTATTAACAGAGATTGTAGGACAAAGCAGGTAACTCTGATGTGTCACCTGCATTGCTTGCCTGTTCATTTCCCAGCAAAACTGAAGTGCTCCTTCTTATTTCCAAAGCCCCAAATGATATCAGGTTACCTGAAGTTCCTCTGTCTTCCATACTAGCCAGTCCAGATCAATCACAGAAGCCCTGTTGTTCTGTCCATATGGTCCTACTCTAAGTGTATCACCTCTTCAGGAAAGTCTATCTGGTTTCATCCCTATTTAGCTTTTTTCATATTTAGAGCCTAAAGAGGCAGCTGATGGCAAAGGGGTTCTATTGCCAAGTTTCTCTACTCTTACAGTATTAGGGAAGGAGTTTCTGCTGTTTCATCATTCATATTTATTAATTCATTTCATTTCTGTATCTACCAATAGCTGAAGCTCTCTGGGTAATTCACAACAAATAATCAAACACAAAAAAACCAATACAAAAACAAATTCAATAAAACACAGTATAAAATTCCAGGGTGCAAATTTAAAAGAGCTAAATAAAACAGTTTAACATATAAAACATTCCCATTTGAAAACTAGACCTAATTAAAACAGCAGATCAGTTTTACTGTATTTTTCTCATGATTATATATTTGTTCTGATTCTTCTCAGTTTCCCTGGATTTCTTTTCAGGGGGAAAAGACATAATTAAAATGTCCTAGCACATAAACAAATACTAAGTGTTAATGAAAGAAGTGTGGGTGCAAACTCACCCTCTCACTCATTGTATGAAGGTTGTTCCTTTTAACAACAACCTGTCAAGACAGGCATATGGTGAATTTCTACCACTGTTCCTCCCCACACAGTTAGAGATGTTTTACCATAGGGATAAGATGACATAGGTGATATGTTTTCAGCCCTTGATAAGGCAAACACTTTGCCTTGTGAATTATCCCAATAAAAGTTTCCCCATCATTAACAGATTCTTTATTCATTTAACATTTTCAATTCGATTAGCTTAATTTGCTGCCACATTTTCAGTGACCAGCTGAAGTGTGCCAATAAGCAATACTCTAATTTAGCTTTCAGCTTTCAGCTATGCACTTGTATATTTGCACACAAAGTTTCACTTTTGTTTCTCTGCAGTTTCATTTTCTGAGTGCCATCATCTTATGCAATATTTGCATTCCAAACACTGGAGGGGAATGTTGAAACCATAACTTCAAAGCTGTTTGTCAAAGAGTTCAGGGGGTTTTTTAGCAGACATTCAGGCTTTTCATGTTGGGTTAAAAAAAAATCAAGGGACAACCCTTTTACCTAGTTTAATGCTTTACCTCTCACCCCACTGAACAGTCTCTCCCAGGAGTCACTAGACCCTAAGGAAATATTTGGGATAGGGATACTGCAGTAGAAGTGGGGAATTGTGAACACTGAACTGCAGTCAACTTGTATACACTGTCTTGGCTTGGTATTCCCTGCAACGCATTTCCTGCTGGACAGCAGAAAAGCACAAAAGCAGCATGAAAAAAAATGGAGAGGAAGAGCTGGCATTTTAACAAAGACAGAGAATGAATGATGACACTGGAATGTCTCGCTGACCGCATCTTCTGCAGCAGAATATACCTCAACCCTAGAAATGCCTTTATACAATCAGTATGGCCAATATGGAGTCTTACCATGCAGAGCGGCAAGGGGTGATAAGATGGAAAGATACTGTTCAGTGCGAGCACCTGTCTAAAAAAGCACATGAGAAGCAAACATAGAAATGCCAAAATAAGGCAAGTAACTCAGATAAATTCCACAAGATGAATATTGCGGTGGGGGGGGGGGGACGCTAAGAGCATAAGTAAGCAAACATACTTAGCTGGTGAGTTGCACCCAAAACCTGACAGCTGACTGAGGTCAAGGCAAGATGTGCAGCCTTCTTCCTTTTTTCCTGTTCAGGGCTGTTTGGCTGGGTTACTGCTCCCCTCCCATTGATTGCAGGTGTCCCTATGGTAAGGGAAAGTTGTGGGTATGGCTCTTCCCTTCTTGCCCATAGGCTCCAAAACACCAGACAGTCTTCACAAAGCAGATCTCTATTTGCGCTTTGCAGCTATGAGGCAAAGCAACCCTAGAACCCTATAGTAAATTGGAAGCTAAGCCTCTGCACATGTATCTGAACTCAACCTAGGGACTTCTCCCCCAAACCTTCCCATTCAGTAACTCTGTGGGCTCCCACAAGTGAAGGCCCAGACAATGGGACACTTGCAAGTTCTGGAGAGCCTGTCTCTTGTGGGACCTCATCACGGGGCCAGGGACCAAGCAAGGCAACGGCTCTCCGTTCTCCTCCTCTTCTTTGACCCCTTCCAAGACATTCTCACTCCCCTGGTTGGTCTGGGAACCTGTGGGCAGTGACCTTGAGGCCTGTGTCTCTGCCTGATCTCTCCAAGTTCTCATCTTCACTGCCTCAAGGTCCCATTCTTCTCCTTCAGAATCCCAACTAACCCTGGGCTACCTACCAAGAGTAATGCTTGGCTTCACTCACTACAGATTAAGTGTGTGAGGTGGTTTAGAGTCCTGGAAAAATCACATCCTCAGGATCTGGAGAGAGAGAGAGAGAGAGATTGAGAGATTTTGATGTACCAGTCCAAGTGGGACTTGGAAAATCCCATCTCCACTTGGCCATGGATCTCACTGGGTGACATTGGGCCACAGAGTCTCAGACTGATCTATTTCAGAGAGTTGTTGCTGTGAGGATAAAATTTAGAGGAGGAAAAATGGTGGCGTATATGTAGAAAACAAATCTTCCACAACATGTCCCTGAAACAGCCTATTTTCTATTAGATGTTTTCACTTCTGCACTAGGGAAAATTCCAGTGATCGCTCTGGAGAAGGAGATCTAATGCATTCTGTGGCCCTTCAATTGCCCTTTCAGGGAGCAATTTAGTTTGCTCCTTAAATTGTATATATTTATATCATGATTGGATTTGTGAAACAGAAACATCATGCCCATCACTCATTTAAAATGCATACCATTTTTCGATTGAGCATTTTGACATACTGCTTCACATCTAAATGAATTAAACATAAAAACACAGAAACAGAGTGAGTCAGAAGGGGCCTTCTGGGCCATCTAATCTGACCTCCGGTACCAGCCGGCTCCACTCACGACATGCCCACCATGTGCACATTCAGCCTATCTTTGAACACCCTCACCGATGGGGCCTCAACCACCTCCCGTGGAAGCCCATTCCACACCCTCGGGGTCCTAACTGTCAGGAAGTGCTTCCTGGCATCCAAATGGAACCTTGGCTCCCTGAGCTTTGCTCTGCTGGAGCGCGTCCCGTCTTCCTCTGCAGGGCAGAACAAGTCTCTACCCACCTCTGTGTGACATCCCCTCACATACCTGTATGTCGCCAACAGGTAAAAACTTGAAAACATATAAACAGAATAAAATAACATGCTAAAAAAGAATCAGTGAAAACAATGGCTAATCGACCAAGGAAAGCTTCCTGAAATAAATACGTTTTCAGGAGGAGTAAAAAACTGTTGGTACCTGGCAGACCTCTGCAGGCAGGAACTCCAGAGAAATGGAGTAGATACACTGAAGGGTCTTTTCTGAGTAAACTCCAGCTGGGCCACAAGTCCATTTGGAACCAGCAGCAGCATGCAACCCAATGACATCAGGGCCAGGGAGGGAGAAGCTTCCTGATCCCACATTGTTTCAGGCTTTATATCAGAGTCTTAAATCTAGCCTAATAATGGCAGTTCTTGACAACAGTGAAACGGCTGCATTCTGTACTAGCCTCCAGCTTTGAACCAAATTAAGGGCAGCTCCACACAGGGTGCATGCTAGTCATTCAGTCTTGAAATTATTAGCATCTGTATCACTGTGCCCAAGCTATCCCTGACCTGGAGAGGCCACAGATGTTGGACTAATTATGGAAAAGAGTATTTTAAAATGACCAATATGAAAATGATTTTACGTATTTTGTAAAGTTTACATATTTTGCAAGCTTTTAGATCTCCTCTGAAGAAAGAGAAATCCTGTTTCTATTCCCTTTCTTAACACTAATGTATCCTAAAGAATGATGTGAGCAAAGTATCCTGAGTTGATCCATTATCATTCCAACTTTGCAAGCTTTGCACGCTGGGGAAAGAAAAAACAGAATTCTGGAAGTGATTGTAATTGTACGGGGCTGGCAAATTCCTTTGTGTAAAAGAGGCAAGATTATCAGGCACTATGGAGACTACTGCAATATTTAATCTGTATTGAACATGACATCCATAATTCAACATTTTCTGTGGTGAGGCATGACTGAAAAGAGAGATAGTAATGCCTCTTCTTCTTCCCCTCTTCTTGTGGCTTGCTTTATTTGTATCATATGTAGCTGAAAGGGGCAATCTTAAACATTCTCATACACCATGCTTCTTTACAACTTTGCTAAAAAGAACCCTAATAGGATCAATGGTGGGAGATATTTTTCATTCATTAAAGTTGGGCTTTTATTCACTTCGCACTTACAAAAGACCAGCTAACAGTTAATAATCTGTCCTAAAACTATGGATACAATCTGCTGGTAACAGATGGTGTGAATAACAAACCAGAAGTGGCCATTTTTGACAGCCAATAGATTAAAAAAAACAACTTGGCTCATTAATCTTATGAACCATCTTGTAGGTCGATAGATTCAAGGTATTGACTTGCATTGCAACATCAATATGGCTTGGAAAACCGCATTATGTGTTAAGGACTTGAACCTTGAATTCCTTTTGAACTGTCAGCACCACAAAAAGATGCTGGTGATGCAAAGTTTCAGCTGCCTTCTTTTTCATTTTGACCCCTTCCCCACTAAACCTCTTAATATCCAGTGCAAAACACAATTAAAATCCTGAATCTAAAAGTGCCAGTCATTCTTTTTCCTCCATAAATTAGAAGCATATCACCTTGGGGAGTAAGATTACACCTTGGAAAGTAAGGTTAACATTTTATTGTTTTTATCCATTTAAATAACTTATTTCCTGTTTCTTTAACCAAGATAAATACAAGGAAGTCTACCCTTAATAACAAGACTCTAAAACAGGGTTTTGTCACTGGTAGAAATGGATTGTGAAAACAGGATTCTTGTCACCACTGGACTATTACTAGTAAATATGTTATTTAAGAAAAAAGATACAGAATAAAGATGTAGACTCAGGAATCATTGAGTGACCTGGTTTAAATGACGTGACAACCCACCATGGGCAGTGATCCATAGTAGGTAATTGTGTCTCCCAAACTCAGCCCATAGTAACTTGTGTTGTTTTGTTTTTTAAAGACACCCTGGGAACCCATCTAGGTGTTGTTTATACCATGGTGGATTCCTGTGTTGTCTGGACCCAGATTACACATCTCACCATGGATGACATCCAGCAGCCAGCAACATGCTTAGGAGGAGTGGCAAAAGTCCTCAGCTCTCCTCCTGTTCTTACTGTGGCTACCTGGGCCAAGAGGCATTTGAGAATATCCCCCACCCCCATGATCAAAAGCTATTTGCATCTACCAGTAGCCCCCGCCTGTAACTGCCCTCATACCCAGATACCATGAAAGGCAACATTCTGACATGTCCTCCATAGTGCTCAACTAACACTTTGGAGGGGCTTTCCATGGCAAACTGGTTAAAAAAATTCCCTCCATCCTGGTTTTTGTGTGCACACATATAGCTGCACTTGAGTAACTATGCTCAAGCACACTCGCGCAAGCGTGGAAATTAAGAGCCTTAGTTGGGCAATGCTGCAAGGAGTTACTGTTGCTGAAGTACAGCTGGTACCATCCCTGAACATAGACCCAAAGAGGATCCAGAGATGCTTTCTTCCTTCTGATTTCTGGCATCTCTCAACATTGGCCAACCCAAGCTCCCAGTTTGCCCATGCACACCACTGTGCACAAGTGCAGCCAAAAATTATTTGAAAAGGATGTGAGGGGAATATATATGAAAATTAGTGGAGGAGGGGTTTTGTAATGCTTGACAGCCACAGACTGGGCACTTAGAAAAGGCATCAGTGGCTTTTGGAACTTGAATCAGAAAAGGCAGTTGTCAAGCTACCTTTCACAATCTCCGGGAAGGAAAAACGGTTTAAAAAGTTGAGGGGAGCAGAGTTTTCAAAAGCCAGTGGGGAGTCAAGTTTTTTAAAAGTTACATAATCCAAAAAGGACAAAGGGAGCCAGAAATGGCTTTCAATCATGGCAGGAAGGGAGAGATGGCTTGGCCCTGCCACAGCATCCTGTAGGATATTGCTTGGAGGATCAAAGGAGCTTGATCATCTGTCACAGAAAAAAACAACTAACCATGGTTTATTGTTGGAGTGGCTTGTTGTGATATGTGAACCAGCCCAATGTTAGCATATGAGCAGAGCCTGCGATTGCAGACACGGCTTGTTATTTGGATCCATTCAAAGCTGGCTCCAGGGCTGATGATGGCAGCAAAACAAGCCTTGATTACTTTGATAATAACTGTTCTGGGAGAAGAATGTGGGAGCAAGACCTTGCTAATTCCTGAATGACAATCAAAGCAATCTGTCCATGGTATCATTATTTGTGGTTTTCTGTGCTTTTCTGCCTCACATACAAAAATAAGTTGACCAACCTCAGGTACCATGCACTTGACTGTGAGTATAGATGCCAACGGCTGCTGCACCTCAAACAGAAAATAGTGTGTAGGACCAGCTCTGGTAGAAATATGTCTGGTTTTAGTTTAATCCAGATTAGCAATGGTCACATGTAACACCAAAACTAGGAAGCAAGGGAATGGCATACACAATCTTGTTGTGCACATTCAATCCTAAATTGTAACACATGGGCCTGGGCCAGTTGGGACACAGTCAGTCATGCATTACTCAGTTCATGCAGCATGAAAAGTAGAAATGTGAATTTTGTGGTCAGTTGAGAATCACAGCCATCAAATAAGGGATCTGCAAATTTAAGGGAGTTTATTGTGTGTGTGGTGAACCAGTGATTCTGTACTCATTAAGCCTGGTTAGTAACTTGGCCTTCTGAAGTCTGCTACTTGGGCTCATCAGAAATGCAGTTCTCTTAAGAACTCTTATCTCCTTACTCCTACACAGAAACTATCAACCTTAGTCAAGCACGTATAGCCAACCATGCTAAGGAAGTCTCCCAACATTGCAGCATATGCAGAAATTCTTCTACAGTGACCCAGTGGCCAGAGTGCAAAGGACATCAAGGCACAGGAGAGGACTGAAAGAGTATAAATGGGAAGGACACAGATTGCACCGGTGAGACAAAGTGCAACCTGATTAGAAGAACATTTTTGCACTTCACCAAGAGGAATCATATGCTATCGTATTTATAAAGCTTTTAGGGGGCAGGCAGAGAATGACTTAGTGAGGAATGATTATGATCCTGACTTAACTACCTCTTAATCTTCTACTAAAATCCATGGGAAAACTCCCACAAAATGCACTTGGACATATTGTTACATGCTGCCCACTTCCTGTGCAGTGAGAAATTCCAGAAGCAATGCTGCACGGTTTCACTTCCTCAGGATAAGAGAGGGGTGTCTTCAATGTTTGCTTTATTTACTAAGGGGAGGCAAACAAGCACTCTGGTGATATGGTAATCGAGCTGCTATCCTGCATAAGATCTCTGAGAGTGAGAGAGACCCAAAGACTTGACATTCATGCAACTCACAGGTCTGTTTTTTACTCTCTCTCTGCCCACGGCACCTAGAAAAAGTGTTTTTTCACACACAATATGCTAAGCACTCTTCACAGGCTCCACCTGATGGGTGAATTGCCCATTCTGGAAGCATCCATAATCCTTAAAGAACACTAAGTTTCTCCTACCAAATTGCTCACTTCCATCCAGGGTCCCATTAGACAAAGCAAGAGTGATAATAAGACATATTCAGAGAAATCAGAGATGAACTTAAGGTGCTGGGAGAGATCTGAGCACCAGGCAATCCATAAGCAGCATTATGACGAGTGTGCCATTCGGCTTAATACTACCCTGAGTCAAGAGAGTCAGCAAGCAGCCCTTCTCTAAAGTATTCATAACATCAAAAAGATACTTTCCCATTCAGTGATGGATCTTCTGCATTCCCAGTGATGAAAAATAACAAGGAAAACCTTGCCCCAAGATAAAATAATAATTAGACACCATATGTCACTGGCTTCCAAATTCTGATTTGGGATCCTCTTACTGAAGTTTCTCAGCTCTGTAATGACAAATAAGCATCCTTGAAAGGTGGGTTGACTGAGACATGCACCCTGCCCACTCAGTGCACGACTCCGTGGTTTGGTGCTAGAGCACCTGCTTTGGGTACAGAAGATCCCAAGTTCTATCCCTAGCATCTCCAGGCAGAGCAAGAAAAACTCCTGCCTGACTCCTGCCTGAAACTAGGGCGGGGGTGGCGGCTATCAACTGGTTTACAGTGTTGGCCTGGTTGGACCAAAGTTCTAATTTGTACATGGCAGTTCCATGTGTCTGAAGGTGCAATCTCTATGTTGGAGCAACAGCGATGTCCGGAATTCTATGTAAGTTAAATACATTCCAGAATATTCCCTATTCTGGAATGTCTGTACAATCCTCTGAAGTGCAGAGCTGTCCCAAGATGTCTGTACAATCCTCTGAAGTGCAGAGCTGTCCCAAGATAAGACCACAGTGACTCTTTGGCAGGTAAAATGATGCACAGAAAGGGTTCCCTGAATATATATAGTTTGAAAACCATCTGCATACATAAAAGCAGGCTGCTTATCTGTAACTGATGTTCTTCGAGTGGCCATCTGTGCAGTCACACATATGGGTGCTGTGCCTGCGCAGTGCCTTTAGCCAGAAGATTGATAGCTAACGGTTTTGGCGGGAAGCTCCACTCCCCCTCCCCCCTATAGTTTATACAGAGCGGAGCGTCCGCCATTTTGTTCAGTCTTTGAAGACCAAACGTTCGCCCCCATGTGGAAAAAAGGAGTCTCTACTACAGATGATATCAGTACCATGAAAGAAAAAACGGTACGGTACCGATGAAAATATTTCCACTCACCGACACCGAGCGGGACCAGTGGGTGGGTTGTGTAACTGCACAGATGGCCACTCAAAGAGCATCAGTTACAGGTAAGCAACCTGCTTTTCTTCGTCGTAGCCTCTGTGCATCACACATATGGATAGATTAGCAAGCTTACCCTTATCAGAGGAGGGAAGGTGTCCTTAGCGAAGAATAGATGAGAGAACAGCTCTGCCGAAGGAGCAGTCTTGTCTGGCACGAACATCTAGCCGATAATGCTTAGCGAATGTACATGGAGTAGCCCAAGTGGCAGCTCTACAGACATCATCAACTGGAAGGCCCGATGCGAAGGTAGAAGATGTAGCAACAGCTCTAGTAGAATGACCCCTTGGAATTGTAGGCAAGTCAATCCTAGCCAGCTGATAGGAGAGAGTAATTGTGTGGACTATCAACTTGGAGAGTCTTTGAGGGGTAACTGGAAAGCCCTGATTTTGCTCAGAGTATTTGACAAAGAGCTTGTTGGTACGTCAAATCGACTCAGTCCATGATCTGTAAAAGGCCAGGCAGCACCATACATCAAGTGTGTGTAAGGATCTCTCGAGTGGATTCATCGGAGACGGAAAGAAGGCGGGTAAGATAATGTCATGTCCCATATGAAAGGAGGTGGCCACTTTGGGAAGAAAGGATGGATCCATTCGCAAAACAACTTTCTCCCTGTGGAAATCTAAATATGGAGAACCTACCCGCAGGTAACAGAGCTCATTAGCTCTTCGAGCTGACCTTACTGCTACCAGAAATGCTGTTTTCCAAGAAACTAGACGTAGATTGATTGTCACCAAGGGTTCGAAAGGAGCTCTTGTAAGCTCTTGCAAGACCACTGAAAGACTCCACGTAGGCATCACTGGCCTAACCGTCGGATTAAGGTTATGAAGTCCCATAAGGAATCTCTTTATGAGTGGTTGTGAGAAAATAGAGGAACCTTGAATTGTGCCACGGTAATAGGAGATTGCTGCTGCGTACACTTTTACAGAAGACGGCTTCAGACTGGAATGGTGGAGTTCTAAGAGGAACTGAAGGATTTGGTGTATTGATGCAGAGTGTGGAAGAAACAAATGAGACTCGGCAAAGGTAGAGAATCGTTGCTACTTAGCTGCATATGATTTCCGTGTTGACGGCTTCAATGCAGAATCAAGAATGTGCTGAATGTCTGGATGAAAAATTACCGGATCCTACGGGACATTTGTTGGATCCGATGAAGTGGGAAAGATGAATGGATTCGAGGTATAGAATAACGTGTCAGATCCAGGGACAGGGTCCGGATCACATGCTGATATTGTCGGTACCAAGTCAGCGTCAAATGTTATCGGTTTCGCCAGGCTGTTAATTTCAGCGATGTTAAATCTGGGTGGCGAATTGTGCCTTCCTGCTGGGTTATGAGATACGGAATTAGTGGAAGATGAAGATATTCCTCTTGAGAGATGTGAAGAAGCGTCGAAAACCAGGCTTGGCGTGGCCACCATGGTGTCACCAGCAGTCCTGTGGCTCCGTCGTGGATTATCTTCGATATCACTCTCATAATGAGAGGGATCGGAGGGAAGGCGTAAAATTTCAGATTGTTCCAAGGGATCATAAAAGCGTCCCCTAATGATCCCTGTCCAATTCCTGCTCTCAAGCAAAAAGTGTCACATACCCTGTTCTGTTGGGTAGCGAATAAGTCTATGTCTGGAAAGCCCCAACGATGGAAGAGGTGGTCGCATATCTGGGGGTCCAGTTCCCATTCGCGAGTTGTGGACATGTGTCTGCTCAGAAGATCGACTTCCACATTGTCCGTACTGGCAAGGAGTAATGTCTCTCTGGATGCACCATTCCCAGATTTGCATCGACAGTTTGGCTAGAGTTGGTGACCTCGTCCCACTTGTTCAGATAAAAAACCGTAGCAATGTTGTCCGAGGTTATCTGAATGACTCGATGTCGAAGAACATCTTTGAATGAACGTAGAGCCTTGAATACAGCCAGCAGTTCCAAGAAATTGATATGATTCCTGGATTCTTGACGATTCCATACGCCTTGAGTGCATAGGTCGGAACATACTGCTCTCCATCCCAGTAGGGATGCATCGGTACCGATGGACACCGAAGGGCATCGGGGTCGAAATGGAACCCCCACAGTAAGGTTGGCCGGAACTGTCCACCAGAGAAGGGAGTGAAGGACAGAAGATGGAATCCGAATCAACTTTGTCGGTCGATCTCTTTGTGGCCGAAACATTTCGTTGAATAGGAGTTGAAGAGGATGAAGGCGAAGTCCGGCATGTGGGACCACGGCAACTGACGCGGCCATATGACCCAAAAGTCTCTGGATGGATTGGGCAGGGACTATCATATCTCGTCGCATTCGATGGATGTGTTGAGCAAGAGTCCATTGTCTGTCCCGAGGGAGAAAGGCTTTTGCCATCGTAGAATCCAGACGGGCTCCAATGAAAGTAATCATCTGTACCAGAAGAAGAGAAGATTTCTTGGCATTAATACAGAGTCCAAGGTGCTGTAGCAAGGTACCGGTTGTACGTATCGAAGCAAGAAGTCCCTCTCTGGTCTGGAAAATGGCAACCAGTCATCGAGATAAGGGTAAATCTGAACACCCTGTAGCCATAGAAAGGCACATACAGGGGCCATACACTTAGTAAAGACTCTCGGAGCAGTAGCCAGTCCAAAAGGCAACACCGTGAACTCAAAGAATTGGGATGCGACAGCAAAACGAAGGAAACGCCTATGACAAGGATGAATGGCAATGTGGAAATAGGCGTCCTTCAGGTCTAATGAGGTGAACCAATCCTCTTTCTTCAGCAACGGTAGGATATTTTGAAGGGTGGTCATTCTGAATTTCTTTGTTGTGATAAACCAATTAAGATTCCGTAAGTCCAAAATTGGACAAAGACCACCATCCCACTTCGGGACCGTAAAATATCTCGAATAGAATCCATGAAGTCCTTCCATTCGAGCCAACTGACGAATCGCCCCTTTAAGAAGGAGTTGTTGAACTTCGTCGATCAGTACTGGCAAGGGTGACGTAAAACAGATCAGACTCGATGGAGGAACAATGTCGAATTCTATCTGGTATCCGTGCTGAATGATGGACAATACCCACCGATCAGATGTGATGGACTCCCAAATGGGGAGTCGGCCTCTCAGCCGGTCCCCAAATGAGAGAGGGGTGGGTAGTATAGAAAAAAGAGGAAGGGTTCGCCTGTCCCATCAACATTGCCTCCTGTCGCCGTTGAAATGGCGTCAGCCTTGTTGGTATCGCTGCGGAGGTTCTTGACGGCAGCATTGCTGTTGTTGTTGCCGGTGTTGAGGTTGCTGTCTGGCTTGATATGAATACCTGTAGGAGGGAAGGGGCCATGACCACTTACGTCAGATCTGTGGTTGCAGCTCCATCCGCTGGGCTGTCATACGAGACTTGTGAATCTTTTTGAGTTTATGGTCAGTCCTGGAGTGGAAGAGCCCAGACCGTCAAAGGGCATCTCCTCTATCCGTCTCTTCGTCTCCTCTGGAAAATTGGAATTGCGTAATCATGCATGCCTCCAGAGGGAGACAGCACCGACCAGGGCCCTCGAGTCCATGTCCACGTGGTGTCGAGCAGTGGACAATTGTTGGATCGTGACTTGCATAGCCGACGAACCCGAGTCTCGGTGCTTGGGGCGCTCAGGGTTCTTCGTCTTCCGAGGGGCTTTCCCAGCCTTGCCTTTTTTAGCCCTCTTGTGATCAGACGGCTTATCGGAGCCAGTGTGTTTCCATTTCTCATGCTTCTTCTTAGGTGGGGAAGCAGGCCAATTGTCCATGGTGGATGTACCTTCGTCCGAAGGGCGTGAGGGCGGAACCACAGAAGAAGAGGCCGGTGGGACAGATACTAGTGGGTCCGACTGGAGGAGAGCCCAATCCCACAGAAGTCTCTGGAGGCGGTTCTCACGGTTCTTCCTGGCCTGCTTTGAAAAGGCCAGGCAGTGAGAACACTTGTCCATTCGTATGACCTTCCCCCAAGCAGAGAAGGCATAGATCATGCGGGTCAGCAGGAGACATTTTAGACCCACATTCCGTGCACTTGCGGAAAGCCGCTCGTTGCACCATCGTAGAAAAGGAAAAAAGAGAAGGTAGTGCAGCAGGTAATAATATATTTTTGGTTTTTTGGTTTTGTTTTATACAAAGAAGTGAAGAAGTAAGAAAGAACAAAAAGAGAAACAACAAGAACTGGTAAAACAGGGGATAATACATTTGGAAAGCAGAACAATCGCGAACAAGAAAACAAGAAACGGTCAGAGCGAGAGCAAAAGCAGCACGAGGCACAATGACTGAACAAAATAAGCTATAGGGGGGAGGGGGAGTGGAGCTTCCCGCCAAAACTGTTAGCTATCAATCTTCCGGCCAAAGGCACTGTGCAGGCGCAGCACCCATATGTGTGAGGCACAGAGGCCACGACGAAGAAACACACAGCATGCACACACACACACACTTGGGAACAGTTATGACAAATGCTATCTAGTTCATTGAGATATGTACTAGCATCTTCCAGAGATTTATCCCAAATTGTACTTGCTGTAAGAGATTTCTTCTCCACCAATTTTTGTGGCACTTGAAACAATTCATCAACTGCTCATCTCTCTCTCTCTCTCCCTCTCCCCCCCCCACCCCCAGAAGGACCACGATAAAAATTAAAGATGTATTTTTCAGAGTCCTGTGTCCTCTGTCTGTCTCTGAAGAACTGAACTTTGCAAATTAGCACACAGTAGAAATTCACCCTCCAAAACAGAATGAGCAACTCAGGACAAAGCGGGAATGTCATTCGGATAGGCAACCAATCCTCTGAAAGCTTCCAGGGGCAGCAATCTCTTCCTAGTCTACAGTACAGCCAAGGGAGTAAATATCTGCGTACTGCTGTTTGGGCCCTGCAAACTGGAAATGAGCACATCCTTGGAGCAAGTCTGATTTGAGCTTAGCAGAGATTAAAGGCAGGCAGCCCAATCAGTGATGACTTACAAGCACCAAGGGAGGAAGTCAGTCAGCCATGAGCAATTTTTTTTTTTTTTTTTTGGTGTCTAGAGGTTAATAATGAAACACCATAAAAACAAAAACAAAAGCAGGAGAACTGAAAATGATGTCTTGGTTTTTTCCTTCCAAAAGTTCATCATGTTTCAGTTCAATATTAAAAGCACAAAAGTTGTTTCAAACATGAAAGAAAAGGAATTTCTTTTTACAGCCCAACTCCAGTTAAGCTAAGCCTTGCACAGAATATGAGCATGGTCCAATTCCCTAAACTGTGGTGCAAATTTAAATAAGTGCATATCATTTGGTGCCACGATCACTGCTGCTGCCTACAGGCAGACTAAAACAGGTGTCACACTGGTGCAAATATACAGCAAATGAAAATAGTGACACTGTACCAGAGTTTGCTTAAGTAAAAATTGGAAATGTACAGTGGTACCTATTGTAATTTGTGCACACAGCGTTTGCAGCTACAATACACTCACTGTTGTGATGAGGCTCCGAGGAACCATTTGTCCAGCAAAGACTTCCTCTCATGCTTGGCCTGGTCTTAAAAAACTAGCAGAACCGAGAGCAAGTCTGGGAATGCCTGTGGAATGAATTGTACAACTGGTTATCTCCTTCCACTTTGTGTGCAACAACGCAAACAAAGGCTTCTGCAAGTGATGTGAAAGAGGAACGCTGTTGGTGTAGCAGTTATGCAGGGCACAATTCCTGGTGAGCGCCATGTTAACACTGGACACACTTGTGAGGAACATGGACTCATGGCCATGACAAATTGGATCAGGGAGCCAAATCCAGGAAATCTGTCAGCTTGTCACCTCAGCTACAGATTCCTCCACTTCCCTAAAGATACTGGTTCATTTTCCATGTGTGCATGCACATGCTTCGTTGCTTAGAGTTATACTCTATGACATTTAGGATAAAATTCTCTAAGCTACAAATTTGACAACACTACTGCAGAAAAAACTTATACAACAGGAATCGTGAATCAACCTCCCAAAACACAAACAAAAGAACCTGTATTTGCAGTGAGCAATATAAAAGAACTGAGAACTTATGCACAGACATAGTATGTCATTTCTGCAAGCCTCAGCTCATACATTTTTAACACCGTCTGACTGGATTCAGACAACACAACAATCCCCCGAGGCTTATAAGCTACAGTTAGTTATCATGTGATATGAATCCAGAATGGGCTTGTCAGGGTGGCTTTTAAATTGTCCTGATTTATAGATAACCCACGACTTATAGATGGGTTGTTTGACTCATGATATGGTGTCATGTCATCCATAGGTGAATGATGCAACCCATTGTGAGTCAAGCCCAACTGCAAGTGAGCCATTTGGCAAAAGTGGCAAAACCCCTTTGGCAAGAGGCTACGAGATTCTTGCCAAGTGGCGAGCTAGTGAATGAGAATGACAGCCATTCCTGAAATGAACAAGTGGCACTTAAGAATGGCTGTCCCCTGTTCCCTACAACCAGTAGCTGTCTCAGTCTAAGAGCACCGGTGGGGAAGAGGAGGCCAGTTAGACAAGTTCCCTCTTCCCTGCCGCTACCATGAGCCCTTTTGGGAGCCCTTGAATTGTTTGTCAGCAGAACAGCTGACTCTAGCAATGTCTGATCTTGACAACAGCAGTGTATGTAGGGAGAAAAAGTTAGTGCTCCGATGGAGCTCCTGGGATATTCACTGAAGGGCCATGTAGGGAGGAGAAGAAAAGTGGGCAAGGACCTAAGATGCTCCCAATCATCTGTCAGGCACAATGTGGGCCCTTGGGAAGTCAACCCACACAGTGTGGCTTCTGCTGCAGTGTGGGTTGTCATGAAGGGTGAACTCACGCATTTTTGACAACTAAAGATACTCTTAAAGATAGTGTAATCTTTCTTCCATTGATTCCATACTCCATGAACAAAAGAAAGTAGCATCTTAAGCATTTACTGGTTTTTCTCACTGCTTCTTTTGACAGACCACCAGCATCTGGGAGGGAAAGTCAGACAATACAGGCAGAGGGCTCAAAGTTATTCTGGGGAGCTTTCTGTGTACCTCTGAGGAGTGAGGGATGTGCTCTGTTATTTGAAGCCTGTCAGGTGGAAAGAAAGATAATACTGGTGGCCCAGCCCAGGTGAGGAATATGGAAATCTTTTGGCTCCAGGGCCAAATTCATTTTTGGGGCTGTTCACAGAAGCTGTGTTCCAGTGGCAGGTGAAGCCAGAATACCAGGATAGCTAAGTTTCAAGCTTTTGCTGATCTTTAAAATGGGGAAAAACCTGCACAATTTCTCAGAAACCACAAAAAGATTGCTGGTTAGGCAAGGGGAAATGGGCATGGGCATCTGGAGAGGGACAGATGGGGACTCAGGGCAGAGGTTCCGTACTGCTGGTTTAATGCGTGGTTGATACTTGACTTATGCTATGTAGCAAGTTGGAGAACATATGCATACCTACAGTGAGATCTTGTTAGAGCAGAGAACTCATATGTCCCAAGTGCCTCTTTGAGGTCACTTTTTACTGAAGACTTCTCATTTTGTATTGTCTTGGTAGAAACTTTAAATAGCTTTAAGAAGGGGTTGTGGTTGTGGTGGGAGATAGACATACTACAGAGTTGTGATGATATACTTTCAGACAAAAACATTTAATAGAATGTTGCCTTAATAAGCTTCCTGCAAGGAATGTGATTTTGGACATTTTCTGAAATTGAACCTCTTCTATTATAATAGTACCAATTTGACATCATAAGCCAGGAGGAAATAATGCTTTAGAACGATTTCCTTCATGTGGACACTCTGTGAAAAGTGACAGTGGCATCTTTGGGAAGTGTCGTTAGCAAAGATGGGCAAACTAGATCTTTGGAGCTTGGGCTTTGAGAAGAGCCTGGATTATTCATATGATTTTTTGCATTTTCATCTGTTACTTTCTGTTACATTTATATTGTACCATTCACCCAAGAAACTCAAGGCCATAGCGTACAGGACCATCCTCTCCATTTGATCCCCATACCATCCCTGAGAGGTAGGTTAGGCCAAGACTCAGCAACTGGTCAAAGTCACTGAGTTAGCCTAATGGGAGAGGAAGGACTAAAACTTGAATCTCCACAGTCCTAGTCCAACCATTACACCACAATGGTTCCCTTTTACATGACCAAGATGTTTCAATTACACAAATGTTATTTTAGGGCTGCAATTTTCTTTCTTCATAGAAATGCACATTTTGTCTCTGGTTGCACATTTTCATTGAACTGTACCATGCAAGGACTTGCACGATCAGATGCAGGTAGAGGAAAAACATTGCTGCACGCTCCCCACTTCCATGAGCAGTGAGAAGTTCTAAAGGCAGCTGTTACCTGGGCTTGGCTTCCTTTTGGACAAGAGACCATGGGAGACTTAGGATTTATTAGGAAGTTTTATAACATATGGGTTTATTTACAAATATAGAGGTGGGTCAGAGGCGAAGTCAGACAGTGCAACACTCCAGTAGCAATTTCCCTGTCTCACATCAGGTCCTTAGTGAGCCAACCCAGTAACCCCAAATATCACTTTTTTCATTTAAGGTATTCTCCCCTCACATATGCGCACACACATGCACACGCATGCACACACATTGCATCCTGCACATTGCACATTGCATCCTTCTAGCTCACTGTTCCAAAAATTGTACTTTTCACTCTAACTTGCTTCATTCTCCCTGGGAAGAAGAAAGTGTGTCACACTGTTAGCTGCCCTTCTTTATAAAACATTTTAAATAGTAGCCTTACAGTAACAGCCATGCTAGTTAAACAAGCCAGATATCTACGGTCAAAACAAATGGCATCATCAGTAGAAACTGAATTCCCTATAAAATGGGAAGCATTAACAACAGCTGCAACTATGCACAGTTACTTGAGAGTAAATCTAATACTTATGTCAGCGGACTCACATCTAGATAAACATATGTTGGACTGGGCTGGGAATTGCAAGAAAAATATTGTTGGAAAGACTGCCCTTTGGTTTTCCATATTCTTCTCTTCCTTCTTTTGCCTCAAGCCATAATTCAGCTCAGTATGGTCTACGTGCTCAGATATTCAACCCACACCCCACCACCCACTTCTTTAGAACTATGTGCATTATGGAAACCCACAAAGCTAACCTAACCTAGAGCAGTTCTTCCAGCAGACAGCACTGATATAATTACAGTAGTTTTTGTTGCAATAAACCAGATGTTCTTGTATTGGAATGCAAGTATCCCCCCCTTCAAGCATCATTTAATATGTTGCCTCTTTTCAAGCCTCACATCAGCTGTTCATAAAACTCTTTCCCAGCTGAGTATAATGTACAGATTTAGTTTACAGATGCTCACAATGCATGTTCAAAAAGGATAAGAATAATTGAACATTTTCAATTGTTTGTGATGTCAGGAAAGCAAAAGAGGGAAATCCTTCTTTCTACCCTCCTGCCATGTTTTTCAGTGTTCTTCCTATGAGTGATGGAGCTTGTCAATACCCATGCTGACAGAGCTGACTTTTTAAATGCATGCCATTTTCTGCCACATGTATTTGCCATGACATAAACATGGCAATGTTTAAAATGTTTGGAAGTGTCCCTTTGCTATGCATTCACGAAATAACATTGATGGGAAGCCTCAGCAGACTTTCTTATGGTTCTCCCCAATATTCTAGAACTCTTTAGGAAGCTCAGAGTATACCAGCCTTTAGGGTTTGTACACAGAGATTGACCTGACAGTCCTGCATATCTATATATAATTTAGATGGTCTGCTAGGATATAGTTATTAAATGTATAAGTGAGGGACCTGATCCAGATCAGAACTGCAGGGCAAAGGGAGGAAGGTTTAATCCTTGCCTCCCCCACTGCAATCCCACAACATGCCAATTAGGGTTAGAAAAAAGTTTTCTTTGGCATGAGGTTTAGAAAAAAGTTTCCTTTGGCAATCTTTCTGGGGATCATGGCAAATGATGGAAGGATTCAACCTCCCCTCCCATCTGCTATGATCCCAGTTTGAATTGGCTCCCCATACTTACTTTTAAATTCAAAAATGTAGCTTCATGTTACATATTTGACATAACATATACTTTGATGCTACTTTTCACTCTTAAATGTTTAATGAACGTTTTTCTTGAAACGGGCTTTCAGGTGGATTTTGTACATTAAAGGTGATCTAATTAGTGTATTTTTTGGGTTTCTTTTACTGTTTTTGGCTTTCTTAGCAGAGTTAGACATGTATGAAGGAAAAGTAGGACACAGAAATCAATCTATCATTGTGATCCAGTCAGGAGATGGACAGATATGGCTCACTGAATCAGTAACCAAAGCACAAATCAGATGTGCACCCAGCTATAGATGCCAGGTATCCACACCGAATTGCTTTCAATGGGTTGTGTGTTAAAGTTACTTCCTCATCCACCTACTGGTCTCACAAATCATGCTTAAATGTCTTTTGAAAATGCTTGTCCTTAAAATATGCTTGCATTAAGGGTTTACTTGGGTTTAGTTATCCAATTTTATTTTAGTCTTTGAGATAACTGATGTATAGTTTTCTTTAAAAATTAAATTAAAAAATTAAAAACCCTCTTTTAGTATGAACTTTCACAAGCAGTACATGGGTATGGAATGGGCTTCCATGGGAGGTGGTTGAAGCCCCATCAGTGAGGGTGTTCAAGGATAGGCAGGACATGCACATGGTAGGCATGTCATGAGTGGAGCTGGCTGGAACCGGGGGTCAGACTAAATGGCCCAGGAGGCCCCTTCTGACTCACTCTGTTTCTCTTTTTCTATAATGTGTCATTCCTTTTCCACATGAAAAGCTTTACCAATATCTAGCCATGCTACAAGACTTTAATAACACACTTTCCCTCCATATTATATGAGGGCCTGAAAGGGGTCAGCCCCTACTGATTTACATGCATTTGTTTACACAGCTCATGAACTTCATATACCCTCTCCATCAATAAAATATATAAGCAGTGAACAATAAAAGAGGAAAATAGCAATGATAAGAGTCACTGAAATGTAGATTTAAAGTCTTTAAATTCAGAATGTTGCAAAAATGATGGGTGTTTTAAATAAAAATGCCTTTAACAGGTACCAAAAATGGGGACACTGCTGGTATTTGCTTGACAGCAGGAGGCAAGAAATTCCTCTGAGGAAGCCATTGCCCTAAAGGCTCTACTACACGTGCACTTCAAATAGACTGCAGGCCCATGTGGAAGCATCCAATGACCTGACTGGGCAGGCTGGTAACAGAGAAGTCACTCCCAGTTTTAATTGTACATAGCATAGTTAACCATTAATGAAGATATTCATCCCCCGTCAATCCAACCAGCTAAAACACAGCCATGGACCCCACTCACACAACATCTAAAAGGATCCCTATACCTTGATGACACCAGTTTAGTCATGTTCCACAGGGTTTGCCCATCACGTGCAGGTACTGGATGTAGAAGGTGCCTTAACAATACGGGAAGGAGCTGCAGGGAAACAGCATGCATGGACGGATGCCAATGTATAAAACCAGAGCGTGATCCCTACACAGTATCCCGGAGAAGGTCGCACTTCGGAGCTTCTGAATACATGATGGCAAAAGTGGTGTTTAGGAAAATAGAAATGACAGGGGACAAGTTATAGCTGTAGACATGAAGGAGGAGTGGACCCATTTGGGATCTTCAGGGCAGCAAGAGCCAATATTAGGAGGAATAACTTTTTGCGAGGGGAAGAACCTCTGTACATCCTCATACGATTCCTGTCTGAGCATGCAAGAGAACTCTGGTATTGGAGCAGCTATAGGAAGTAGTTTGCTTCTTACCATTAGTAGGAAGCAGACAGCTTTGGGCGAGGTGTTGATGACAGCTGCTGTGTTGCCACATAATGGCTTCATCACATTTAGTCTCATTTCTGACTAGTTTCTCTTCAAGGCAGGAACACCCACTTCTCACACTTTTCTAATGAAGGCAATTGGGCCAACACTAACTCATTCCTGTCCCTTATTTTGGAGAGATTCAGATCAGTGCATTTGTTCCTGTCATGTAGTGACAGGTGAGAGAAACAGGTGATAAGTCTCTATGCAGTGGCTGCTTTTAAAAAAAAAACCCCACGGTGGCATTAGCTGCAAGTAGAACCAGTCACCTGTAGCCTCTATCAATGAAGTCAGCCAAGCATTCCATACTTTTGATGACATGTAACTCTCCTGTCCTCTGGTCCTCTGAGTCCTATGCTTGTATGCTCCTTTCTTCCACGCATGGTCAGCTCAACAGCAAAGCTCATGGTCAGATCAGACCACAGTTGTCATTATGTCCCAACAGCAAACTGTGATTCGCTGTTGGGACATAACTCTCCAAATCTGTAATTTCCATGTAAAGGTGGATTGCTTGGTGGGACCCATTCCCCACAGCACCACCATGCATCTGTGTGTAAAAATGTAAGAATTCTGGCAAATCTCAAGGTAGCATCTGATTGAGACTTAATGAGCACCCAGGCTTCCATGTTTTTGTGACATGGTTTGGGCAAAAATAGTCATCTGAATCTACTCGCTGGTGCATATGAGGATAGCTCCAGCCAAGTGCTCTTCAGCTTGCCAGTTCTAATCCACCAGGCCTGGTGTGATCTTATGATGTTGGTGGAGTTTCACCAGCAGCATGTTTATCTCAGGGGAATGGTCCGCTAAATTTATACTTCGACAAATATAAATGCTTCCCATAAAGTGGATTTTACATGACTTTTAAACATGGTGCAGATTTTCACTGATGTGGTAGAGGATGCAGACATTGCTGGCCTGATTTTACAGAAATCTTTGAAAGGAGTCCATAAAATATTTGAGGAAACCTAAGAGGCACCCACACATTTGGAATGAGATTATAGGGCAGTGCTATTATGCAACCACAGCCAGCACCCCACCACCACCACACGTGTGTGTGCACACACGCACACACAAACACTTGGGAAAAAGTACTGTATCAAATTCACATTTTTTGCCTTTCAAACAAGAATGTTTGAGTTAAAATAGATAAATAAATAAGCTGTTTTTGGATGCAGGCTTCTGATCCTTTCCATCACAGAACTCGTAACTAAGGCCTTGATGTTTCTTCATATGACCATACTCTGCCTATTTCATATTTCCAACGCCTACACTTTCTTCCTTCCAAACTTCCCTTGTTCATTCATCAATGCAATTATATTAAACCTCTGCTGAAATCCCACCTGGTTTGGGCCATTGTCTTAAACTCCACATTCAAAAGACAGAGGCTGCCTTGACACTATTTTTAACCAAATCTGGGCTTCATGCAGACTTTCACCCTGATTTATGGCTAGGGTAGGGAAACCCTTCAAAGCTTAATGTCTAAAGCCTAGTTCCAACGAAACACTAACCCCAGGATAACCTTTCTTGAGAGGTTATCCTACAGCTGACCCTAAACTATTCACCTCTGGAAGGTTTTTTTTTTCTTCCTGAAAGTACCCCTTATCCTAACTGACCCCTTTTTGAAGCAGAGGTAAGACAAGGGTCAGCTATATGCAAGTTTGTCCAAAATACTAGCTCTGGGACAAATGTGACAGAGAGCTTAACTAAGACCAGAATCTGAATTTCTGGGTGGTCTGGGAGGTGGATCTCTGACTGTTTTAGGGCTATCGGCTCCCTTCCTCCCCTCCTCCCCCTTTTCCTAAGCTACTAGATAAGGGACTAGCATAAAGTTTGTCTTATTATCTCCCCCTTTACTTCCACTTCATATCCCAAAATGTCTGGACAGGGTGAGAGGAAATATATTTTGAGCATGATTCTGGCTTGATATTCTTTATGTATTTATTCCATTTTGTTTGTTTTGTTTCATTTCTGTAGCACCTAATAGCTGAAGCTACTTGGGCAGTACACAAAAATTCAGAAAAAAGCAAAACAGAGATAAGACATTGTAATAAAACATAGTATAAGATTTTTAGCATAGCCAACTTAAAACAACTGAAACATCTAAAACAATTTCAGTGAATAATTTTCACACCAGACCTGCTCAAAGCAGCTGATATAAGTGGTCTATCACATGGCACTGAACGATGAAAAAGAGAGGGCAGGCTTAAAGTAGCACCAAAAAGGTGACAGTGTTGGCACCAAGAAGGCCTCAGTGGGGTGATCATTCCTTAATTGGTGAGTCACCACTGGGAAGAGACCCTCCCTTACCACCATCTTCTGGGCCTCTCTTGGAAGTGATACTCAAGAAAGGCCTCAGATGTTAATTGCAGTATTTGGGAAGCTTCATCTTGATAAGTGATCTACCAAGTATTGTGGTCCCAAGCTATGTAAGGCTTTATGTTAAAACCAGGAACTTAAATCAGGCTCAGAAACACACAGGCAACCAATGGAAACTGGTCAGACATGGTGTGGTATGCCGCCCTAGACCTTCTGGTCCCAGATGTTAATCTGGCTGCTACATTTTGTGTAAGCTGCAGCTTCTGAACACTCTTCAGGGGAAGCCCCACACAGAGTACATTGCAGTAGTCTAACACAGAGGTTATCAGAACATAAAGTATTGAAGCCAAGTTGTTTCTGTCCAGATAGCTGACAGTAAAAGCTGATAGATGAAACTCCATTCCATCGAGGCCACCTAAGCCTCAAATGACAGAAATAGTTCCAGGAAGACCTCCGGGCTTTGCACCTGTTTCTTCCAAGGAAGCTCAACCTCATAGGGAACATATTGAGCATCCTACATCTGGTCAGAAGAACCACCCAATAGCACCACTGCAGTTTTGTCTGGATTGAGTTTCAGTTTATTAGACCTCAGCTAATCCATTGTCCAATGGTTATCACGGAGGACATGAGTTATTCCAGACAAGTTGCCCTTGGCATGAATGTTGATATTCTCCAAAATGACCTGCCTGGAGAACCTCCACATCACTTCTAAGGCTATCTCTGCCAGCTCAGGTAGGAACATTGCTGGGTGATGGGGAAGGTAGTATACCAGTAGAAGCCCTAATTTGCTGCACTGGCCCAATACAAAATGCAAACACTACAGACCAGGAGTCAAACAGAAAGAGAGCTGAGAAACAGAATATTCTTACAGGTTAAGACAACTCCATCTCCCTGGCCCTTGAGCTTCCCCTGATGCTGATCCCAGTACCCTTGTGGGTGGAACTGGGAGATACTAACTCCTCCCTCTTCATTCACCAGGTCTCAGTTATGCATGCCATACTGGTCCCTCATCCACTATTAAAGAATGAATAAGGGAGGTCTAATTCTGTGTCAATCAGGCATATAAAAGTAACATCCAGAGAGCCACGGGCAGGCTGACAAGGTAACCACCATAATCTGTAGGAAGAAAACACAGCACTGGAACTGTTCTGGGTTACATGCTCCTTACCTGGCTTGTTCTGCTCCCAACACCTTATCTGTCTCTACATATATAATGTTTCCACTCTCAGGTCACTACAGTGATTGGTCTCCAGTTGGCCTCATATCCTCCCTCCCAGGCACATATTCAGGCCCAAGAGGGGAACTAAACTCCCATTTCTGCACAAATTGTTGCATGCACATGTACTGGCAAACCTCCGGTGTGCTCACGGGAAGCTAACCGTGCTATTTTTACTAATTTAGAGTCCGAGAATGAAACTGCTTATGAAACTGGGGAGCTATCAGCTGTGGCTCATGGTCCTTGGACTCAACTGAGACAGGCAGTGGAAGAGATTAGTCCAAGGACAGATGGGGATCAAGCAGACCCTGGGAACAGTGAGAAGGTACAGCCCGAAGACAGGGCTGTTGACATGGGGGAATCCTCCGACAGAAACCAACCCCTCCCTTTGGAGGTGGACCTGGTGGTCTGATGCCAACACTGGCAAAGCCCAGCTAGGGGTGCAGTGGGTAGAGCAGAGGTGTGCCCACCTCCTCTAGGGCTGGGACACAGACTGGTTCTTCAGGAGAGCTTTGGAAAGTGAACGGAAGATAGTGTTCAACAAACCATTTTGCGCAGAGACTCATGCGAAGCAAGAGCAGTCATTGACAAGGACATGTTTTGAGGCTGGTGCATGTCTGAGGGAGAAAGGCAGCTCACGACACTCAGACTGTAATTGGCTAGAGTGGTTGCAGTCTGGCCCCAGCCTTTGCTTCCCCCTTCCTGCTTCTGGCCCACCAAAGTCAAGGACAGCTGCCTCACAGCCAGGGAGAGGTTTTCTCCTCTTGCCAGTTATGCCAGCGTCGCTCTGCAGCAGCAGCGCTAGGCTTGCGCACACCAGGCGCCACAGGAGATGGTAAGGAACTAGCCCAGATTCCCTGAAGAGCGGCTTCAAGTCTTGATTATTACTGAGTTTTGCTTCAGCGACACATTTGCAAAATTTGGGAGGCTGAAGACACTTTCCGTGCCAATCTTCTAAGTGCAATACAAGACATTTAATTCATACCCCATCACTGAAAAATTCAACCTGCTACTAGATCTATGAAGGGGAAAGTGACACTTAGGAAGACAGGAATGTTACTGTTCAAAGAGAACAGATGCACTGTAAAAAGATTTTATTAAGCATCAGTATTAGCAAAGCCATTTATTGGGATTTTACAAGAACCCAGTTAGGTTGTCCATTATTCTGATTCTACAGATAGGTAGAATAAACCAAGTAAATGAGCCAAACCATGGGCTCTTTTCCTGAGTTGTTCATCGTTAATATCAATTAAACCATAATACAGAGTTTGTGCTGAATGATAGCACACAATTCAACAACCTATAATTCTATGAAAGCCTATACTCAATCCATACTCTGGGTTGTTGCAGACCTATATTTCATATTTAGATAATACACACAGACAGATTTAAATATATTGCTGCCTACCACCAGATGTAGGGGACAAATACAGAAATATATAGATTTAGTTTATTTGTTTAGTTCATATCTCATCTTTTCCCCCTTGGAAGGATGCTTACATAGGCATCCTTTCCTCCATGTTATCTTCCCTACCCTGTGAGGTGGTTTAGGCTGAGTCAGTGACTGGCCCAAAGTCACCCAGTGAGCTACATTGTGTGTATGTTTGTGGCACTCACAAACACAACATCAACTGCAAATGAGGAGGCAAATGATTAAATTCTCCTCCGTATATGTCTCTCATACATGTATACATAGAAAACTGGAAAGACAGGAATAGAACTGAATGTTCCAGTAGGAAACATTTGGCTTGACTGTTAGGGTGAGATGAAATTTGGCCCTCCTAAAACTTGAGCCTATTTTATAAGAGTTTGGTTCAGGAGTGTGATTGCGCGTCAAAAAATCTGAACATTAAAGTGCAATCTTATAAAGGATTTTATTTTATTTATTTATTTTTCGATTTATATTCTGCCTTTTTCCTACAAAGGGCTCAAGGCAGCTTACATCTCCTCCTCCATCTTATCCCCACAACAACAACTCTGTGAGGTAGGTTGGGCTGAGAGTCTGTGACTGACCCAAAGTCACCCAGTTGGCTCCATGGCTGAGCAGGGACTAGAACCCAGATCATCTGAGTCCCAGTCCCATGCACTTAACCACTACACCACACTGGATGAAGTAAGTTTAGTAGCAGTTTTTACAATATTTTGTTCCTGCTGATCTAATTATTATGAGAAAAAAACCCATCTTCTCCATTACCTAGTTCCTTCTGATCCTCCTCTACTTCCTCTGCAGCAATGTGTTTCCCGTTATTAGAATGATGTTACTTCTGGTTTCTCTCACTCAACCCAAAGTTTGTCTGAAAGAAAACTATGCTCTGTGGAGGATTTTCACTCCACAGGTACATATTAATAAGAGTCTTGTTTACCTAGAATATATTTCAAAGAAGTAATAGGTCGATTAACTCTTAACAAAATGCTTTGTAATCCTAATAAAATAACTACCATAATATTCAAAAGAAGAGATCCAGTTTTAGACACTGTGACTGGAAGCTAATAGGAACCACAACTCCAGATGTTTAGTGTAATTACTTTAGGAACACTGGTAAGAAAGAGAGAATGTTGCTGATGGAGCAGTTAGCAGCACCAACCCATCAACTTCAACTCCATCCTCAGACTTAATGAGATTGAGTTGTCATTTCTTCTTTTTAGAAGCTCACTTGTGGCTTTATTTTTTCTCCTGTAGCTGGGAAAAAGATCTTAGCAGCAGGTGAATAATTGCTGGTTTTGTTTTCTAGGTATTCAGAATGGTACAGGCCTCCTTCTGTGGAATCTCTATAGGGTTATACCTGTTTGGGCATAGCCTTATGAGAAAGGCACCAGCCTTATCTGCAGCAGTAATAGTTGTAGCATTTTTAAATAGTTGTAACTTTTAAAAATTGTTATTAAATTTCTGAGATACTTTTCTCAAGAACAAAGAGTTTCAAGCTGACTTACTACAAAATTTAAACATACAAATATAGAACCACTAAACTAAATCCATCTTATACTAAAATACAACCACCCCATCAAACATAGAAACAAGTGCAACAGATTTAAAAAAGGAAATATCTCACTAAAGCATTTAGGAAGAAATTTGCCATAAAATTTTTCCTATTGAAGGTTGCTTTTGAGTCTTTGCTCTTTTTCTGACCAAAACAGAAAGATGTCCAAAGCAAAAGCTACAACTCGACTAAAAATTGTTTGTTTTCCTGGATGCAAAACAAAGAAATAAACACCTGATTAAGTAAACATGAAATTCAAAAATGCTGATTCTGAAGGACTAGTTGTTTGATTCTATTACTTCAAACATGTCTATTGATTAGTGTTTGTAGATGAAAAAAGAATCAGCTGGGAATTCAAAACTGGTTGCTTTAGAGAAAGAAATCTCCATTCTCATTGGAAAAAGATGTTTGCGTATGTTTTTCTTTCAGATGTACTCTTTTAAAAGGTACTCCGGAAGGTTGGGAATTCTTCAGAGCAGTGTGCACTGTATTTTTATGGTTATGGTTATGATAAATGACTTACATAAAAGCTTGGAATTATGTCATTATAGTCTAAGAAATTATCATAATTAAAGCATATTTGACATATATATTGCTTAAGATCCACTGTCTTGATTTAACACATTGTACATATCAGTTATTTTGGATATCAATCACTGACTTTTCATTATGCTATCATTTTTATATTACAATCTTATACACATTTCTACTCAAAAGTAAGTTTTCTTGAGTTCAACTGAGCTTGCTTCCAGATAAGTAGATAGAGGAATACAGGTTCCATGTAACAGCAGGTACAAGACAAGAATCTCTATTAAACTATTGAATATAAAATCCATAGGTTCATTTTTTCCCCCTTTCTTTTTCTTTTTATCGTTCTTTTTTCTCCTCCTTCGACCTACTTTATAATTTTACCCTGCTTTAATCAGTGCTTTGAGTCATCCCTGGCCATGTCGACGTTTATATATCCTGGGGAACACACGGGCGCTGCTATTGGCATGGTCACGGGCAATGGTCGTTACAGCAATAGGGGCTTAACGTGTCCACGTAGAAGAAGGATGGACAGATGGCTGACACCTATCCCTCCTTCTGGTTCTGCCCCCAACCAGAGGGTGCCAGGTAGCCTTGTCAACCACCCCTCGGGCCTGACGGTGCTGCTGCTCAATGCCAGGTCGGTCAATAATAAATCTTCCCTCATCCATGACTTGATTGTGGATGAGGGGGCCGACCTGGCTTGCATAACGGAGACCTGGGCGGGAGAGGGAGGGGATGTTGCCCTCTCCCAATTGTGCCCGCCCGGGTATCTGGTTCAACACTGTTCACGCCCAGAAGGGAGGGGAGGGGGAGTCGCGTTGGTTTACAGAGCCTCCATCTCTCTCACGGGTCTTCCGGTCCCTTCGAGACCAGGGCTGGAGTGCCTCTACTTGGTGTTGGGCGAACGAGACAGATTGGGGATTCTGTTGGTGTACCATGCACCCTTCTGCCCAGCAGTCTCCCTATCTGAGCTGACAGAGACCGTCTCGGACCTGGTGTTGAGGACCCCCAGGATGTTGGTCCTGGGGGACTTCAATCTCCATGCCGAGTCTGGACTGACCGGGGCGGCTCAGGACTTCATGGCCCCTATGAAGGCCATGGGCCTGTCTCAACACGTCATCGGCCCGACCCATGAACGTGGACACACTCTGGACCTGGTATTCACGACGGGGCAGGAAGAGGATGACCTGCGGGTGAGGAACTTATGTTTGACTCCCCTGTCATGGTCAGATCACCTCCTGGTGAGGTTTGTGCTCGAGAGCGGCCTCTCCCTCTATAAGAGTGCGGACCCGATTGTATGGGCCCGTCCCCGGAGCCGGATGGAGCCGGATGGATTCCTGAAGGCCCTGGGGGAGTTTCCGGCTGACAAGACTGGTGCTCCTGTCGAGGCTCTGGTCGAACTGTGGAACGGAGAGATGACCAGGGCTGTGGACACGATCGCTCCCAAGCATCCTCTCCCACCGGGCAGAGTCCGCTCTTCCCCTTGGTATATACCTGAATTGCGGGCGATGAAGCGGGTTGGGAGACAACTAGAGTGTAGGTGGAGGAAATCACGGGATGAATTTGACCGAACACACTTGAGAGCCCACTATCGGGCCTATGCTATGGCACTGAAGGCGGCGAAAAAGAAGTTTTTTTCCGCTTCCATTGCCTCCTCACAATGCCGTCCGGCGGAGCTTTTTCAAGTGGTACAAGGCCTGGTTCGCCCGGATCCTAAGGAAGATCCGATGCCACCCTCAAAGGCCCGCTGTGACGACTTTGCCAGGCATTTCAGGGAGAAAATCGCTCAGATTCGTCACGAGCTGGACTCCACTAATGAATCAGAGGTCTCTGGGGAGACGCCAATGCTACCGTCTGGTCCAAAATTATTGGAGGAATTTCAATTATTGTGGCCCGATGATGTGGACAAGGTGCTTGGACGAGTACGTCCCACCACTTGCCTATTGGATCCTTGCCCGTCTTGGTTAATAAATAACTCCAAGCACGGGATTGGGACCTGGATCTTGGAAGTGGTTAACGCTTCTCTGAGGGAGGGTTGAGTGCCTCCCCCTTTAAAGGAGGCGGTAATACGACCGGTCCTGAAGAAAGCGTCACTGGATCCAGAGATGGCCACTAACTATAGACCTGTGGCCAACATCCCGTTTCTGGGCAAGGTGTTGGAGTGAGTGGTGGCGGGACAACTCCAAGCACTCTTGGATGAAACTGATTATCTGGATCCTTTTCAGTCCGGCTTCAGACCCGGGTACAGTACTGAATCTGCCTTGGTCGCCCTGTACGATGACCTGTGCAGGGAGAAGGACAGGGGGAGTGCATCCCTGTTGGTTCTTCTGGACCTCTCGGCGGCTTTCAATACCATCGACCATGGTATCCTTCTGGATAGGCTAGCGGGATTGGGGGTTGGAGGCACTGCTTTGCAATGGTTCCGCTCCTATCTCAACGGTCGATTCCAGAAGGTAGTGCTGGGGGACCATGTCTCTACGTCATGGCAGCTATGCCATGGAGTACCACAGGGCTCCATTCTATCCCCTCTGCTATTTAACATCTATATGAAACTGCTGGGAGAGGTCATCAGGAGGTGTGGGCTGCGGAATCATCAATACGCAGATGATACCCAGCTCTACCTCTTGTTTTCCACTAATCCAGGTGAGGCAGTGGCTGTGCTGAACCGGTGCTTGGCCGAGGTAAGGGAATGGATGAGGGCCAATAAACTGAAATTCAACCCAGACAAGATGGAGGTCCTGTTGGTTGGCGGATCGGGCTTCGGAGAGGGTGGATTTGACCTGGTCCTGAATGGTGCAACACTCTCTCTTAGGGATAAGGTCCGCAGCTTAGGAGTACTCCTCGACCCAGAGCTTTCTTTGGAAGCTCAGGTGACAGCGGTGGCGAGGAACGCCTTCCTTCAGCTTCGGCTGATTAATCAGCTGCGCCCCTACCTGGAGTATGCCTGCCTGGTGACGGTGACACACGCGCTGGTGACTTCCCGCCTAGACTTCTGTAACGCGCTTTACGTGGGGCTTCCCCTGAAGACAGTCCGAACACTTCAATTGGTGCAAAATAGAGCTGCCAGGTTGCTGACGGGGACGGGGCGTTATGCTCACATGACTCCAGTCCTCCGTCAGCTTCACTGGCTTCCCATTGAAGCCCGGGCCCAATTCAAGGTGTTGATTATGACCTATAAAGCCCTAAATGGCTTGGGTCCTGGCTACCTGAACGAGCGCTTACGTCCGTATATGCCCCACCACCCTTTGAGATCTGCGGGAGAGTCCCTTCTCCGGGAACCCTCCATGGAAGAAATTAGGAGAGTAAGTACTCAGAGGAGGGCTTTCTCTGCGGTGGCGCCCAACCTATGGAATTCACTCCCCAAAGAGGTCCGCCTGGCACCGTCGTTACTGGTTTTTCGGCGCCAGGTAAAGACCTTTTTATTTAAACATTATTTTAATTGTTAAAACATATGATCTGGCCAGGGCAACTTCTTCTTCCTTCTCTTTTCTCCTCCTATATTATTTATTTACTTATTTTATACTGATAATTTTAATTTTATATTATTATGTTTGTAACTCAGTGTATTTTTGTATTTAATGGTAATTTATTATGTTCTATTGTATTTCAATGTATTTTATTGTGTTGTAAGCCGCCCCAAGGTTTCGGCAAGGGGTGGCATAGAAATGTTATAATAATAATAATAATAATAATAATAATAATAATAATAATAATAATAATAATAATATGCTTGCTGTGTTAATTTAAAATGTTGAAGAGAAGTGAGAAAGGTTTACAGGGATGTTCCAGGGTTGCTGAAAGTCTTTGCTATGTGAGTTCATACCTAATCTATGTGGGGTAGACCTCTTTAATTCTGACCTCGTAATTTAGGCTCACATGCATGCTAGGTGTAAACAGAAGGTAACCACAAAATAATAGAATAAAATCTATTGAGAGTTGTTTTCTATAGTTCTCTCTGCTTTTCTTTGAAGATGTGAGCTATACCAACCTTCCTTTTGGGCAATTCGGAAACTGACTGTTTAATGACCTGTCCCAAACCTGTGAGCCACCAGGCTCTGGCTGAAAGCTGATCCAATTGGCATCTTCTAGAGAGCAAACTGCCCTCTTCTGAGCAGTGACCACTTTGGCTTCCCCAACTTTTCATCCCACTACAGTAAGAAGCAAATGCCATTGCAGTCACCCAGAAGCCTCCCTGTTCTACCTCATCAACTTTCATTTCAAAGGCTGCTTGCTGTGCTGGAATGTCTAGTGAACTGGTCAGGCTAAACATTTAGCACCATGTTTTTGGGCTATTCAGAGTCTAGTTACAGGAGTCTAGTTACAATGAGCAAATTCAGTTAATGTATTGCACATACCAGTATTAAGCATATTTAAAATGGCCATTCAGTTTTATTGAAAGCTTTTTTATGTCAATCAACAGGCGAGGTGATCCTCAGCTTTATGTGCACAATAAATAATATTCAGTATTCTCTGTTCATTTGAACCTGTGTTCTCTCTTTTGAATAGTTTGCTTCACTGTGGAATAATGTTAACAAATTATATTATTCAGCTTGTTAACCAAAGTCATAATCTATGTTATTAATGTACAAATGACTCCAGCCATGCCAAATACTTCTCTTGCTTAATAATTACTATTATTTTATTTTCTTGCCAAGAGTTGGTATTTATTAATCCTTTATTTGGTATATATTCTGAGAGTGTATATATCTCTTGGGCTGAAAAATGAGCAGAACTGTAATTCCTTGTAAAGAAACTGAAGAACCTAATAGTGTTTTATCCTTATCAGAAAATATATGGATAATTTTGTTCAAAACATCACTTTGTATACTACTAAATTACATTTCTGTAATACTAAATAGTAATATTTACATTTTTCAAATAAGTGCTGTTAGAAGCATCCAGATTCACTAAAACTTAGTTATTAGTAGCACATTTGCTTTATTTGGCTATCAGATTAGCTAGAATTTTTTTTTAATCCTATTTCCACCAAAGCAGAAGACAGACAGACTTAGGCTTGATATAGTATATGTATGTACATACACATAGGATACCCAGTTAGACATCACAGAAGAGAAGGGGGAGGAGGAAGAGGGGGAGGAGGAATGTATTACCAAAAAGCAGGTCAAAAGAAGTTCCATTTATCCTCACAAAAACAACCCTTTGAGGTAGGTTAGGCTGAGAGACAGAATGACTGGCCCAAAAAGTCAACCAGTGAGCTTCATGGTCCAGTAGGGATTAGAACTTGAATCTCCCAGGTCCCCAGTCCGACTCTCGCACGACCACAGCCCACTGGCTCTCAATTCAAAATGCCTCTGGTTTACACCTAATAAAGCAAACTTAGAAAAAATGTATCTGTTTTAAATAGGGATGCACTGCACCTTGCAATAAGAGTGTGACCAGGTGTATGTCTGTTGGGACTGCTGACAAGGTCTCAATGTGAAGGGAGACAGCTCTCTCTTCTTATGCTTTCTAATGACAGAGGAAGTTATCTAATGTGGAGTTGGCCCATCTAGCCCAGTATCAACATCAGACAGGAGATTTTTCAGCCCCACCTGGAAAAGAGATGCTGGGAATGGTTCCCAGGACCTATTGCATGCAAGGCAGGTGTTCCTCACTGAGCTACAGCCCCTCTCCTTGCAGTTCTTTCTCTTTAAACCTGGCTTGGTTTGAACAGCCCTTCAGGCAGTTGGCACCAACAAAACCAGGGCTGTTCTCTGTATAACAGGACACCTAGACCCCACTACACATACCTATTTTATATTTTAGGTGATAGAATTTTTTAAAGGTTAGTGTTTCAATATTTCAATACTTTTCCATTGTTGCATTTATTATCTGGATTATTGCCTTTTTGTTGTTTCTAACCATCAAAACTTTGATGAAATAGCCCATTATCCCAATTGACTAGATTATTGTTGACTACTTGCTAAGTGTCATTCACACTCCCATCATTCCACGGGAAATGAAATCTAAAAGGAAATATTTTCAGAAGATTTGAATAGGGAATGAGAAATATCTGTTGGCATTACTAAGAGCTATTCTATTAAGGATATTATATAAATAGCCATAGAACTGACAAGCAATATTTTATTTATTTTAAAAGCACCCATCCACAGCCAGAGAATACTTTTTATAAAATAATACAAGGGTTGTTTTTTATTTTGAATTTGTGATAATGAAGATAGCAAAATTGCAAGAATGTCTGACATTGCTTTAAGTACAGATTCCTGTTTGTGATAGAAATGAAGGAAAGAATGAAAACCAAGACAAGCTTTTTTTAGGGATATGGCAACAGATCAGCAAGAATAGAAGGTTCCAACTGCATGAAACTTTGCTTGATGGTATTAGTAAGCAACAATCTCAGAGCTTGATGTTTGTGCCTCTTGTTTCTTGTTGTTCTAGTAGTCTAAGGAAGAAGCATTTTTTTTCTGCATAAAGACTATGTATTTGTTTTTTGAATTTTTTTCTGCTTTGGCCTTAAAGGAGAGCTCCTTCAAAAGCATCCATTAGTGGGTGATCATGGTCAATCCATAGTTCACATTCCAAACAGGAGGAGAAATGCCAGACAAGTCTAAATTATGTCCTTAGCTGCATGCCGCTGGACTTGAACTTTACTGATTTGTCAATTTCTTTCTGTGACTGACACAAATGATAATAGTTGCAGAAGATTTATTCCTGTTAGACCAAAAGCATGCCTGGAATTTTATAAAGCCTTTGGAAAATTATAGTAGTTAGATCTGAAAGACATTTTTACTTTAAAGGATCGCATGGCTTTAAAAATATATATATTTAAATAGGTGGCAGAAAATTACAAATTTGGCTACATGAAGCTCTGGGGAAATGGTAAGGCACAGCAATCCTGTGGTAAGGGCTTTTCTTCATCTTCTTCTTCCCCCTTCCCCCTCCCCACACTCCTTTCACATTCCTCCCTCTGGTTTTGTTAATTCCAGAAGGAAACCAATAACATTTCTAAATTGAGCTCAGCATGATTATATTTTACCTTAACCCTACTTTCCTTTCTTGTACCAGCTCAAAAGTGCCCAGACTCATTATTGCCAACCAGTATTCTTCAGGACAAAGTGAAAGCGGCCTCCCAGTTTTGCCATCAGGGTACAAAACTGAAATAGCATTTTCACTTTAATGTGTGTGGGTCCAAAGAATATAAAAGTAACTGCTCTGAGGGAGAGATTTCAAAAGGCTTGAGGGACTGTGATGCACAGATTTTGCTCACATTCCATGTGACTTGTGTTGCTGCATTCCTTTAAGTGTGTTGCAGATTTCTTCCATACTTTTAAAGTCTACAATTTCTCTAGTCTTAAATGGAAGATATGATGCTGTATTCGGAGAAGCTATGGAGACTTTAAAAAGATGTATGGTTACGAACTTAAAAGAAAAGGGTGTGTTTTGCAGCTGAGGAATAAGTTTTACTGATTGTTTTACCAATGATCAGTTGGTATGTTAGGGACATGCTGGCTGGGGACAATGGGAGTTGTAGTCCAACACATCTGGAAGGCACCAGGTAAGTCAGATAATGGGATGAGTATAATATTGTGAGCAAGATAATGGGTGGGATAGAGCATCATAGTATTAATAGTTAATAGGTTAATAGTATTCATCGTAAAGCTGAGCCCTCTGAAAAGATAGCTAGTCGAGATGCTGAAACAATAGTATTATTCTGTAAGACACCCAACGTGTTTCAGCCCAGAATATTATTTATGGCCTTCCCCAGGGGAATTCTTAAGAAGAAACTTCAGAGGATATTGTCAGGACTGCCTCCTGCATTTGAAGACATGCTTGCGAGCTGCCATGTACAGTATTGCTTATTTCTTTAGCTTGGTTCCAGCACTCAAGGGCCTCTATGATTTTGCAAGCAAAGTTACCACAGGCATTTACTAATGTGGCCAAACAAGCTAGATAATGGGAGTAAGAGGCCAAAAGGGGCCCAATATTAATCGTACAAAGTTTACTACATATTTTTATTCATAAATATTCCATTATGTATGGCTTCTACACCATACACAGCATATTGGCTATGCAGATGGTGAAGATGGGGAATTTACTAAGTACCTGATGGGCTGAATAAATGGCTGGCCTGCATCTTACAGCTCAAAGATCACCTATTTGATGGACTTTCGGTGTAATTTTTCAATGGGCAGCTGGTTTCTTTGCCATGAGCTGCATTCCCTGACTTTTGCTCCATTCTTTCTTCAACTTTGTCTCTAGACTTCTTGGAGTGGATTCAATGCTTCCACAAGTGGAGTTGTGCTCAGCAAAGAAAGGGGGGTGACTTTCACTGATTTCTCCTGTGTCCCACTCCAGAATATTGGAGGGGTCGGCCTGCCAGCACTGAAAGTGACATACGGGGAGCAGTATGAAATTCTCCTCCTCCTCTCTCCTTGATCAGAGGTTTCCACCAGAAGAATGGTTCTTGCTTTCATGGAAGGACTTTTTCTGTAAAAGGAAGGGCACCTTAATCCAATGCCCTGCCCCTGTTTCCTGGGACGTTTTCCCAGTCCTCAGCCTCCAGCTAGACATGTTCAATCCCAGCCAAACTGACAACTTTCCCTCCCTTCATGGAAACTGGGCAATACACAATCTAGTTTCACAAACAATCCATACAACCACACCAAGCAGAAGCAAGCAGTGTGCAATGTTTCACCACCCCAAGCGCCATACAATACACATATAAACAATCACCCTGTAGAACTTTCACATTGATTTTGTGCATCAGTTTGGCAGCAAGACACAAAGAAAACTTGACTTCATAAGATGTGCACATTCCCTTCAAAAACACATCCCTCTTGATCTTTGTAAATAAATTATAGTGGGCTGAGCACAGCTGGCCTGCATATTTGCATTTGTTTAATAAAGCAGATCATAGGAAAACATTTCAGTGTAATCATGGTATCAGTCATACTGCTGCTTAATAACAATACAGCTACAAAACACTCTTTAGGGACGTCACTCTTATTAATACAAATGATTCCGCAGCCATCAGAAAAATGTTCAGAATGTGCACAAGTGAATATACATCCCAGTGAGAAAAGCTCTGCCTCTTTGCAACTGCATGAGAGTACAACCAAGCTATCCCGGGTGCTCCTAGGTGCAGAAAAGATCCAGGGCTCAGGCTCACAAGACAAAAGAAAAAAAATTGTACAAATTAGCATGTGCCAATTTACGTTTGCTCTAAAGTGTGTGCGTGTGTTTAAATGACCCTGTCTCCTAAGGACAGTCTTATTTCTAAAAGGGTAGGGGAAAGAGGTTTTGATTTCAGAAAGGAAACCACTCAGGAAGATTTGGGGGCAGTAGAAACTGAAGCACAGTTAATCCAGGGGCATCATATGCAATAGCAATCATGGGGTTTCTGTACCTTTCCTTCAGCAAGTGTCCAGCAGGGAAATGGGGCAGATGGTCTTCCAATGATGCAGGACCCCAAATTAAAGTTTCAGGGATCTAGTCCTTATGAGCAACTGTGTAACATAGCCACTGAATTAAAATTCAATGGAACCTATGGAAACATGACTTAGATTCAGTTCACCTAGTTCAAAAGTACTTCCATCTTTGAATGTGCTCTCTATTTTTACTAGTGCTTCATAAATAGATCTTACAAAGAACTCAGAGCAGCTTATTTTCATTTTCCTCCTGTTGCTCTCACTCTTATCCCTACAACAACAATCCTGTGAGGTAGGTTGTGCTAAGTCTGGAACTGGCCCAAAATCACCCAGTTGGCTCCATGACTGAACAGATCCCCTGAGTCCTAGCCCCGTACTCTTAACCACTGCACCACATTGGTTTTGTCCAATGGTGACCATTCACCAAAAAAACACAAACATCTGATGGAATGGAATGGTTCGCTGCGATCTAAATCTGAGGTCCTCCTCCAAGTACCTCCTCCAAAATATGCTTGGAGGGTGACAACACAGTGTGGTGTAGTGGTTAAGAGCATGGGACTGGGACTCAGACGATCTGGGTTCTAGTCCCCGCTCAGCCATGGAGCCAACTGGGTGACTTTGGGCCAGTCACACACTCTCAGCCCAACCTACCTCACAGGGTTGTTGTTGGGGGATAAGATGGAGGAGGAGAATGATGTAAGCTGCCTTGAGCCCTTTGTAGGAAAAAGGCAGGATATAAATTGAAAAATAAATAAATAAATAAATAAAAACCCCACTTGGATTGTGGATTGTGCTTCCCTGTGAGGCCCATTTGGCCCCAGCATTGTCATCTTTATGGCATCAGATGAGGGTTTTTCTTGACTCCCGGGCATTTGAAACCATGTGCTGGAGGTTTTTTAATGCTAGTTTTAATCAGGTTCTAGTAGTTTTACTGTTGCTTATTTTTAACTGCTTCAAATTGCTTAAAATGTGTTTAACTGTTTTATATTCCATCATTTACGAACTTCCCAGAAAGGTTTGGCTATTATAGAAACCTAACAGAAGACTGCATTTCCCCTGGTTTCTGAACTGCCCTGTGTGCCCACTCCCAACTGCTCCACAGGGTTGGGGGATGGAGCAGAGGAGAGGAGTGGAAGGGGAAGGGGAAGCCCTGTTGTGAGAGCCAAGGTCTGCTCGTGTGACATTTCATGGATCTCTAGGACTGTAGTCCTATATAATGACAACCAATGTGGTGCAGTGGGTAAGAGTATGGGGCTAGGACAGGGGTTCTGCTCAGTCATGGAGCCAACTGGGTGACTTTGGGCCAGTTCCAGACTCTCAGCTCAGCCTGCCTCACAGGACTGTTGTTGTGGGGATAAGATTGACAGCAGCAGAAGAAAAATGATGTAAGCTGCTCTGAGTTCTTTGTAAGAAAAAAAAGGTGAGCTATAACTCTCATAAATAAATATACACACCAGGCAGTAAGTTCCATTTACTGATATTACTTTCATCTGAGTAGGCACACATAAAAAGATCCTGTAAGATTGCAGCCCTATGCCCATTTACTTGTAGTGAGTTCCACAGATTTATCTTAGAATAAATATGAATATGATTAGGCTGTAAATCTGTTTCAAAACAAATTAGGATATCTGCTGCTGTCCAGAAGGTAAAAATGGCAATCAATAGAACACTGACCACATTTTTTAAAATTAGCAGACAATACAAGTGCATGATCCATGCTCACTTTTCTAGGCCAGCAGCTAAAATAATAGAAGAGTTGAAAGGGCCAAGGAGGCCATCCAGTCCAACCCCCTGATGTTGCAGGACACCAAGTTACACCCTCCCACTCTGATGGCTGTCCAGTTTCGCCTTGAATGTTTCTAGTGTGGAAGAGCTCTCTGAACAACTGCTTCCATTGTCATATTGCTCTGACAGTGAGGAAACATTTTCTGATATCTAGCCTGAATCTGGGTTGTTGCAACTTGAGTTGATTCTTCCATGACCTACATTCTGGTATTAGCAAGAAGAAATCTTGACCTTCCTCTTTGTAACAGCTTTTTAGATCCTTATAGAGTGATATCATGTCCCCCTCAGTCTTCTCTTCTCAAGGCTGAACATTCCCAGTTCTCTCAGTCTTTCCTCATAGGGCAGTGTTTCCAAACCCTGGATTATATGTGTAGCCCTCCTCTGGACCTTTTCTAATTTTTCCACATCTTTCTTAAATCTTGGTGTGCAGAACTGGACACAGTATTCCAGATGAGGTCTGACTAGTGTGGAGTATAGGAGAACTACTCCTTCTCATGATTTGGAAGTAATATGCCTATGACTGCATCCCAAATAGCATCTGCCCTTTTTGCAGCTACATCACATTGTCGGCTCATATATCTCCAAGATCTTTTTATTTTTCAGTTCAGTTGAACAATGTATTAAGGTTAAAATAAGGTTGTTTCAAACAGTGCAGAGCTTAGTGGGCAGTGCTAGAATTAGTGATCACCTCTAATGGACAACTTTCTGATAATACACTCTCGTTTACATCCCATGAATAAGAATGAAGAAATGCACTGTATGGTTTGACCATCTGCCAAAGATTGCCACCATACAATACCTGGTTGCTTTTGCTACCAAGACCAATCTATAATATTGACTCTCTCTCAAAAAGTAATTTACAAATGGCAAAAAAAAAAATGCAAACTTAATATCTTACTGCACTTAAAACAAGCCCAGTGTTACTTCGTTATCTGTGGATATCCTGAAACAGATAACAGAGTCCTAACAGAACCCTGATTTGGTTTGCTCCCCTGAACTTGTCTGTCATTTGGAACAGAAATTAGTAGTTTGTCATGAACTTTGATCATGGTCTTTTACTGATAGCCTTTTTTCTCTTGATGCCAGATTCACTTTTTTGATGCAAGATAAATATAAGATGGCAAAGAACTGAGACATAAGCACAAATAAAGTTCTTCATGTGCCTAATTTCTCTCTACAAATGTGTTACCTTAAAATGTAAGCAAACCTAATAAAGACTCTGAAGATTACCTGCAAAAAATAAAATACAATGGACACATAAACCCAGTATTAAATGCACTGTATTAAATGAATATTAAACAATATGCCTCAATTATAGGATGTCACTGGAAAAGTACACATCTAAATTTTACCTTGGGTTTTCTCTTTCAAACAAATTGCTGACCTTTTACAGAAAAAAGTATCAGTCATTTTTCCAAGGGCATTCCTTGCATTAAAAGCAGCAGACCTAAGATGCTGTTATCATCTCCATTCAAATCTCTATAGCTTAACAATTCAGCTTCAGGCAGAATTCCATTTCTCTCATCTCCAAATTCTGCTCATTCCTTTAGGAGCGTTCAATTAATCTTTAGGTAACTGAGCCTTCCTCCCTGAATCAATCCTTGTTAAAGTTACTCATGTACTTATTGATAAGTTATCAACTGAAAGGGAGTAGGCACCTGGCAGTCAAAGGCAACTCCATCTGAAGGTGCAAGACTTGGTGCAGCAGTGCCCACTGGTACCAGCTGCCACCACTGAGAGTACAACAAATCCAGTCTCCTAGTTCTCTGTCCCTTGGGAATCACTGGGCAAGGATCCTAAAGGGGTAGCTTGTATGAGGCTTCTCTGAACCCCCTTTGTGCACTTAGAGGAGGATAGCTAAGCTACAGGTTTTGCTTTGCACATTGAGTGCAACCTGTACGTTGAAGCAGTGTAGCACGACTGAATATGTGATGCACCCTCTTCTGGTTAGGGATGCGAGAGGAATTGCACTGGGAGTGGGAAACCATTCGTTTTCCATGGTTCGGCTCCCTGGTCTCCAGCCCACTTTGGCAGAACCATGAGTCTGCCTTGGAGTGAAGTGTGACTTGCAGCTTTGTTTGCACCGAACATGCTAGAGAAGAAGGTTGCCAGGTGTGCAATGGGAGTTCTGCACGCATTCTCAGACCTCTTCTTGGCTTGGCTTGCTTCCTTGAAGAACAGAAGAGGGGCAGATTCTTCACAATTCTACTTCTGAACATCCCCCCACCCCCATTTCAACCCAAAAGAAGATAATCTGGTATGGTGTAAACAGGATAAAACATTGATTAAAGATCCAGAAAAAAAGAAGAGTGGTAAACAAGTTTGGTCAGGTTCTAAGCACAGAACCTGATCACAGTTTAAAGTAGCAAATCAGTGGCAAAGGACAAACAGAAAGGGAAAGATGCAGTCTAGCTAGCCAGCCTGTGCAATCTGCCAACTAGATTCCTTGACAACCCACTGTCTCTATGGCAAGGTTCCCTTAGTTCAGGGATCTACAACTACTTGCAGGAAGATTTCTGCCTCCTGGACCTGGATAATTTGGTGTCAATATTGCCTGGCTGAGAGGGCCACTCCAAGCAAAGCATAAAAGGAAGTCCCAACTAATTGTCAGAATAAGGGAGAAAATAATTTGACAATCCTAAAAAGAGCAGAAGATAACTGAGGAGGAATGCTCGCATGCCAGAAAGGACACTTCAAAAGAAAATGGCTCCTCAGGAGAAGGGTTTTCATGGCCAGCAGTTGAGCCTTGTGTGGGGGTCAGGAAGCTCTGAGATTAAAAACCTTTGGTGTATATTTAGCCACTGTTGCAAATTGCCTGCATTGTGACCTTTCCCTGTTACTCAGAGTCTACTAAAATCAGAGCAGGGCACAGTATGATCTGGCTTTTAAGCCATCACCATACTTAATTTTAAGCTGGGTGCGTATGCGTGTGCCAGCTTCTTATACCCACATATGTAATGTAGTGGAGGAGACGCGAATAATACTAAATACCTAAGACTTAGAGCTCATTGGGTGGGATTTTCATTGTATCAGGATCCATACCAAACGAAGGCCCACTGCATAGTAATAAATACATTTCTGTACTATGTGTGTTACTGCAAGTAGGACATTGTAAATGTAAACATTTCCTTGCCTAAAAAAACAAAACCATCCCGACATATTTGAACTGGCAGGATAAGGAGAAAGGTTTAGCCTAAACTTTTTCCAGACATGCTATTTTTCTATGCAGAGAGGGAGCTTTATACAGGTCAGCATTCAAGCCTTCCACTGGCAGCTTGAAAATATGATCTAGAAAAAGCGTTTCCACTTGATTCCGCTGAAGATATAAATTGACCCTAACAAAGTTATTATTAAGAAATGATGACTGATAAAGAAAAATGCTTACAGAGACAAACACAAAAACACTAACTTAGGCAGCAGTGTGGAAATTGTCATGATCTCATTACATATGTATCATATTGTTTGGGAAAGGCATGTGAGAAATGCAAATTCCAAATTACTTTGGTTCCTCTATTCCTTTTGTAGCTTTCTTTGCTTTGGAATGCAATCGTGTTTAAACATGTTTGTTAGGAATTGCCTTGCTAGCCAGATGCTAACTGCAACCTCATGGTCAGTGCGCTTTAGCTGCCATGACTTGCACTCAAAGAATCACCTAGGGCTGTGTTTTGCCCCCTAGCTTAATCGCTTGCCATTAAATTACAGTAAAGACTAATTTGTTTCCTCACAATATCAATAGATTCCTTGTAGCCATTAACACACTGTGCTCGATGCATCCTTCTGAGGAGTCCCTGCCCAGAGTTAACTGGCACACCTGTGATGCCTATCCAAGCCCAAGGAAGAGCCCGTGCTATTCGATTGCTCGAAGAGAAATTTTGTTCTTATTGTACGCAATAGTCCGCTTCATTTGAGATCAAACCTCTGGCAGGAGCACTCTGAGCTAAGCCTCCCCCGACAGCTCTATAAGTTGCAGCAGGAGGGAGAGAGAAACGGAAAATGGCATGGAAAGAGTGAGAAAAGAGAAGGCTCCTCCCATTGTTGGCTCTGCTCCCACTGCTCTGCCAGCATTCAGCCCCTGCCAGAGCATCCCCAGGGAGTGGACTGAACACACGGTTTGGTGCAGGAGGCCTCTGGTTCAATCCTTTGCATCTCCAAGGAGAGCCAGGAGAGGCTTCTGCTTGAAACCCTGGGAGGCTGCTGCCCATCTGTGCCAACAATACTGGGTTGGATGGACCAAGGCCTGATACTAAGTATCAGGCAGCTTCCTATGCTGTCCCACTTTGGCTCTAGATCAGTGGTCTCCAACCTTTTCTATGCTCCACACCCTTAGCACATGTTTGATTTCTGTTTGCACCCGCACAGAAGGTTGCACAGAAGTTATGTTTGCACAGAAGTCACATTTGAAGATGAAGTCAAATTTCCAATTTTTGAACCATAATTGAACCACTTACAGTACTGTAGGTGAACAAATTGAACTAAAAAAAGTAAGCTTTTAACTCAGTGCAGTTGAGCAATTGGGAAAAATGTAAACAGTAACATCAATCCCAATTGTGAATATAAAATTCAATGACGTCTTTGTTCTTGCTTCTCATTCATGATTTTGTCAAAATGTGGAACTTTCTTGCTGATTATGATCCACAAGTCTGCCTGTGGATTCAGGTGATTCCTAGATTTTGCCTTGACTGACAAAAGAGAACTGGATCCAAATGCAACCAAAATAATAATAAATATTTTTATTATTGGGATAATTTTTGGTGAAAAATGTCCCCAAATTTGGTGAATCGCAATACAGCCTTCCTCTTTGTTGCACCCCCTAAAATGCCTGCACGGTATAAGGCAAAGTCCTCTGGTTCACTCTCTGGGTATGTAGGGGTTTGAGGAATTGCTCATCTAAGGTGTTTTACCAAATCTTGCTTTGATATTGTTTGGTTGTAACTGTTTAAAATGTTCAAAACTTTAATGAATTTTATTTTATTTATTTTAATATCTGTTTGTAATTTAATATTTGTATTGCACAAATATTTTTATTCTATATCTGTCTTATGGACTGTTGTAAACCACCCAGATAGCTCAGGCTGTGGAGAGGTAGTAATAATAATAATAATAATAATAATAATAATAATAATGCCAGAAGGACTGCAGAACAGTAGAATTTCAGTTTACATACAATGCCCACTGAATTTCCCCTGACTAATTTTCCTTCTTTTGTACTGCAAAGACAAAAGGGGCTGAATTTGCCCCTATATTGCTTTATTTTGAACATTCCTGTCTTTATTTTGGACATTTATGGACTAGTTTTCCAGCAAAGGAAGGGCACAAAAACAAAACAAAATTGTAGTGAAAACATAAAAATAACAATTTAAAACACAGAAATGAAAGGAAATAGAAACCAAGCTGTTAAGTTGCACCAAGCAGTTATTAAGCCCAAATAATATATTATCCTTTGGTTTCAAAATAGTCAAAGTGGCAAGATGACAATAATATGTTCATATCTGTGTTCCATTTACTGGGTCAGAGAATTATTGATTGTGTCTGGAGCTTCTTAAATACCTACCTTCAAATTTCTGCTATTTTGGAGTGGTTTCAACTGGCTAGGCTGGACAAAGGAAACATGAATGGAATGTATCCAACTATCACTCATAAGGAAAAGGGCAACATATTTCTCTATGTGTCTTTCTCAAAGGGAGTTCCATCGAGTTGCAAATCCACAATGGCTGCACATCTGTTCCTCTTCTCAGTCCAATACACTCGAATATTAATTATTCTTGTTGAATCTTGATGGCTAAATCCAAATAGGAGAAGGCATTCTCCATGTTCAAAAGATTATTCTTAAATGCTACATGCTGGTGACAACCAACAGGCATCAGCTACCATCATAGCCTATGTAGAAGCTCCAGGGAAGGATCAAGAGAACTTATGCAGCTATGCACAAACAGAATTAAAACAAAAGAAACCAAAAATGAAAATGCCTTGCAAAAAGAATACGTATTGCCATATGTTCTTAGGCAAAGTCTGTGGTTCAAAAAACTTAGTAAAATACGGGAAAAAAAATCAAACTTCTTTCAAGTACAGCCATTCACAGCCTGGAAATGATGCCTCATGAATGGCAATACCTAAGCAGTGGAGGAAGGCCATGTAAATGGCACAGATATTCCCCATTTATATGAAAAACAAAACAAAGAATGATTTTCTTCCTGCAGCTGGCAATGAGGAATGTTGTTACTGACAGGCTGTTGGTAGCTGTTAGCATCTCTAAAGACTGTCCTACTGGTGCATGCACACCAAAGTAAGTAATTAGAGTATCTCCCCAGCTTGACCAGGAAGCGGCTGCTCATTTTAACAAGGGCAGAGCCTTGTTACAAAGAAGTGATAATGGAGATGCGATTGACAACAGAGATACACACAGAAGCCACAAAAATTCCTCCTTTTGTCTCCAGGCAGATCACAAGAACCAGCATTCACAGGAAGGAAGACACAACTGCCCACTGTTTGAAGGAAGTTCTGACTACTGAATCCTATTAAAGTGGTTTGCTTTTTCAGAGTGGCAGTAGAAGATACATTCCATATTCACTAACTCACTCACACACACACACACACACACACACACACACACACACACCAGTTTGGTTACAGAAAGTTTGTCTTTCTCTCCCTCAGATTCTCCTAATGTTCTCTTGGGTATTTCAAAGATCAGTTATTAGTAATTTTGGACCCTTACAACATCGATATTTTCCCCTCCCATTCCACTCACATTAGATAATTTCAATTTTTTTCACGCATACTCCAATCCCCTCAGACCGAGCTATGTCACTTTGACCTCTTTGGGAGGCCTGGGCAAGTTGTGAAAATTCTGGGCCACAATTCTTAAGAAGGAAACTTCAAGTTCTTTCCGCTTCACTTATCCTTCACATGTCTGAGGCAGTTAACGCTGCTGCCCCATAGTCCGTGTGGCAGGAGCTGTGTGCTAGCTGTGGCACCTATTGTTTGAATTTTTCCTCTCGTTAGTCCCCCTGACCTTTTATTGTCTTACTCCTAAAGTGTCAGGTCAGATTTAGTGTAAGGTCTCCGTTCACTAAGGACTCCTTTCCTTTTGTGGATCACTAAACAGGACAATTGCTCTATCCATCTTTTCAGGGCCTATTGTGGAACACCCCCAGAGCTGAGAAAGGTTTGATTCACTGGGAAACCATTTTGGTCAAACAGAAACCTGACTATGTGTTCTTTAAGGAACTCTGTCTTAATCACTGACTTTAAAAAAATTGGGGATATGAAGAGGATTCAGGAGATCAAAAGGCTTGGGAGTACATGGGTTTGACCACAATTTCCCCAGAAATAATGGGGAACCTTCACTGGAAAATGAGCTCTGTTACAATGGGCAAACAAGAAGCAATGCTGCATGGTGTTCCCAGAGCATTTTGAATCATCAGGTCTTGGGGAAGACAAACAGAAGATTTTATTTGGACACTGTAATTAATGGTCCAAGCAGATTCATTTGCTTTGCACATAATCTGAAGCTAGAAATAAAGAAGTGGGGGTGGGGGGAGATTAAATGGAGAGAGTGAATGATCAATATAGCAAATCAAAAGGATTAGTTAGTCTGATGGCAATGGAAGCATCCATGGCTATCCAGAACATATTGCTATCACCTTCCAATTTGCCATTCTTGGGTGAGGTGCAGGAGCAAAGGATGGCTTTTCAGTTCTTGGCAGTGCTATATGATGCTGATTATTTAGATCCATTTCAGCTTGGTCTCAGGCCAACTTTGGGGATGGAAACAACCTTCCACCAGGAAATGGATGAGAGGAAGTATAATCCTATCAGCTCTCCTGCAGCTCTAAGCATCAAGCATAGTTTCCTTATGGACTCTGATCTTCTGGAGCTTGGTTAAACTTAGGAAACACTATTCCAGTCCTTTCTGGATAAGCAGTTTCAAGAGGTGATGCCAGGGAACTTATATTCCTTCCCATGGACATTGATGTACAGTGTACTACAAGGATCCATCCTGTTCCCCCTGATCTTAAATATCTATATAAAATTGCTCCTGAAAGGTCACCTGGAAGTTTGGCCTGATGTGGAAGTACAATGTAGATAATACCCAGTTGTATCCTTTCTTTTGGTCTATTCATCCCAAGAAGGCAGTAGAAATCTTTAACTAATGTCTGGAAGCAGTTTTGGGGTAGGCAATGTGATCAGTGCAAATAAGATGAAGGATACTGTGAGTAGGAAAGCCACCTGATTTGAATGTAGGTGTAGCACTGGCCTCACATGGGATTGCACTCCTGCTGAAGGACTAACTATGGAGTGCTGGACCTTACAGGAAGCAGGAAAGCTCAGCTGGTAGCAGTGCCCACAAGTGCTTTTTACCAGCAGCTTAAGTTGGTTCACCAGCAGCAGCCCCATCTGGAGGAAACAAGCCTCCATCACCCATGGAATAGTGAAACTAAGCATGTGCTCCAGGAGGGGCTTCCTTTAAAGTTGTCCTGGAAACTCAGATGATGCAAAATAAGGCCACCCAGGTACTAGTGAGGGTCAGATGGTCACATCATATGTCATCTATACTATACCTGCTGTACTGGTTGCTATTTTTTCTGATCCCAATTTAAAGTTCTGGTCTTAATCTCATATCAGCCTACCTGCACTTTAAAAGCAGCAACTGAGGCCTGTCCCATTTGCCCCCCTGGGAAAACAATTAGGTATTTATTTATATATTATTAATATGTATATATCTTCCTTTTTTGGCTAAAGAAAGGTAGTCCATTATGGCAATGAACATTTTGAAACAATAAAACTTTAACATATTAAACAAACAGGAACATTAAAAAAGTAAAACATTGAGCTACATACATGTCCATTCCACAGTAAATCCCACTTGGTTTAAAGTGCTTTATTTCTGGCATCCTTCTTACTTATCCACCAAGTGCATATAGGATTGAAATCTTAAAAGGCTGAATTAGAAAGATGCATCTTCACACCTTTTCTAAAAGCCAGGGGAGGAAGCCATCATACTTCATGGTAGGCATGTCACGAGCGGAGCTGGTTGGAGCTGGGGGTCAGACTAGATGGCCCAGGAGGCCCCTTCTGACTCTCTCTGTTCTATGTTTCTTAGGGGAGTGTATTCCACAGTTTGGAGGCAAAACGGAAGGCCCTTTTATGAATGCCCAACCAGCAGGCCTCAGTGGGTAATGGCATTTTCAAAAGTTGGTAGACCTGTGACAGCCAACTTCCTTGGCAGTGGCCCCAAACCTGTGGAATGCTCTACTCACTGGGGTCCATTTTTGTCACTATGTGCCATCAAGTCATCTCTGACTTATGACAACCCTTTGAATAGAAACAAGTCACGGCCTTGAATTTAGATCAACTACATGGGCATTTTGAAGGGCTTTCCATTCATAGGGTCATCATAGGTTGGAGACAACTTGACAGCACTTAACAACAAATAAATGAATGACACTCCCCCCCCCCCCCGCACACACACACACACACAAATAATGCCCTGTCCTTGGCAACTCTGCTCTGCTTTTGTAAACTCAAGGCTGTGGCTTTCTTTATGGAATTGATCCATTGCATATTTGGTTGACTTCTCCTAGCATGATTGTCTTCTCCAGTAAGTCTTGCTTTTTCATGATGTGCCTGAATTACAACAGCTTCAGTTACATCATCCAAGAATGGTAAATCCAAGAAGAGATCCATCATTTAGAAAAACCTTAAGGATTCATTGTTTTCTTTGCCTTTTTAAAAATAGGGTTTTATTGGGCCACTTTTCATTTTAGCTGTATTTATTTATTCATTTTAAAAAAACTTTCTGGATATTTTTCCATGCTGTTTATTACTACTGCTGGCTCTTACTAATGTCTTAAGTTGATTATTATTTGTATTTTATTTTGGAAGCTCCCTTAAGAGGCTTTTTACCCCTAAAGACAGACTATAAATCTTTAAAATTATTTTTTTAAATCAGCAGAACCTCCTAATGGGAATTAGAAAAGATTTTCCCTTAAAGTTTCAGCTTCAGCCTGAGAGGCTGCTGAGGTAGATGAAACTACTTCTAAGTGTTAATCACCAAGTTATTCTTCCACTTCTTTGAAGGACTTTTAAAAACGATTATTACACCAAGTACTCCCACAGAATGGTATGCATTTATTTGGATCCAAACAGACTAAATGTTCATGGATTGCAATAGTAACAGTGTATAAAGTTAGGCTAGATCCAACTCACTGCACACACAGAGACAGAACAGCTCCTTTCAAATATTTCGGCAGCTCCACTATGTGGTAATCAATGTGCCCATGCCAGGCACTGCTTTGGTGTGCATTCAAACATGCCTCTTACTTCACATTCCTCTTCAGGCCTTCTGAAAGTGTATCCATGGAGTGGCAGTGGGGTCAGGTGCCCAGCCCTTTCTCTCCATCTTCAACCTTCCTGTGTAGACCAGGATGGTCTGAACTGATATTGTATGTAAATTTGGCTGGATATGTTTATAGATCCTGCATTCCCCCCATCCCGCCACCACCCCCAGCACCATCCTGAAATCAGAGACCCTACATGAACAGGGAAAGGACTATAAGTGTATTAGGCCAAATGTACTTCCCATCTAACTTCAAATCTTGCTACTCAACACAGGAAAGTCAGCAGTAGAAGAGGTGGGATTGGCATACAGGACCATACAGCCACTCCAGTTTTACCTTCCTGCTTATTGTGGAAAGATCAAGGCCAGCTCAAATGACCTTGTAGGTGTTCCATGGACATGCTTTCAGAATACCTCAGCATATAAGAAGTAGCTAGCACATCTGGAAAGGGGCTTCAAGAATGTTCACTTTTCATTTACTGTGAACTGTTATGACTTTAGCCATCTTGTACTTAAGAAAATATGTAAATATGTAAAAGTTTAAACAGCCAATTTGTTACTAAGCAATGGCTAGTCAAACTTTTTGTGGTTAATGTTACCAGCACTATCACTAAAATATGGACTTGGCTGGCCTTGAGCTTCCAGGCTACCTAATTCAGAAACACCTGGAACCTACAGAACTAAGGGCAACTGAACAAGACTTACTGCAGGTATTCTTTCCCTCTGTGTGACAAGACCTGCAAACCATTACTTTGGTGCCAAGGTAGACTTGACATTAAATGTGCCTTTACAGTGGATGTGCACGCTTCTAAAAATGCAGCCAGAATTTGGGAGGCTAGATAAGTATCTTAGTGCAGCAGGTAAGGAAGGCTCTTCATCCTTGTGCTCCTCTGTTGTTTTCACTCTGAAGCTTCTGAATGCATTGGGAGAAAATCCTCCACTGCTGCCATTGGGAGATTTTTTTTTTCTCCAATGCAAAAAGCATTTTCAGCCAAGCAATTTCCGTTAGGCTTCTCACAGGGGAGGAAAGGGTTAAACTCTTTATAAGTTTAACTTATAATTAATAAGTTAATTAACCCACAATTTACTGCAGCACATCCTGCTTCTGCTTTACATGATCAACCTCTAGTCAGCCTGACTGAAGGTGGAATTACGACATGTGAACCTGGCTTCGGTGAATGGGGCGGCATAAAAATATCTTAATAAATAAATAAGACATTTCCTACTAGCCCTCTGGAGTTCCCAGATGACTACAATCTTTTCCTCTGATCCCACCAGCTTTCCTTGACTGCAGATTATTTGGTGGCTTTTGCACTGGGTTTTCCTACTCCAAATGTTTGAAATGCCTTTCCCAAGGCATTGTTACCAGCAGTAGGAGCTTTAAGCTACAATGTGCAGATATTTTTGGTATTTTGACCCCACCCCTTCTGCCCATGGCCCTGGCCACCCCTGGAATGGAGGTCCTAGGATAGTCTCTGGAACTGAATTTGACCCCCCAGGTTGAAAGAGGTTTATTTCCCCTGCTCTGGGACCTGTTTTCCAAGAATGAGTAGAACAAAGGCATGGTATGAGGCCATGCAATGTAGCCGCCACATTGCTGAAACTAAGGGAGACTCACTTGGTCAGTGCCAGTTTGGGAGACTGTCTGGGACCCTGTGAATACGGATGATGGAGGAAAGGTGAGATTATAAGCACAACCACATACTAAATGTATCTACCAATGTCCTTATTCTCCTCCTACCAGCCATTTCCCCCGATTCCCTGTCTTCTCATTTTTGTTGCCCTTTTTTCTTCCATATTCATTTTTAAAAGATTTGCTTAGTTGCCTAAGGTGGGAACCTATTGTGTAATGCACCTACTCTATGTTTGGTGATAAGTGAGTAACAGTAGTAAGAACAGAAGCAGTATTTGTTGTACTTGACTCCTTACTGGGCTTCAGGGATACTGTTCACATTTTGCTTCTCCTGCCCCTACGTCTTTGTCCATTTTGGCAGTTCCTCATCCTCTCCTGCATACCTCTATTACCACTTCCTTCCCAATGTTCCATTGCAATCTGTGCAGTGTGCCAAGAGTAGTCCCTTGATGAGTCAGGCAGTCTTTGTGTGTCAGCTCGGGAACTCCCTTCTCCTGACTGGCTGCCAAAGTCCTCGCAGAGTCTTTCTGGAGGCAATACAACTTCGAAAATCAGGCAAGCACTTGGTAGCCAAGAATAATCAGATAATTATTTTCAGAAGTGTTTTTAGGTATACATGTTGAGTATTTTACAATTTGTAACTACCGCTGTACTGGGACAAATGGGACAATCCATATTTCTTAGAGATTTATAGCTTTATATTGTTGAGTAAGGTAGGAAAAATATACATAATACATGAATGCTATATCTTGACATGTTACAGTCTACATGAAAAATGCTGTAAAATGTTGTGTCTAAAACACAACATCCAGAGTTCAAAGAATCTATAGTATAGCCCCAGGTCAGAGTTGTTAGAGTTGCAATGCACCCAACACAATGTCTTGTTGTGTGTGTGTCTTTAACATATTTCATGACAGCACATGTGTCAGGATAATTCTTGAAGATATTACAGTTAGTACTGTCAAAAGCACATGTCAACAAAACAAGTTTTGTTAAATAACATACTAGTTGTGTAGAATATTATTCTTTAAGCATTAGAAAAATCCAAATCTTTCCTCATTGGATGACTGGTTCAGACAAACTGGTTATTTATGTATTTACTTGCTTATTTCCAAATATTTATAAACCAGTTACAACATGGTATACCCAAATAACATAAAAACAGAAAACCAATCCACAGAATACACTCTATCTTCAGAGCCACAAGAATAACTACCCTGGAAAAGTTAGTATAAACAGATGTGTCTTCAACAGATGCCAAAAAAATACAAATGTTTGGGTGTATTTAATCATAAAGTATAAGCAAATTTCACTCAAGCCCAAGATCATTCACATTATTGTATCCCAATTACTATTTATTTATTTAAAACATTTTTCTCCCATCTCTATGCAAGATGGATCTCAAGACGGCTTACAAAATCAAACACATAACAGCACATTGGAGATATAATTTCAATATATAAAAATATACAGTAAAAACAATTCAATTACATAATAAAATCATCGAACCATTAAAATGCTGGGTAAATAAAAAGGTTTTGTCCCGACACCAAAATGAATAAAGCGCCAGGCACAACTCTCTGGGGAACAGATTCCATAGCCAGGGCATGACCACAGAAAAGGCCCTTCCTTGCGTAGCCACTCTTCTAACCTCTTTTGAAGAGGGCTCCCAAAGAAGGACCTCAGCAGAAGATTTCAAAGTTTGGGCATGTGTATATGGAAAGAGATGTTCCTTCAGATATCCGTGCCCTAAACTGTTTAGGGCTTTATCTGTCAAAGCTAACACCTTAAATTGGGCTAGGACTTCAGTGGGTAACCAGTGAAGATGATAAGGACTGGTGTTATGTGGTCACATCTGCAATCTTGCAGCTCTAGTAAGCAATCTTGCAGCTCTGCTCTGTACAAATTGAAGTATCCAGACCATCTTCAAGCGTAGCCCCACATAGAGCACATTACAATAGTCCAATCAGGAGGTTAGAATAGTCCAATCTAGAGGTTACCAGAGTGTGGATTACTGTTGCTAGGCTCTGCCTGGCCAGGTAAGGACATAGTAGACGAGCTGAAGCTGATAGAAGGTGTTTCTGACTCACCTGAGACTCCAAAGGTAACTCTGGATCAAGGAAGACTCCCGAACTACGCACCCTGCCTCTTAAGGTGAATATCACTCACCAGGACAGGTGACCTACCTACCAACAGTGCCTCCATCTCATCTGGATTAAGCCTCAAGTTTATTGAACCTCATCCAGACCATCACACCATCCAGGTACTGATCAGAACTGTCACTGCCTCATCTGGATAAGATAAAAAAGAGAGGTAGAGCTGGGTGTCATCAGCATACTGGTAACTCCACAGTCCAAACCTCTGGATGAGCTTTCCCAGTGGTTTCATGTAGATGTTGGACAGCTTGGGGGCTAAAATGGAACCCAGTGGTACAGAGCCAAATCCCCCTGCACCACCTCCAGTCATCTATAATACCACAGCACTATGTATGGACAATGAAGAAATCCAACAGGAAGAAAATTGATGCATTTGAAGCATGGTGCTGGAGGAGAGCTTTGCAATTAAATACCCTGGAGTGACAGAAAGATGAACAAGTTGGTCCTGGATCAAATCAGGCCAGACTTGTCCCTTGAAGGAAGAATGACCACTCTGAAGCTGTCTTACTTCAGGCACATCATGAGAAGGCAAGACTCATTGGAGAAAACAATCATGCTAGGGAAAATTGAAGGCGGAAGAATATGAAGAATACCAAATATGAGATGAACTGATTCCATAAAGGAAGTCAAAGCCTTGGGTTTACAAAAGCTGAAGCAGGGCTGTGAAGGACAAGTCATGGGTGCGGGGCATTTATTCATGGAGTATGATAAGTCAGAGAGAACTTGATGGCATGTAACCACAGCAACAATCTGATGAGGATAGACCAGCTAAATGACCTACACTACACTAAATGGCCAGCTTGAAAAGCTGCACAGCAGAAGTAAGGGGCACCACCAGGAAGCCCTCACTAAATGACCTCAGGACTGAATGGGTACACAAGTATGAAAATGGTCTCTTCCTTAACTAAATCCCAAGTTGCTTAATGCTTTATATACTAGCAAAGAACTAGCCAATAGCAAGTATCCTATCCAACCCCATCAAGGAAAATTCTCTAAGGCAGTTAGGAGTGTTTATAATAACAGGAAGTACATGTGTGCTTGTGGAGAAATATTACAGTATGGGTGCTTCCAGACAAGACTTTTGTTGAGCCATCTCCCATCTTGTTCATGAAATGCCATCTTCCGTTTGTAACCCTGCTGTTTTTTCCCCACCAGTTTTTAAAAGTTTTCCTTCCCAGAAGACCATTAAAGAAGAAATATGGAATACTACATAATTTTTGATTTCTAAGATTAGAAACCCTCCATCTAGGAGCCCCTTCAGATGAATCAGAGTGGAAGAGGGAAAGAAAAAAGAACATCTCCCTTTTCCCTGACTCAGGGTATCTCAGACCTCCTAGGATACCTTGAGATCTCTTACTATATCCCAGACTTCCTATATAGGATGGTTAACAGTGAAGGTCAGGATATATTCAGTTGTAGGTTTCTTTATTGATTTAACTGCATTAACATGCAATTTTGTACTCTAGTACAAGAAGCAGTAGCTACTGCTACTTATAAAATAATTATAATGTTTTCAAAAGAGATGTCCTATGAGTCATCAATAAACATGAGCAATATATGAGGACTGAATAAGCAGGTTGTGATCATAGTTATTTCTGGGCACTAATATTTCTTAATATTCCTTAAAGTAAAGGAAGAACTCATTTGATAACTATAGCAAGCATAATAGATGCCTTTATTTATTTTTGCTGGTTAGTGATAATAATTTGGGGTTACAAGACAATGTCTATTGTGTCTGTCATTCAATCCCATTTCCTCTATCTGTTCACATCTTTCAGCCATTTGCAACCTTTTGTTATTGTTCAACAGTTCTGGATCCTAAGCATATAGGCATTTACTTGTGGGAGGATGGGAAAAAGTGATCCAGGCATTTCCTATTGGCTCAGAATCTAGAGACACCTGCTCAGATCATGAGTGGTTAGTTGGCCGTGCTCAGCTCTGACCTGCCCCTTAATGAAACTAAACACAGATCCACAATGAAAAGTATCAAACTACATGGGAAAATGCAGCCGCCTAAAACACAGAAATATGAATAGGCCTAATGAGACCTATATAGTTGCAGCCTTGGAACTACTGCAGAAATAGTAGAGCGAAAGCTTCAGAAAAAGCAGTATCCGTGTGTCTAGGAAAGCCCTCTTGAAGACTTTTGTCTGGGAGAAAATATCTCATCAATTCCAGCTCTCCCAGGTGCAATAAAAACTCTAGATTCAAGTAACACAGGGAGTGGCAATTGCACAAAGGAAGGCATCCTTCCCCAGCCTTGCATCTTCCAGACATGTTGGGTGACACCTTCCATAGTTCTCATTCAGCGTGCCCGTCCTTCAGCCTATCTGGAAGGCACCAGGGTTGGAAAGGCTGGATTGCGGGCACTTCAGTCTGTATTCCACAGTGCTACTGAAACCACAGAAACTTTATCGTGCAACTCAGCCCCGTAAACAATCACTCTATATGTGGTTACAGCTGATTCCTAAAACTGTAACCTCATTTAAAGGGCCTTTCACATTATGGAAATCAGCTGCATTTGCTTGTACTGTGACACAAGATGCTCTCCATGCAGGCAGCAGATGTGCAAAAGTCCAAAGGCGCAGGGAGCTTGCACCTTTAGCATGCACTTTCAACCACCGGAGCTAGAAACACTTGTCTTGGAGAGATGGTAAACAGATTACAGAACTAATTTCCTATTAGCTGATGTCCATCCAGTGGAAGATGGAACAAGGTCAGAAGAAATCATTCACATGCTTTCCAGTCAGCCTTTTCCAATGCAGTCCCTTCCGTATATTTTGGATTATAATTCCCATCATCCTTGACCAATGGCTATATTTGCTCAAAACATCTGGCAGGGGGGACATGTTGGGCGAATCTGATTTAGTTGCTTCCTGCCTTTCTACCAAATGGAAAAGATAAAAAGCAAGAATAAGAAAAATGTAAAACCCGGGCACATAAAAGTAGGTAATGTCACTTAAGATATGCATTATCCTTCCCTAAAAATTTATTTATTTATTATTTATTAAAACATTTTTATGCCGCCCCATTCGCCAAAGCCACGGGGCGGCTTACAACACTAAGCTAAAATAATTATAATATAAATCAAAAATATAAATATTAAATTAAAAATACAAAAATACAGTATAAAACAAGCCGCCCTGGCCAGATAAAATCCAATAATATTAACAGTTAAAATGCCGCTTGAATAAAAAGGTCTTCGCCTGGCACCAAAAAACAAATAACGACGGCGCCAGGTGGACCTCTCTGGGGGAGCACGTTCCATAACTTAGGCGCCACCACAGAGAAAGCCCTCCTCCGGGTACCTACCCTCCTAATTTCTTTCACGGAGGGTTCCCGGAGAAGGGCCTCCCCCGCCGATCTCAAGGGGCGGCTGGGCATATATGGATGCAAGTGCTCCTTCAGGTAACCAGGACCCAAGCCGTTTAGGGCTTTATAGGTCATCACCAACACCTTGAATTGGGCCCGGACTTCAATGGGAAGCCAGTGAAGCTGACGGAGAACTGGAGTCATGTGAACACAACGCCCAGTCCCCGTCAGCAGCCTGGCAGATCTATTTTGAACCAATTGAAGTATCCGGACCATCTTCAAGGGTAGCCCCACGTAGAGCACATTACAGAAGTCAAGACGGGAAGTCACCAGTGCATGTGTCACTGTCGCGAGGCAGTTGTACTCCAGATAGGGGCCGGCTCCAGAATCGGCTCCAGAATCGGCCGAAGCTGGAGGAAAGCACTCTTCGCCGCTGCTGTCACCTGAGCTTCTAGTGAAAGCTCCGGGTCGAGGAGCACTCCCAAGCTGCAGACCTTGTCCCTAAGAGGGAGTGCAACCCCATTCAGGACTAGGTTCAGTTCACCCTCTCCGAAGCCCGAACCACCAACCAACAGGACCTCCGTCTTGTCTGGATTGAGCTTCAGTTTATTGGCCCTCATCCAGCCCATTACCTCGGCCAGGCACCGGTTCAGCACAGCCACTGCCTCACCTGGATTGGTGGAAAACAAGAGGTAGAGCTGGGTATCATCAGCGTACTGATAATTCCACAGCCCACACCTCCTGATGACCTCTCCCAGCGGTTTCATGTAGATGTTGAACAGCAACGGGGACAAAATGGACCCCTGCGGTACTCCATGGCATTACTGCCATGGCGCAGAGCCATAGTCCCCCAGCACCACCTTCTGGAACCGGCCATTGAGATAGGAGCGGCATATTTTGCTTCTCAACAAAACTGAAGCGCTGAACATAATGACAACCTCAACATGAAAATATGACAAAAAACAATCATTGATCAAGAAGAAAACTCTACCTGTAATTTGCTGTGTCACACCTCAGAGAAAACCTGTATAAGTAGTATGAAATAAGAGTTTATAAAAGCTAGTTGGCATTCCTGGCATTACAATAGCTTCAAAGGGATAGCTCCATGCTGGGAGAAGAGGCATCAACATTGCAAATGCAATTCAATGTAAGCAAATGTAAAGTAATGCACTTTAAGTATAGGTTGATGGGATCTGAGCTAACAGTGACCAAGGAAGAAGAGGAATCCTGGGGTTGTGGTGGCCAGCTCAGTGAAAATGTTGGCCCAGTGTGCTGCTGCCCTGAAATGGACAAGCTCCACACTAGGCATAAGTAGGAAAGGAACCCTAACATCAAACTGCCAACACCATACTCCGCTTATACAAATCTTTGGTGCAACTGATCAGCTGTGTTCAATTCTGGTCACCTACTTGAAAAGGGACATTATTGAGTTGGAAGAAATGCAGAGCAGTGCAACTAAAATGATCAAGTGGCTGAAGTAAGTCCCATATGAGGAGCAGCTATAACAACTGGGATTATTTAGCTTAGAAAAAGGATCAATAAGGAAAGGCATGATAGAGGTGTTTAAAATTGTGCAGAGTATGGAGAAAGTGGAGAGGGAGACATTTTTTTTCCTTTTCCCATAATATGAGAACCTGGGGACATCCAATAAACCTGATGGCAGGAGACTGAGGGCAAATAAAAGAAAGCACTTATTCTCACAGTACAGGATTCAGGCCACCTGGGTTCCCATTCAGCCACAGAGCCAACTAGGTGACTTTGGGTTGGTCAAAGACTCTCAGCCCAACCTACCTCACAGGGGATAAGACTGAGAGCAGCAGGAGGAGAATGAAGTAAGCCCCTTTGAGTTCTTTAAAAAGAAAAAGGTTGGGTATAAATATAATAAATACATAAATAATAGTTAAACCATGGACTTATCTGCCCCAGAACGTAGTGATGGCCACCAATTTGGACAGCTTTGAAAAGAGACTGGACACATTCATGGAAGAACAGGCTCCCAGTGGCTATTAGCCTTGCTGGCTATGTGCCAACTCCTTCACCAAAGGTGGCATACCTGCATACACCAATTGCTGGGGAGTCTGGGCAGGTGGAACACTTGCACCCATCTTACCTGAGGAACCCCGTGGCCAGCCAATTTGCCACTGTGTGAACAGAGTGCTGGACTGAATGGACCACTGATTGGATCATGCATGGCTTTTCTTATGTCCTTATTATTTAAAACTTGCTTTTAAAATGTTATACTCAAAACAGTTAAGAGAAAGGCTGTTGGCTACTCTGGAGCTACTGGATCCAACTAATTTGCACTGAATCATTTTTGGTACTACATGCGACCCAAAGTTCTCCATAATGTATCCTAGTATCTTTCCAAATCTATTTTCATATCTGTTGAACAACGTGCATGTTCCAGAGTTGTGTATCTTCCTGTTCTTTGGTAGGAAGATTGGCATATCTACAAAGTAATTTTTTTAAGGAGGTTCCTTCTGCTCCAATGATATATCCATCAGTTTGGGTTTTCCGTTCCAAAATTCATTGCACAGGGGTCACTTCCTTGTTTTGCATGACTTTATAATTGGGAATTCAGAGTGAGAGATGCAGTGTTAAAGTAATAAAATGACTGATGCTCTAGTGAAGTCAACATAATAATTCCAATTTGCAACAGCCAAGGATCTGATCCAAAAATATGCACAGATTTTTCCTAACCTCAACTCAGCTGGTGCAGGGGAAAATGATGAAAAAACCCCATTATTGAGGCCTGCAATTGTAGCGTATTTAAACTCTGTGCTTCAGTGTAATAAGATGTTTCTTTCATGTCTAGCAACCTTTGCAGATTTGATCTTTCTACAAACTCATTCAGAAAGTGATGGCTGCAAGATACAAAGGGGATGGACTGCTTTGCAACTCAGCAGGGCCAAAATGATCCCATTCTCAAATAATCCTATCAGAACCCTTTCCTTTGCAGACATGTTGCTTTATAAACATGGCCACCCTGGGCACCTTTTGGAAAAGTCTGTTCAAAGTTTATTTAACACTGACTTTGGGTTAGATTTACAGCTTTTGGGCTTGTTAGCCAGCAAATAACATACGGGCTTTCAGTATACAGCTTTTAACATGGTGACATTGCCTTTCATTTAGCATAAGTGATTGTATATGTTAGACTGTCAAATCACTGTATGTAGCTTTCTGTGGTCAGGAACTTGTTTTATCATAGAATTCTACTGAACCACTTCCAAACCAGAACTCCCATGTGTCTAATTATATTGCATTTCCATTATATAAACTTTATTTTTTAAGACCAAAAACATATGAAATAATGATGGGAGTGAGCCTTTCCTACACCACCGCCTCTTATTTGTGGGAAGAAAAGTTTACAAAAAGGGCCCAAAGGTTGTCATTAACCCACAGGTAGGATAGACAGACCATCACGTGAGCATGATCTGCCAAGAACTCGGAACACCCCCTTCAGGAAGGGTTTAAGTTAAGACAAGCTGATTTAGAAAATATGTGCCAATGTTGAGGGGATGAGGAAAGCTTGCTGGAGATTGTTCCGTTTCAGCTTATCCATCCATGTAAGAAATAAATATTTAGGTCAAGGCAAGTTCCAGTGCAACATTTTGTAACTGAGATAGCAACGGGAGAAATGTCAACTGGAATCTTTGGTATGTATAAATATATTTTCAACAAGAAGAAAAAACACACCAATGGTGTTAAGCTTTGTCTGCAGGGAGATTTATTCTGCTCCCAGGTCATTGTTTTAGCTGCAAAATTCATATCTGAAAGAAGATCCTTGAGATGAGGGAACCCTGAACCAACTGGTTTATGGGGCATAAGGACAGTTAAACCAGTAGGAGTGGATAAATGGGGTAGTCATTTTTGATAGGTCATGGCCTTCATCAAATTACTAGCCACATTGGCCACTATTTATAAGTGCCTTTCATATAGCACCCCCAAGGGAGGGGGGGCAAGTTTAATTTGTGTAAAAGAAAAGCTGCCAAAAGTATACAGGTTGAATCCAGCTTTGTCAACTGCCCTCCATGTCTCCTTCAGCAGGACTCTGAATCCTCTGGGGAAGATCTGAAGAGTCCATGCGAGGCTACAGGGACAAAGAGAGGAAGGGGAAATCACAGTACACCAATGGTACCTGTTCCAATAATGAAGTTGGATAGAACCCATTCAGTCTGATTTGCTAAGGGACGCTCCTCAAAATTATTTCAATACATTACCAGTGTGATCCTCCAGATGTTGCTAGACTCCATCAGCTCCAACCCCAATAGTCAGGGGTGATGAGGGTTGCAGGCTAGGAATGTCTAAGCAGCCACAGGTTCTCCCATCCATTACGGATTTTTTTTCTGTTCAGTTTGAGCTCTTCTGGATCATAATTGGACAAAATTGTGAAACAGAGTATTATGTATATGGGGCTTTTAAAAATTGCTCGCAAAATTAAGGTGGGTTAGTTTTGGTTTGAGGAAAGCTACTTATTGATGGCCAGTATTGTGTTGGACTTGAACTCAGGAGATCCAGGTTCTAGTCCCCACTCAGCCATGAAGATTATTGTGTGACCTTGGGCCATCTCTGACTCTCAGCCTAACTTACCTCACAAAGTTGTTGTAAGGATAAAAAGCGAAAGGAGGAAGAACATGTGGACCACTTTGTGCTTCTTGGAAGAGAAAAAAAAGTGGGATATAAATCTAATAATAAATACAATAAATAACTATGCAGCCTTTAGAAGTGCTGATTTTACTTGAGAGACAGGCATTTTTTAAAATCTACCTCATTAATCACCCCAAATGGTAATAATCACCCAGTTGTGATGAGCTAAACATCACACATCTGTTATACAGACAGTACTCCTGGTGAGGAAGTGGAGGAGGAGGAAGGGAGAAGTGTACACCCAGCACAGGGCACATACTTCTTGGAAGGATTAGGTCTGTTGAAACAAGCTTCACTTTTAAGCCAATCTAGCAGTCTCCCTGTCCAAAATAACCCACAAATAGTATCCAAATGAGACAGTTACATCTTATCTGAAATTTTTGGATTAAATTAGTATGCACATTTCAAAATATTCAACTGTGAGAAAAACTGATGAACTCCACAAAAGTGTATCACATTTAAAAGCTAAACTAAACAAAACCCTCAAAACCAAGTCTGTAATCACTAAAATTCAGGAACAAGAAAAGTGAGCAGAGCAAATCATGTACCACCAAGCACATGAGTCATCCAAGATAAAGCTTAAGATCTCTCAAGGAGAGTGGATGCCAAGGGATACAAAACAAAGTCATCCAGGTAGGTTTGGCAGCAGCTTGCTGGAGGAACATTTGTGGCCCCACCTGCATATGGAAGAGGTCGAGGAGGTAGCCTGGTCATAGTTTGCCCTTGTCATAATGCAGTTCCTTGTGTAAATCAATTCTAGTCTGCAGGGCAAGCCAATGATAAAGGCATCTTGATTTCTTTCTCCTTCACTCCTGAACAATACATTCTAGCATTACCTTAACAAAAGGAAAAAACAAAGTTACTGTGGTCTAATACAGAGAAACTCTTTGCCTGGAAAGCTAATTGAATTCTCTGTGCATTGAGTAAAAGCAAAGTGCTCCTGAAGTCTTGGGGAGGGAGAAGCAGGAATGGTGCTACATTTCTTGGGGAAATTGGCTGCATTTACAAAAAGGATGCCCTAAAAACCAATTCTCTCCCCTGTTTTCCTCCTCTCCCGCCACTCCATAATGCTTTGATCTGTGAAGTGGCAGCTTGTCTGGCAGCTTAAAGGCTCCATGGAGCAGGAGACATTCTGCAAGTGTGTCCTTCAGATCATTGTCCTTCTTCCTGCTCTGCCATTTTTCCTCACCATGGGAAGGTTCCAGAGATGGGAAGGGATTGATTCAGAAGGTGTGTGTGTATAAGGGCCACATCTAGGCCCCTGGACCTTCATCCAGAGATGGACAAAAGGTAGACCTCCAGATATTAGGGTGTCCCAAATGGGACAGTTCCCAGAAGCCCAAATGGTCAGGAATGCTGGGAACTGCAGTCCAAAACATCTGGATTTGTACCTTCTTCCCACCCGTTTCAAACTGCGTGTAGCATGTTCTGTGCATAATTTAAAGCAGTCTTCTTCAAACTAGTGCCCTGTAAATAGTTTGGGAGTTCAACTCCTATCAACCCTAGACAATATGGCCAATGGTCAGGAATACTGGGAGTTGTGGCGGCACCAGGTTGAGGAGGGCTGGTTTCAAAGATCGTGCAAAGAAGCATTTGTGTTGGTCATTGTGCCCTTTACAACATGCATCCACTGAAGCCAACTACAAGTGTACAATGGAGCCATTTTGTTTGCTTTAAAAGCATATTTGTTTCATTTGTGACTTAATTTTTACTACATTTGTTATATTTTACCTTAATTCTAATTGCATTTTTGTTTTACCTTTGTTTTTGTTTTTCCATTGATTCAGCAGAGACACATCCTGTCTTCTACAGCCTGCAACTTGTTTTCCATCCATATGACATGAAATTGGCGGAGATTCCCGACTTCCCCAGTTTGCATAATCTGCCAAATTTCAGGCAGATTGGACAAAGGTCCCTTTTTTAGATGCAATTAAAAACGTGGTGGTGGTGGTGGGGAACATTTCCTATAAGTTTGCCCACTGCTTTCAGTAGAAATGTTACTGTCAACTGTTTTTCTGCTTATAATTCTAGCGCTTTCTACTCAAAAGGTATGAAATTTCAAGGACTCCCCTTCCCTCCCATGAAATCAGAATTGCCAGATTTCAGACAAACACAACAAAGGATCCTTACACTGGAGACAATTTTAGAGTACTGCAATGCACTCTATGTGGGACTGCACCTAAAGAACCCACTGCTAGTGCAAAATAAGGCAGCCGCATGGCTTTCTGGCATGCACCATATAGCACCAGTCTTATTCTGACTGCAGAGGCCCCCAGTTTAGTTTTAGGTACAATTCAAGGAGCTGGTTCTTACATCAAAATGCCATTGGGGGCAGAATATCTAAACGACTAGCTCTTAACCTCTGAACCTACCTTGAATTTACAATGATTTTCAGAGATCTTAATACATGTCTCACCATGGAGAGAGGCTAGGTATGTGGGTTAATTGGGCAGGGCATTTCTTTAGTAGCACCCAACCATGTAACTCCCTCCTGAAACAGACTAAGTTGGCACCATCTTTTCCTAAAGTCCTGTCTTAAGACTAGCCTTTGATAGGTTTTAAAGTGCTGCAACTCCACCGTCTGAATTAGTTAAAGTTGGCTCGCTCTGGTTTAAATTTAATTTGCTTTGATATGAGATCAAATGTAAAGTTGAATATGGCCTTTTGGGAAGAATGGAAATAGATAAATATTTTAAGAAATGAAGAAAATGAAATAAGGATGGGGAAATCAGTTTGATATAAGGGATATTATTTGAGCTTAGTTGCCCTCCCCACTTAAGGCCACAGGCTGACAGGAAGCAACTGGCACATGGATCTCTTCCTTTCCCGCTCCATATGTCTTTATGCAGAGGACAGTCCTCTATCTCAGGAGCTACCAGAAGACTATCTTTTATTTTGGAGGCATCCTCCAAAAGGGCTGCCCAAGTCAGGTCTAAAAATAAAGTACTGTCAGAGGGAAAAGTTGGGTTTTCAAGTTGCCCACCAAAAGCACCTGGACATCAGTCTGAGCTCTCAGGCATGCAGGTCACCTGCTCACAGTCTTCCACACTATGGTGAGATGTTCCATATTTATTTAAATTAAGCTTATGCATAGTTATACAAATCAGGGCTCTCTTTTTAGTGACACATTTCTTATTTTTTGGAAATTCACAAGTGGCCATCCCATCTCAAGCATGACTCCTGGGCCGGTCAACTAAGATCTCTCATCCGAGGACCAGTTTCTTCTGCCAATTTCCCCCTTGCAGCGCAAGCATGCTGCACACATAAATCCCATGAGGCCACTGGCTTCATGGAAGCAGCTAGGGAAGTTACATTATTACCTCTATACAAGGAAAAGTCCTTGGGGTTTCATTCAATGATATACAAGTTGTAAATGGCTTGATTAATTATCATTACAAAGAACAAGCGACATCCAGGCCAAGAGACTTTCGCTGGACTAAAACTGTAGCACTTTGACCCAGAAGTTCTGATTTGCACTATTACTTTCCCTAAGTCACCAATGCTTACCAGTCTTAAAACCCAGCTTTCCAATTGATTGGGAGAGCAATTATTTTCTGCATGGGCATCCCAGGGCAAAATGATCGTGTGCACTTTAGTCCTGTGTTGAAGTGCACATTTCATAGGCGACACTGAGGGAGACAGCAAAGATGGGATCAGGGACGCACCGGTCAACCATATCCCTCCTGCCGATCATCCTCCCCTTGACCCACACTCATCAAGCGGATAAGGAACTTTACAGAGCTTGTTCTTCATACATGGGAAAGGATCCCGGTTAGTCAGAAACCAGCCTTGCACGGAAGAGTCCTGCACACAAGTGCGCACACGCACACACACATACACACACATACATAGGGCAACTTTTCCCAACTTAGGGTTCATCAAATGTCTTGGGCTACCAATCCTATCAGTCCTAGCCAGCTTAACCAATCGTCAAGTACAGTGGGAATTGTAGGGTCTCTTCACAGGGTCTCTTCTCCCAGCACAGCTGTCAACCCACCTATATGCCTGCGGTGAGGGGCAGTGCAAGCTCCCTGACCTCCCTGTGTCCTTTTTTAACAAGCTGGGACAACATGCACCTGCACACAGTCGTACTACATGGAAGATACCTGCATGAAACAATTTCTTATTTGTGAGTATCATCCTGAGATGATTTTGCAGACTCAAAGGGTCAAAATTCTGTACAGCGTTAAGACAACACAGTCCGCAGCATGTTTACTCAGAAATTAGTCCCACCCAGTTCAATGAGACTTCCCATGCACATGTGTTTGGGACTGCAGCTTATGAGTGGCCTTTCAAACTCAACTGCTCTCCACCATAATCTATTGAGGAGCTGAATCACTCATGAATCACTCATGAACAATCCTTGTGTTTTTATAACCTGCATTTTGATATGATAGCACTTGATAAGTACCTATTACAAAGAAAAAGGAAAAGATCTATTCTCACTCATTCCAGATTGTAGGACACGGAACAATGAACTTAAGCTACACCAGGTGCAGACTAGACTCAAAGAACTTCCTGACTGTGAGAGCAGCAGGGCAGTGGAACCAGCTGCCAAGAGATGTTGTGTGCTCTTCCACACTAGGTGCATTCAAGAAGCTATTGGACAATTATCCGACCAGGGTGGGACACTAGCATCCTGCACTAGCCGGGAGTTGGACCCAATGGCCCTCCTGGCCCCTTCTGACCCAGCTGTTCTGTGAATCTGTGAAAGTCTTTTCAATAGTTCAACAAACCATTACAGGATAGAAGCTCAAGTGGGATGCAAATTTCCACATCTGGAAACAGAATGTGATTAAAGTGCTTTCTAAATATGTTTATGTTTTCAGGAGTTTTATATTATGCATGTTCTGTCTCCTAACTACTGTGTTTAACTCCACCTTCAGAGTAGCATAAAGCGAAAGACATAAGGGGAATGAAAGAATTGATAGGAAGCAGACATCAGGTTTTGATAATGTATATTTAAACCCATGTATGCCTTGGTATTGAGAGGTTAAGGCACAAACATTGGGCCTCCTTGCCTGATGTACATAAGGCTTTGCTCTCAGAGGCTTATACATACATCCAGTGAATACTGACAAATACGGCAACAGCAATTTTTGCCGCCTCGTGGCCTCCATTTCATCTAGAGGAACATTTTGCTAGATGAAGTGCTGTGGAAGGGGAAGGAAGGAGGCCTTCCCATTTGAGAGGGCGAAAAGAGGCCGCTTCCCTCCCTGTCCAAGGCTAATTTCTAACCTGCTTCTTTCCATGTCAGCTCTGAGGACAATAGGAGCTTGGAGGTGGGGTTTTGAATAATCCCATGCCCCATGATAAAAAGATTTAGATGCTACAGCATGGTACTAATCCTACCACACTTATCTGGCAGTAAGTCACTATAAACCAGTTTTCCAAATCACTTGGAAAGTGATGTTAGGCTCACTTGTTTCAAAACTCATTTGCTGTCGAAACTCTTTGAACTGCATTTTAGACCAACTGCACCCCTAAGAAGAAGACTAAAACAACTGTTTCTGCATTGTTTTTTAGACCAAACTTTCTGGCCTTCAGATATTTTGGACTTCATTTTCCATCAGCCCTAGTCAGCGTGGCTAATGAACTGAAAATCTGGACGTTTACTTCTAAGCATTTGAAGGGTAGCAATTTAGAAAACACCTTTTTAGAATATTTTGCCTACCATGTTTTTTCCCCTAATCAAGCTGGTTTATCTCTGTGAAGTCTGTCCCTCTCCTCTGCCATATCCATGCTAGAAAGGGCTGAAACTTTGGCCTGGGACCCACAGGGATTATGTCCTCAAGTGATGCAACAAGCCATATGATAAATGCCTTCACTACCTCCAGACTTGATTATGTCACGTGCTCTGCCTGAGGTTGCCTTTAAAGGCAGTCAATAAACTGCAATTGGTGCAGACGGGAGAAGCCGGAGTCGTTGCAGAGGTCAGGTGCCCTAGCAGTGTTACACCACTTTTGCATCCAGCAGGTATGCTGGACTAAAACTCCTACTCTTGATGTGCTTTAAATGTATGTGGAGCAGCAATCAAAAAGTGCACCCCTGATCTGCAGTCCAGAGTAGTCATATCCACAATACCACTTCAGTTTCTGTCATCCTACTCCGCTGTATATGTAGCTATGTAAGAGGAAGTTTAGTTCAGCACATGCAGTGCTGTACACAACTGAAAACTTGTGGCCAGCTGGCGGCCTGGAAGGTTCATCTTTTTGTAACTCAGAATAAGAACTGAGCGCTATCATTTCCTTTAAGCATAAGCTAAGGTGGTTCAAAGCCTATCTGTTTGGAAGGAAAACAATGGCTCCTTCAAATAATGCAGCAGTGGCAGCATACACTGGGGAAACTCCTTAGTTATGCAGGAATACTTTAAGCTTGTAAATTAAGAGAATTTAAAGGGGGCAAGCCTGCAAGAATGTCCCAGCAAAGACTGGTTAGTATGCAGAATGCAGGGGATTTTGATATGACAAAATGAAACTGGGAAGAAAAGGGAGACGATTTAATTAGCCTAACAGCTTCAGACTTGGGGAAAATCATACTGCAAAGTTTAAATGCTCTCCATACAGGGATATTTCCAGAGGAAGGAAAAGAAAAAGGACACATTAGCTTTTCTCTTACTCTCCAGAGCCAGCTAGCCCTGTCCCTGAGTCCTTTAGCACTGTACAGCTTTTCCTTTCTCCTTTCCTGAAACTCACACACCGGTCCAAGGGGACTGACAGGCAGGAAAAGTCTCCTGTTCTTGGCTGGCTGGAGTCCTGAACAGAAACACTCCTCTCAGGGTATGGAATGCACCACCCCATAGTGTTGCAGATCCAGCTTCTTCCATGCAAACTTGTAACCACATAAATGGGGAAGGAAAACCAATTTATGTATCAAGGCTAGACATGGAATCTTTCACACGCATATCTCCAGTGTGGTGTCTTGAGATAATGGATTGATAATATGCAACATTTTAACATGATTTTGTAAGTTGCAACTTGACAGGAAGACATGCTCTATCACATGTTTCATGTCAATCATCCAAGGTTTTAATTCTAAGCTTTCCCAAGAAACATGAAAAAAATCCTCTGGTTAGTTTCAGTGCTTGTCCAGAGACATGGGAATGAAATCTCAAGCAGCATGTCCATGATTAAGAATGCTTTCATGCATCTCCACCTGCTGGTTGGCATTTCATTAATTTCAGTCATCTCGAGGGATGATAACCAAGCAAAGCACTTGTGTGGGAAACAAAGATCTGTTGAATAAAGAAGGGCTACAGTTCTAACATGAGGAGTAGCCCTTTAGTTCACCAAACAGAAGGCCAAAAGTGCAGTGAACTTTACTTGAAATAGTCATTGTTATGTCAAACAACCAAATATACGGAACAAAAAGCAGAAACCAAACTGAATCCTTACAATTCATTCTCTATTGTTATATTAGACTTCTAAAACCAACAGTGGAATGCATTGCAACAGGGCCATCCTAATTTTCAGATTCCAAACCACTCCTGTGGTTCATTTTACTACCTACTTCCTTTTCCTGGTTATTGTTGAGTACCTTTTAAGGTTTTTTCCACCAAAAGGGTTCTTTCTGTGCACTGAAGATTCAAGAGAAGTGAACCCTCACTGCGCAGGACAAAGCAGTTTGGTTTACAGATCTGATTTGTGGATAACAGAATGTGTATTGGCTTTGGTTAGGCTGCAAAACTTATACCCACACTTAACTGGAAGTAAGTCTGCTGAACTTAATTTGGAGAAGACAGATTCAGGCTTGCACCATTAGAGATATGACTGCATTCATCAAAGTTTGCAGCTGCATGTGTGAACATCCTGATGCTATTCTTTAAATGCCTTGTTTCATTGGCTCCTGGTCTTAATGGCCATATTCCCCCCCCACCACCACCACTTTAGACAAATGCTTGCATTGCTTCAGCTGCAAAGCAAACAGCTAACATGTTTCACTCCCTATTCACCTACTATTCCATGCTTTACAACTGCTTTTATATTCTTGATATGTTGGAACAACAGCGGCCCTCTCCCAGCCCCTGCTTCCATGCCTTGTCCTGATTTTTTCTAGGGGTGTCACATCCTCCCCTCCCCTCCCCCACAGCATCTCCTTTCTTCTCTCAGAGGTGCCTATGCAACCTTGAGGGGGACAGCCAGCATGGCTCCTTCTGCACAGGCTGGGAGGAGGACAGAGTGGGGGCTTTAGCATTTGGAGTCCCAGCTCGAAGAGCTCAGAGCTAGAACCCGAAATGATCCTACGGCCTCCCAAGGACATTGTTGGGAGGTCATGGAATTGCCCACCTGGGGACTAAAAGCAATGTTCAACTCTTATCCTGGACAAGCAAAACATAACAGAAGTGTACTAGGATATCTGGGAAGTTATACAAATAGAGACTGAATTGTAGAACTTGCTATAGGAAAAGCAAGACCGGCTTTGGCTTGGGGTCTCCCAGTGAGCGGTAGCTGAGAGATTCTCATGAAAACAAAGGCGAGTTGCAAAGGGATATCTTCTCTCTGGAACACTTGATAGCCAACAATATGACTAATACAGAGGAAGTTCCAGTTGGGGAAACAAGACTTCAGTTCCTTTCTAAACTATCCAGGATTGCAGAAAGGCAGACAAATAGAAAGAAAAGGCATGATTGAAGGAGTTGTTGGCAAAGATCTATCTGGTAATGATAGAGCAACGATTTATATGTATTGAACAGTGGGCAGGGGAATGAAAGTTTGCTGGCCCTCTGACCAACTCCTCCAGATATCAAACTGAGCAAGCAGGGTTCTTTTGTAATCTGTTTTTGCAGGGTTGCCCCAAGGCATTTTGCTGCCAGAGGCAGTGCATCATACAGCATACACCCAAGAAAGCCAGGATGCTGTATTAGTTAGAGTGTGGGATTGTGGCTTGGAAGAGCTAAGTTTGAGTCTCTGAGTTGGCCTTGAGGCTTCCTGGGTGGCTCTGGGACTTGCAACCTGCCTTATCTGGTAGGGTTGCTATAACAGTACAATTGAGAGAAGGGGGACCTTGTAAGCTGCCTTGGTTTCCTTACAAGAGGAGGAAAAGCAGGGTATAAATGGCGCATACGCATCATCATATTTGACGCTTTGGTCACCTGGGAGCAAAAGGTGAAATATAAAGATAACAAACAAGCCAATGTGCATAGTAAGCAGTCATGCTATTTTGGCACCTGAGAGAGAAAAGCTCTCCAACCCTGGCACCTGAAAATACAGTAATGAAGCAATAAATATCAATATGCTGCCCTTGCAGGAGGCCCAGAATCAGTGGTGGGAGGCAACTACCTCACTATGTTCATGACAGGCCAGCCTTGAGGGATCCGCAAGGATTTGCTGCATTACTTTTATAAAGCGCCATTTAGCCTTTAATTCCTGCTCGCTGTGCCAGTGGGTCAACTCAGGCTACAATCCTATGCACACAATGGCCTGAGATGCAACAGGATTTACTTCTGAGTAGAAATGGCTAGGACTGGGTAAAAACAGGGTTAAAAAATAGGTGTGACTGGAAGCGGCATGTGTCTTTTTATCCACAGGCTACACATTAACTCATAAAGTGGGGAAGCGGGTTTATTCTTTACAGGGAAAGGAGCATGTGGGGAGGGCGGTGCAACCCAGCTCTCTCCCCCATCTGACTTCACTGTACCCCATTGCTTTCAGAAATATTTTCCCAGGCTGGCTGAATTCCAGGATCAGAGCTGGGTTAGGAGAAATTGCTTAAAGTATAGAAGCAGAGAAAAGCAAGGTTTCCCCTCCTTTTCATGTAAAGAAGAGACCCCTTCTCTCTCTCTCTCTCACACACACACACACCCCTGCCTTATAAGTGAAGGCAGAGCCATGGACGGTTGTCCCATCATGTCTAGTTTGCCCCCCAGACTGGAACTCCTGCATTTTTGGGTTGCTTGACGTCATTGCCATTATTTGCTGTGTCTTGTTGGTGGAGAGCTTCGGCATTTTAACTGCCTTTTGAAAAATCCGCAATGATTTACACTAGCTAAGGGGCTAGCCAGCTGTTTGGTACACAGCTTCACATCAGCAGCCACACAACACTCCGTTGAAGCTGAGGGCTGTTTTCTCAACAGCAGCAGGAACAGTCCAAGACACAAACACACCCGAGGCAGCAATGTCAGTGAGATGTGCTCAGTCCGCAGCAGTTTTCTTCAGCCTTCCCTAGCTGGGTCACCTCCGGATGTTTTGGACAGCAACCAGGGCTGGTTCCAGGTTCTGGGGACATGGCCCAGACAACCATCCAAAGGGAGTCCGTCTTCTCCCCATCACCAGCCCTTATGCTCCTGCGCTTCACCGCACCACTTGCTTTTTTGGCAGGCAGAAAACCTGTCAGCAAGCTGGCCGTGGTGTGGCAGGTATTGTTTTGCCCGCTCACCGCCACCACTGCCTGGCAAAAGCAGTGGTGGCGGAGCCAGTGTGGTGCAGTGGTTAAGAGCGTGGGACTGGGACTCAGGCGATCTGGGTTCTAGTCCCCGCTCGGCCATGGAGCCCACTGGGTGACTTTGGGCCAGTCACAGACTCTCAGCCCAGCCTACCTCACAGGGTTGTTGTTGTGGGGATAAGATGGAGGAGGAGAATGATGTGAGCTGCCTTGAGCCCTTTGTAGGAAAAAGGCAGGATACAAATCGAAAAATAAATAGATAGATAGATAGATAGATAGATAGATAGATAGATAGATAGAAGCAAGAAGCAGGTGCTTAAGCAGGAGGAGCAACACTAAGGGGCTCCTGGCCATGGGTCCCTGGTGAAATCTGAGTCCAGGAAAGGGCCTGACCATGCTGGCCCTTGATGCTGGCCCTGAGAACTCCCAGCAGCCCTGACTGCTGGCCATGCTGACCAGGGCTGATGGGAAGTGGGCCAAAACATCCACAGGCCAGCAAGGCTTACCAGCTGTAGCTCATGGTTGCTCTCATGTTTATCTTTTTCATTCCAGTAACCAGAAGAAAGAAAACTTTCCTTCTGAGCAAAGGGCAGGTTCGGGGGTGGTGCACAAGGGCTGGAGCCCCAAATCTTTCACTTGTGACCGCAAATTTTTGGGAAGCCATCTGCCCCACTACTTTGCCATCCATGGGCAATTACTAAGAAAAAGGTAAAGGGGCACTGATATTTTTTGTTATATATGATTCACCCTGGATTTGCTGGCTTTTTGCCCCCATCTGTTTTACTTCCTGTTGTTCCCACAAACTGAGGCTGTGGGTTTCTGAACTTCAGTGCCTTCCTCTCCTTTCCTGATATTTCCCTTTTTAAAAATGGGGTATCCTTAGCAAACAGAGTCATGCAGAGGTGGACAGACAGACAGGGAGGAAGGGACAAAGGGAGGGAGGGAGGGAGTTAGAGCATATATAAATAACCATATGCAAATTTGTGGACCTAAGCCTTGATCTTGTTTGGTATGTAGCACTATTCCTGCTTTTGATGGACCTCTTCTTTACAAAAGACCCACCCAACAAACAAAATAATTTTTAATAGCTGCCACCAGTCAGTATTTACCACCTGACACATCCTAGCCTGTCTAGCTCTTTGGGGACTTTTTAGGCCTGTTACTAAGAAGCCTCCCTTCTGCCCAGCCCTAGGGGGAAAAGTTACAAGGAAGATGCTTGTGAGCCATGAACAAATAGGAAATGCATGATTATTAATATCTATTAATATTAATAGGAAGCATTTCTATGCTTCCCAATAGCCAATACTATCCTAAAAAGAGAGAAGATTGCAATTATTTTAAAATTTACATCTAAATTCACATGTGAATGCAAATTCAGAAATAATTCATTCACTTACAATGTAAATAGAAGTATAGTACATCTCACCACAGTGCTAAACAATGAGCAGGGAGAAATCTGCACTAGAGCCCCTTCCATTTCTGAAGGAGCCCAGTCCTGGTATTTATGCAACATGCATTGATCACCGTTGGCACACATGCTAATGAATGCAGCTCAGTCAAAAATGTGAGCTTGTGTTACACACAAATGCAATTCCATTTGGAGTTGGAAGAGTTGGCAAGGGGATATATGCAGGGAACTGACCCTTTGAAGTTCATTTCTTGTTGTTTTTAAGTTTGGCTATGCAAAGGTACAAAGGAGCAGTTTTAAAAAAAAACTGGGAAGGAGGATAATTGACAGCTTCTTTTGTCCCCTTGCAAAAAAATATGGAGAAGAAAGAGGGTTGTACAGTTTGCTCCTGTCCTCCCATTCCATGTGGGGTAAAGACAATTGGACCAGCCCCCCCACCCCACCCCGCATTCCTCTTTGTCCAAAAGCAGGCAGGTACAGCCCCTCTCTCATCTGGACTTTCCCATAAGTTAATTCCATTGAAATCAATGTGATTTTCTCAAGAAAAAGGATATTGAAGATAATTTCATTTACTCAGATTTACAGAAGAGTAGACATAATTTCAACTAATTGTTTCTTGAGCAAGAGGACAAAGGAATCAGAAAGGCCTGAAAAGGGAGCACAAACTTTATTTTTTTCAAAAGAAGGGAGGAGAGAGAGCATTTGCAAGTCAGGGGGAAGGGGAGGGCAAGAATGGCAGGAAAGCACTGAAGGATCTCTGAGTTGTTAATGTTTTGCCAAAGCCCTGATAGGATCCTTCCTCTTCTCCTAGCAGTCCAGCAGGCCACTGGAACCACTTCTTCTGGCCCTGGAACGGGCTACAAGTATAGCACACACTGATATAAACTCTGGGAGAAAATCACAACATATGAAAAAAACGTGATATGCCAGGTCTGAAGAAATCTGGGTTATCATGGCAGAAATAACATGAGGAAGACAGATTGGGTTGAGCAGCATGTGACATGCCAGTGAGTCCATTATAATGCTGATAAAAATACCAGGGGTAGTTTGTCTCCTGGTGGCTTTCATGCCTTGCTCAGCTTGTCACCCAGCCCCAGGGGCTGTTGATGGGCAACCTCAAGGCTATGGGATGGTTCTTAATTTTTATACTGGACTTGAACTGGACAGCCCCTCAAATAGAAGATAAAGGTAATATGCCAAATAAAGTAGAAGTCTGAAGAAACTCTTTCTGCCTGGAGGCTGAGAGTCATTTCAACTTTTTACAATGTAGGGAAAAAACTGCCTGAACACTGAAAACCACTAGATGATCAGTAGTTGAAAAAGAGGCATGGCCATGGGGTAACCCCAGGTAGTCAGGATTTCTCCAGCATTGTATACAGCACATTTCCAGTGCTTCACCTGCTATATTTCATACAACAGCCTTGTAAAGGAGTTTTCACAGAGTTTAAGCTGAGAGAATAGTCCATACAATAACAGACGACAATTTGAACCTAGCTCACAGTGTAACCACTAAGAAGTCCCAGCTCTTTTATATCTTATACCCGCATCTTTCCTGACATGTTACAGTCTGCTTTTATTTATTAAGAACCCCCAGGAGAGTCCTGCTGGAAAAGACCAAGGGCTCCTCCCATCCAGTGACCTTTTCTAGCAGTGCACTATCATCAGCCTCAAAAGATGTAGGCATTCTTGAAAGAGGCATCAACCACTTTACTTGGCCTTATCAATCCAAAATAACATCTTACCAGCAGTCTTTCTTCTCTGCAAGGGTAGGGACCTATTGAAGTAGAGCCTAATGGTTTCCGGAGAGCCCTTCAGGATTTTCTGGCTTGTACAGTTTGCCTTCCTATCAAAGCGCTGGTCACTCTTTGGAGCAAGAGATGACTCAGGCAGTTGACAGGTTCCTGCCCAAGAGCCTTGTGGTATACAGCGGAGTCACAACATAGGAGGCAGCTAGAACTTCAGCCTAAGAATATTTGTGCTCAGTCTAATTGAACATAGTTTCAGGGTCTTTATCAAACCTACTCTGTGGCTGTGATGGTGGCAAAGAGGGAGCACTTCTTCATAACCATGATGTCTTTTCAGTATTGTCCGCTCTTCCAAGCAGCTGATGCCTACTTCAATATGGGTCAGGATAGTGTTCATTTTGGTTGGGCCTGCTATGTGAACGAATCAGATCAAGCCGCTGGCTTACCAGGATACTTACTGTGTGGGTCAAGGATAAGGAAGCTCAGGTTAGCTGAGGAGCTGTCCAGCTTGGCACCCAGCAAAATTGATGTTGATTCAGCAATGGCTAAGCTGCAATTGGAAGCAGCCGCTCTTACAGGCAACGCTGCCCTGTCCTTTCCCAGCTTGTCCCCAGGGCCTAGATCCACAGCATGCTTCCGCCTCATGAATAGGCCTCAGAGATAGCTGCTGTGCTGACTGACAGGCACTGTGTGCATCATTAGGGGTATGTCACTCTTTCCCTGAAGCTTATTCATGCCTAACTGCTGGTTAATGCAGCCTAATCCCACCATGAAGCACTCAGTTTTAGTGTCACTAATTAAATTATATTGCTCCTGGGTATATGACTAGAAATTCATGATGGATGAGTCACTTTCTGGGCTTCTTTTGCCATTCCAACTAGAACTTGTTAGCTCTTCATGCTTGCATTCCCACCTGGAACCAGGCTGGGTTCCTCAAAGCAACATTACACACACTCACATGCAATACATGGGCAAATCCCAAGCTCCTATGCCCAGCAACCTGCCAGCTTTATGGAATGCCCTCTCCAGAGGGCCTGTCCATTCCATGCAGGACAGCAGAGGAGCTGTCCAGCATGGAGCACAACAAGAGAGATGTTGATTCAGCAATGGCTCAACTCCAATTGAGTGATGGTGCCCTTTTAGGCAATGCCGATACTCTATCCCTTCCTGACTTTCCAATAGGCCCTGGATTCAGAGAGGTCTGGCTCACTTGACTCCAATACTGTGGCTTTTCCAGCACCACAGGAAACCCTTTTCATTTTCCTAGATGTCAATGTCTTTCTGTTTTTAAAAACAGTGTTAATGCTTCTTAGATCTTAGCACTGCTGCTGGTTTTTACCATGGCTTTTGATCAGCTTCCTGCTGTATTTATTGAGTATTGTCAGATCCCTACCTTTTCAAAAGTTATCATATTATTAGGACAAGAAGGTAATGGTTGGGGTCTAAAGCTTCTATTCCTGAGGAGCTCAGAAAAAGACAGAAATATGTGGTCGCAGTCTCCTAATCTGAGTTGGACACCTGGGTATTTCAAGAAACATGTGATTGGAAAAGGTCCGTGATGTGTTCTTCCATCACAGTGCAGTTGTAACTAAGGAGGGTCCCACAAAGGGCAATTTGTCCCATGTCAGCTTTGGAACTGCCAGTTTAAGACACAAAATGAATTCCAGTCACAACATAGCATTAGGGGGGGAAAAAGATTCACAGTTCACAAAGGATGGGAGACAGAATTTTTAAAAGAGTATACATAATAATAAATCAAGATCACTAAAGAAACAAAGAATTTTCTAATTATAATTCTTAGTGTATAACAGATGTGCTTATGGAACATCTACAGTAAAACAGCCAAAGTAGGAATTTAATACGTGATGAAAGAGTAAACATATAATTTATACAGCATATAAAAGAAGCATGTGCAAGTTTCTGTTATTTTGCATGTATGTACATATTAGTCAATAAAAAGAAGGCAACTGTACTTGGTTGAAAGTGATCAAAACTTTGAAGAGCTTCAACACAGGGGAAAAAAGGGAAACCATGATGCCATAAGATCATTCTTAAAGCTAGGATGCCTTGGTTGCTGTACTTGTTGGGTTAAGTATACATGGTCAAAGTTTCTGAAACATTATCCATTCACTGTCCTTTAGTTGGCTGCTTTGGAGACATCCAATTTAGTTCTATATATGACTTTGCAGCTGTATAAAATTGCTTATCTGCAGGAATCTTTCTGCAGGAATCCAGGATCATAATTTCTTTAGTGGTTTTGATTATTATGTATATTCTTCTTTTCGTTGCCTTTTTGGCTAACTTTATTTTGAGCAAAATAAAATAAAATTATACACACACACACAGATATGAAGTGTGGAGAGAGCATGAGAGATAGTATGCAGCCTTGGCCAAGCTGGTGCTCTCTGGAAACTTTGAATTTCAGCTCCTATCAACTGCAGCCAGCAAGTCCATGGTGAGGAATGCTGGGAGTTGTAGTCCAAAGCAACTGGAGAGGACCAAATTGGGAGATTGTGCATCATGGCTAGACCGTCAACTTGTTGTGATCAAACCAACTTGGTTTGGAGGACTTCTTGGTTAGGAGGCTCAGAGGACAGCTCTGGACCATTCACAGACCCAGTGTGGGCATCTTGACAAACAGTGGGTTGATTAACGCAGTTTGTTCTTATGTCTGAAGCAGGTCATAATATTCCTGACTGATTTATTTCAGCAACCCCATCCCTGAGCTGCTCAAAGGAAAAGTGGACTACAAATGAAATAAATACTGCTTGAGACAAGATGTCTAAAGAAAAGACAGGTCTGTGTGTATGCTTAGACAGAAGGAAGGCCCCTGGCCAGCCTGGGACTGTGCCCCTGAGGTATCATTTGTATCTAAACAATTATGCTAAGCTCAGAAAAAAATTCCTGAGATTTTCATTTTCTCAAGATAAGTAGCCTGCATTTATTCAAGTTATAAACTCAAAGACCGTGATGTTCAGAATGCATGGAACAAAATAGTCTAAATTCTATATACTATGCTCTGTTCTCTTAAATAAATACATACATAAATAATACCCTTTAAAGTGCTTTAAGCAGACCAGAAACAATGACGGCATGCCAGATCACCAGTCACTTTTAACAATCTCGGGCCACGATCATTACTGAAAAGAGTCCTCTGCTGCATTTTCACTTTCTCCACAAGAAGCTCCAATTACAATATTGCCTGTGGTCATTTGTGTCGTTACTGTACACTGCATGAGAAATCGAAGTACAAATGCTATGGAAATTAAACTCCTTGACCTGCACACATTTTTCCTTCTCTTTGATGTCAGTCTGAATAGCTGTTTTGACTGGAATATAATTTTAGTTTTCAGATAGACAAGCTCTCGTGACAGCTACAACACTTGACATTCAGATCCTTAAAGCCACGGGGTGTTTTTCCTCCCAAATGACAGAGAAGTCAGAAAGTTTATAACAAGCATTTCATAAGGCAATGGTTCACAAAACTTTTCTTATGACAATATTCCGGTCAGATTTGTGTTCTTTAGAGGCAGACAATGGAGTGATTTGCCCCTTTGCTGCTAGAAGGCTTTGTCTCGCTTTTAAATTATTCACAGGTGTCAATCAAGCCACGGCTGGCCATTCTGCACTGTATACAGAATTGCCATTCAGAAATGAAATATCCATATGACCTTGACAGTTTGCTCCTCCACATCTCAGCCAGAAATCTTTTTCAGGAAGTGCTTTAAGGACAGGTGGGGATGTTTTGAGTGGTCTGGGCAGGAAGTAAAAACAGGCTGGCTTTTCAGGTCCTCACACCACTTGTGGCTGCTTAGGTTCTGCCTGTAAGGATTTTATAAATATTAATCTGTGAGTGTTAAATAATGCAATTATGGGTTTTTGTAAGCATGTAAGGGCCTTCCTTATTCTAAGTGAGAACTTTAACTCATCTGGTAGAACCGAGTTTTGATTGGCAGCAGTGTCCATCAGATCTCTAGTCTCCAAAATCCCTTCTGTGAGGATACTGGAGAGTGAGTCCAGCACTTTCTATGACAAAAGCATGAGTTCCGTTACTACTGAGTGACAGCCCTCTCAAAGTATATTATTTACTTATGCTATCTATATGCCAGTGTCATGGACTGACAAGCTCTGTTCCATGAGCGGAAGGGCAAACAAATGAAATGATAGATCCACACTCCTTTTTGCTCTTCTCTTCTCACAGCCTTTTCCACTACCACCAAAGGAAATCTTTATTTATTTGGCTGTCTCCACCAAACCAGCTTCAGAATTCTCTTAAGAAAATAAATAGAGCTATGTTAGAGAAGCCCAGGGATCCATTCAGTGCATATCTACTTTACAAAGTGTGAGAGTGCATGTTAAGCATGTCATGGGTAACACACACGCCTCTACTTGCACCACACACAAAAGGATACAAAGGACAAATTCAAATTTTGCTGAAGAAAATGACAATAGCTAAACGTTTAAAATCCAGATGGAGACATACCCATATATATGAGCAACATGCAATAAAACAACCAGGGATAAATTCAGATTGCACTACTATTTTAAAGCAATCCCTTACTGCCATCAGGCCAAATCTCTAAAGCAGTTTCTTCTGTTCCAGCAGCCCTAACTTCAGACTGTACTTCTTTCCCCCACCTCTCCCTTTCTCTGCTTCTTATTACCTCTCTGTCTTCACTTTCATCTGAAATTAGTGCTCCCCCCCGGCCCCCGCCCAGCAGTTCCAGCCAATCTGGAGGGAAGTTTCTTGCTCCAGCTAAGTTTTTTTTTCTCCAGTTAAAACTTCTATCTTTGTCTTTTGTTCTTTCTTCCACTGACCTGCTATTGAACTTTATAACCTTCTGCTTCCTGAGCAAATTCCCAGACCTCTACATGCTTTGACCTCTAAATTATTAAGCTTTGGTCTGAAAAGCACCTAGAAAGAGGGGGAGGAGAAAATTTAAGCCCAGAATATAACAATTGGTTCTGAGCAACAATTGTGGTGTTGTTTTACATGCCATCAAGTAGTCTTTGACTTATGGCCCTCCAAAATATCCTATTCTTGACAACCTTGTTCAGCTCTTGTTCATGTAATGCCATGGCTTCCTTCCATAATATCCTACAAGCAAACTAAAGCCAAAAATGAAGAACAATTCTGTTTAAAGCAGGTGTAAAACAACAACAAACAAAACAAAAAGGCCTCCAAAAGTAGAACCATAATAATAAACACCTAAAATCTAAAAATCTAAAATGCCTGGGAAAAGAGAATGTTACAATGCCAAAGAGATGACAGTATAGGAGTCAAGCAAGGTTCTGAGAGCACCAGCATCCTGTAAGTGGAACACCACAACTAAGACAACTTCTTCCTTGTAGACCACAATTGATCTCACCTCTGCCCAGAGGTAGCCCTCTAAAGGAGACATAAGGCCTGAGCAGGTATATACAGTAGAATAACCCTACATATATACTGCCCCCCAAGCCATTAGGGCTTTAGAAGTCAACACCAATATTTTGAACTGGAATTAGAACTGGACTGGAAGCCAATGCACTGTTGAAACACTGGCATCACAGATTCATATCGACCAATCCCAGGTAGTCACCTAGCATCGTTATTTTGAGAGAAACGAAGCTTCTGAATATTTTCAAAGATAGCCACAGGTACAGTGCATTGCAGTAACCCAACCGGAAAGTTACCAAAGTATTGGTAACTGTCACAAGGCTATCTTTGTCCAGATAGAGTCATGCAGTGTAAGCAAGTTTCCTGACCTAACTGAGATGATTGGTCTAGCCAGCCTAGTTCTCAGCAACACCAATTGATATAGGAGGTACTGGATGATACAGAGAGCCATCCACACAGACCAAGTAGGTTCCCTTCACTCATCCCCCCCCCCCCCCATTTAACTTCTGTAGCCACTTGAAGGGAAGGCCCTTTTTACAGCAGCTTTGGGAATGTGTTTCCAGTTGTCCCCAAATCATTGCACAATCGCCCAAATGAGTCATATATTTTCTTCATTGACTTTTTAAATTAGACTGTCAAATAGATTAAGGCTTGGGTGTGCCAAAAAGGACAATAAGAAGAAAATGGTTTGTGTATGGCAACTCCTCTTGCTGTCACAGTCAATGAAAAGCTTTCATAACCGGGGCCGTTCACTGGTATGCCTTCCACACATATAGCTGATTCATGGACTGGGAGCAGGATCATGCCTGCTGGCCTTGTGCAAGATGCTTCCTGATCGCCACTTGCTCAGTCAAACATGTGCAAGCAGACGTGCAACTGGGTGCATGTAGGCTGTCATGGTGATGTTTCATGATGTCCTGTATGCACAGAAGTTTGGGACAGGGGCAGGTGCTGTGCGGACACTAGGAGCAAAGCCAGGGTTTAGCAGCCTATTTAAGTGATGAGGAAATTATGTTCCATGCTCCTGTCCCATCTTTGCTGCCACTCAATACCACCCTGTGAGCTATGTTAAACTGAGAGGTAGTGACTGGCTGAAGGTTACCCAACGAACATCATGCCTGAGTGGTGATCTGATCCCAGAACACCCTGATCTAGTCCAGTTCTCAGCCTAACTCAGCCTTGCCCACCCTGGTGCCTCCCAGTCCTGTTTGAATGCAATTCCAATGTTATGTTGGAAGGACAGGCAGTAGAGACCAACACAGTCTGAGGCCACTGCCTTGGGGAACGCTGATCTCCATCACACAGTAGCCTTCTCAGAGCAGATCACCAACTTTAACCCTATTCCATGCTAACCTTGTTTATTTAAGAAAGATATGTAAAACCAACCTAAGTGAGATACAGGCCATCATTCATAACATTTGTGATCCCAAGAACATCCCACTCTGGTGTTGCTCAAAGTTGCATGTTGTTCAAAGATGTGCCATTTTTTCCTCTCCACAAGCAACTCGGCAACCTCGAAAGCACAAGGAGACATCACACAGCCCTCTAATGCAGATATTCCAAGTAAATGAAAACCTTTTTCAGTGTGGTTGCCTTTGTAATAACAGCCTTCTTATATGGTAGATACTTACACAACCAAAGATGAAAAGACATTTTATAGCCTTCTGGCAAGGGGACTGAAAATTAACAGCATACCTGTGGCTATTCAAAGCCAGGGAGGGAGTCACTGTCAGGCCATGGGAAACTGCAGAAGTTTTGCATCTTCATTCCTACATATTGACTAGTTCCACTGTTTGCATGAGCATGGTTTGTTTTCCACAAAGCAGATAAAATTCAAAGTAAAACAATCACCACATAATCAGTTTTGACAGTAAAATAAATTCCACAGCAAGCATGATAATGCATCATTTTAATTAATGAACATTCCATCTTAGTAATAGGTGGCTTAACCCATGGTTAATTATTCACTGTCAATGGATGCCGATATGTTTATGGCATGATAAGCTTGTTTCAGCACATCCATTATCTCTGTTCCGATTTTATTTCTTTAAATCTATTCTTAGGTATCAATTCACAAGCGAAGAGAAGGAGGCAACTACGTTAGCAAAAATGTGTTGTTCCTTCTCATCACATGTCTCCCCCCACAAATTAATAGCCCTTATTATTGTACCTGGAAGACGCTGAGAACTGGAAAGAATGTCCATGTTGGAAATGGCAAAAATCCTACATATGGATTGTCATGAGTGATGGTACCCCCATGTTTTTGCTGCTACTCCTCATAGATGGTTTCCATTTTAGTATACTTATTACATAACCAAGTGAAAAGTGGTCAAGAACAGATCAGATGCTTTTAAAAATGAGATGACCCATCAAACTGTATTACTCAAATACAGCTATCAAGATCCTAAGAACAATGAACCAAAGAAGCTTAGCGGGTGCAGGGAGGATGGAACTAACACCTAGGACTTCCTATCATAGCTGGACTGATGGCTGCCTCTTAACTATCCTCTGAGACAAAAGACAATATCAAAGATCCCAAGAATTTCTATAGGGCTGGGCAGTTTCCAAGGAGGGAAATTCAAGGTGACCAACCCATAGCCTGGGAAGAACTGGTCATGCACCTCCAGGTCATTTCTACTGTATGTCCTTTACATAAGCATTTAAAATAGAAACCTGGAAGTGAAGAGTCAGCCTGGAATGCACAGAGATGTAACTTTCAGTGTTCAGAGCTCTTTCTAGGAAGATATTGGGTGATGAGGAAAGATTCGGTGCATCACTCCCTCTTCAGATGGCCTCCTCCACAAATCAACTAAGCATGCCCTTTTCCTTTTGCACCCAGCTGGATTTGCCTCCTCCAGTCTGCATGCTTTCAGAGCGACTGCTGCAAAGGACACATACAGTTGTTCACATGAAGAGCTTCACATAATACCGTTGGGGTTCTTGATCATGTGGAACGTTTAATGTCCTGCTTAGTACAGGCTCCTGCACATGCACCAGCTAGCACCTTCTGCCAGAACCACCATGTGATGCTCACACATTCAGCACATTCGCAAACGGAAGCCTGCAGGCATGTAGCCCATAACAGCTTCCCAGTGGTAAGGGACCCACGCCCAACCTATCCCTCCTTCGTTGGTTGGCACACGCATGGATGCACAAGCTCATAAAACAATTCTATCTTGTCACATATATTTCATTACTAAAGATTATGTGGGCAAAGGTGGAGGAGGCAGGTACATTGAGTTCCGACCTTAAGAACTATTCTAAACTCAGACTAACATGATTCATAATTAGCTGTGATGTGACCTAACCATAGAGAAGATTATTCATCGAAACAGCCATGCACAAACATGAGCTTCCAGATTTCATCAAAGTAAAATGAAGCTCATAAGTGAATCCCATGGAGTTCTGGAGATGATAGTGATATTCAGAAACTAGCCCACTAAACATGTGGAACTAGATTAATCTTTGGTCTAATCCAGCAGTGCTTTTCTTATGAACTGTGCCAATAATTAATTTCTGTACCTTGCAATAGCCAAAACTCTTTGGGAAGTTATATAACAACAATATTTATATATAACAATACATTTGTTTTTTGAAGGGAAAATCAGTAAATACAGTGGTAACATTCATTTACCATTATTATCTGATTTGTAACAACTAGTGACTTTCTGTATCAACTTCTGTACTTCTGTAATATTTTTTGCTGAGTAAACAACTTTACAGGATTTAGGAATCTAGCTATTTTGTCTGTCCCCTTGGGATGTTATCATACCATGTACCCTGTCATCTAACACATGGGTGTCTTTAATCCTTCCTTCCAATCTTTTTAATTCCCTCCTATGCTCCCCTGATTTTCAGCAGATATTGTTGAGATAACTCTAGAATTCTGATGACCTTCTGTTGCTGTTTAGTTTTGTTTTGTTGTAAATTCTTTTTTGTCTGAAATAAACAAACATTAGCCAGAATAATAAACATGTTTTACAGATGCCACTTCTTGATTCTATAAAGAACCTTCTAGCAAATGGTCTGAGCAAAAGAATGTCCCAGAAATAAGATCTTTGGGTGCTTCTGGCACTACCCAGTTATGGTTCTTCTTCCATAAACTACAGATGGCATTTGCAGTTGACTTTTTCTGTACGTTGTTGTTGATCCTCCTATGCTGCAGACACTTCCAAACCTGCATGACATTGCCAGCCTTGCCCCCACTGCCTGGACATTGAGTGCAGTGCCAGAAAGGGAAAGATATGCATGCACATAGAAGCTTGGGGGCATGTCCAACTGCACCCCACACATGCGGTGGGGGGGGATTCACACAGAGACATATTGGAACATGCCTCTAGGCATGTTAGAAATGTGTTAAGATTAACCCTGGGACAGCTTTATTTTAAACCCTTATCAGTGTGATGCACTGGGACATCTGTCAACATCCGAGCTTTGTTTTCACCAAGTCACCAGGGCAGGGGTGTGTGTAAAAGCCTGTGAAGAGCAGCATTCTGGGATAAACGCATCCCCTTTTGAAAGAGGGAGGTGGCCAAGATAGGAAAAGCAGGGTACAAGGACACAGGGTAGGGTGGGGGCTTTTTCTCCTAATCTTCCCAATCACCTCCCTGCATTGTTTGGCTGAGTTAGAACACCTAGGTACATTGACACAGAATTATTTCAAAAGCAGATAAGGCCCTCAATGCACATTTGGCTCCCATTTCAACATGTCTGTTGTCTCAGTGTGGCTAGAAATGCTGCTTAGCCCCTTGGCTGCATGCTAAAAAAGCTGCTGTTGCAGAGAAGTATGCAAAGGTGTTTGACTGTCCCTGATAAACACAGTTGTAAGACTCTCTAATCTGCCTTTACCCAATAGTTCCCCAGTCAGGAATGTGCCTACATGGTGTCTCCAACACCCCTGTCCCCTCCATCATTTGTCTTCCATTTATCTCATTTTGGGCAAGGCAAGTTGGGAGCTTTCTCTTTTCCTTTCTCCCCATCTGACTCTTGCTTGTCAAAATGAAGCCTCTCGCTTTCGGAAGAGGGAGGGAGGAAGTTGAATCAGAAAAGGAGACAAGTTCCTTTTCTCTTGTGTAGGGGTCTCCTACACATGCTAACAACCAAAGCTAGCCACGTGCATCAGGTTTTCCTGCAGGGGTTGGTGCCCTCCAGATGCTGTCCCAACAATTCCCACGATCCCTCCCCATTGGCTTTGCTCACCAGGGCTGATGGGAACTGCAGGAGGCAACATCAGGAAGGCTGCAAGAACCAGTCTGCTGTGATCCCCCTCACTGGAAAGCCACTCAATTCATGCCACTGGCTGAACAGCCATGGAGTCAACCGACAACAAAGCCCAGAGCTGTTCCTGTAGAAGAATGGAGCCAAAGAAGCAGCTGGACTCACACAGGTGTTCATGGAAGACTATTTTTAAAAATCAATGGGTTATGAGAGGTTTCCCTGTTAGAAGTAGCTTGTCAGGAGACAGGACATGCCTTAGTTTAAGTATAATCTTGATTAGGAAAAGGGGATTGTCACACTTACATTGTGGGTCCCCCCCCCACAAATTCTACACAACCACAGGTGTGAGCACACAGTCTGGGCACTCCTCACAACTGTCCTCTCTCAGAGACAGCAACAACATTAACTTGATGGGCCTGATGTGGCATGACAAATACTCTTCCCTTCCACACAGATATATACGTGCGCCTTTCTGTCCTTGGCACATCATTTGTCCTTGTAGATAAATAAGTAAAAAGTGATTCATACAGTGTGTGTATTAAGGCCCTGTGAAGAAAAAGTTTGCACAGGTTTGTTGGAGGTGTACAATGAAAGGAACATTTACTGTTTATTCAGGCATACAGGAAACACATGCAGCATGTAGAAAAGTGTGGAGAAGGGACTACAAAGATGGAGTCTGTATAAGGTACTGTTATAATCTATTAGTTACACTGTTTGGAGGAGGGTGGGGGGGAAAGAAAAGGGCTGAAGGGATTAAGACTGACACAAAAGGAAGAACTTTTAGGACAGACAAACATTAGCCCATCTAAGGTGCTGCAAAGGAATGAAGCTTCAGGGCAGGCACATGTTAGCATATCTAAGGTGTATGTGGGAAGCAAGGCTTGCAACATGGTTTCCAGATCAGTTCAGGATCCCACCTTAAGTCTAAAGCTGCTCTTACAGTGTCAAGCTTTCAGCAGCCATATTATTTTGTCCTGACAGCCCTTTCACATTTGATGTGGCAGGAATGGTATTAGCATACTTTCTGTAAAGCCTGAAATGAGATGTGCTGGACAGAGAACCAGTGTGGCAAAGTGGTTAGAGGGTTGGACTAGGACTGGAAAGACCAGGTTCCTAGTCTCCACTTGGCCATGAAACTCATTAGGTCACTTTGGGCCAGCCACAGACTCTCAGACCAATCTACCTCCAGGCTGGAACTGTCTTATTTTACTGACTGTGAGCCATTCCAGGAACTTTTTTTTGTGAAGTGGGAGGGAAGGATGAGCAGAAAAATTACACTTTAAATGAATGCAGTTAATAGATACATCTATAAACATGCAGTGGAGATGTGCCAAGGAAGCTCAGCTCTCCAGTGTGTGTGTGCAGAATGTCCTTGTGAGAATGCCGAAGGCTTCCATGCCAACATCATGCTGTTGCCCACATGGATGCAGTGGAACCATAGGTGTTGCATCAACTGTGAAAATCATCCCCCACACACTACTGCACATTTATCGCATGATGCACATGTTCAATAACAGTGAAACTGGATTTGGTTAGTAATGGAACAAAGCCACCTTTTCAAGCAGAAAGTCCAACAAAGACCAAGTGAGTTCAGGAGAACTGGGGTGGGTTAGAGACCAAGTAGAGAAAGCTAGGAAAGGGCTTGGCTAACTGGCTGGAAAAGTGAGTAGAAGCACTCCAAGTTGCATTTTGTTGCTACAAGTCTCACTTGTAAATGGGTTTTTGAAATACCATTGGAGGGCCTGCTCGGAAAAGTCTTGTAAGAATATGCATGCGCTCAAGGTGATCATCTCATTGCCATGTGCCTTATGGGATTTCTGCAGGCACTAGAAGGTGTGTCAGTTTGTGGAAAGGTGGCTCAGGAACTTCTCTGCTATGACACCTGGAAAATGGGACTGCCCAGATCAGAAATATGGGTTGTTCTCACCACAATATGGAAATGTTTCTTTACTAGCAAGCGTTTAATCGATCTGCCCTGTCATGTTTTGTTTTACCCTTGCTCACTTCAGTGTGTTATCACTGCTTTTGTAATGTTATGGCCTTAGTTACATTTTTGAGTGTTGATTCATATTATTGTTTTTCTTTGCCTTTTGTAAGCCACTTAGAGTCCCCAAAATACCACGCTGAAATGATATAGTATATGTGCTCCACAAAACAACAACATCGATTGTTACAGATTCTCACACTTTTCTTCTACTGAAGCAACACAAACACCCTGTCTTTGCATTTTAATAGGCAAAGGACAGAACATACCCATTAACCTTTTCACAATAAATAGTATCTTTCTAACTTGGTGCAGCCATACAGCCTTCACCAACGTGATGCTTTTTCTATTGATGAAAGCTGCAGTCCAACATGCATGGAGGACACCAGGTTGGAGCAAGGCCAGATTTCCATGCATTATTCTCTGTATACTTTGACATTATATATATACACCCCAAAATTTCCTGTGCAGGACAAATAGTACCAAACCACTATGCAATGCTACCTGTCAATTATGCATCAGGTAAGATCTGCTTCAGGGTCTCCACTCTCTGCCTGATATTTTTAATGGAGATCACCTGGCATTCATTTATTTTTGTTTCTTTATGGTACAGGGGAATAGGTCCTTTTCAAGGGCAACTCAATGGCAGTACAAGTCCCTCCCAAGGGAAATCCATGAAGGCTCTTCCCTCTCTTGCTATCTTTTGACATTAAAAACCTCCCTGTTCTGTAAGACTTGCTATGGTTAAGAGCATGATCTTCTGTGTGCTTACTCAGAAGTAAACCCCACTATCTTCAACAGGGATTAAATCCTAGCAAGTCTACAATGGGTTACAGACCTTGTTGTTTTGTCTTTATGCTCACTGCTAGATCCTGTTTTAAAACCTTTTTCTGCTTGTGTACATTATGTCATTACTATGTCAGTAGTACCTTAAATTATTCTAGTTTTTGTTGAATATTGCTAAGCAAAAACAAAGAAGATCCCTAAACAGATGAGCAAACATAAAAAGAAAGAATGGGACAGACGGAAGGAAATTGTGTGTGTGTG